>NW_006921905.1:1108721-1124096 GCF_000298275.1 Orycteropus afer afer
GTGCTTACCTTGCTCCTGGAGACCCGGTCCCTCTTGGGAGGGTAACAAGGGAAAGTGTTCAGTGCAGATCAGTGAGTAAGCACAAGCCCGCCCATGCTTACCTTGCTCCCAGAGACCCCGGGTCCCTCCTCACCTAATCCCTTTGGCTGATTGCCCCTCTCTTTGGCTTCCTGGGTGGTTATTATAAATGGTATTATTTTCTTGATTTATTTTTTATCAGACTTCTGTTTGTTGGTGTAGAGAAATCTGAATGATTTTTTTACATCAATCTCATCCTTGCCACTTTGCTGAATCCTTCTGTTAGTTCCAACAGTTTTCTTGTTGAGTCTCTAGGATTTTCTATGTATGAGATCATATCATATGCAACTAGAGATTGTTTTACTTCTTTACCAGTTGGAATATTATTTCTTGCTTTATTGCTCTGCTAAGACTTCCAATAAAATATTGAACAGGAATGGTGATAAAAGATAGTCTTGTCTGGTTCTTAGTCACAAGGTGAATGTTTTGGCTAACATTATTCAGTCTCTCTCTGTTGAGAATAATGTTAGCCATTGGTTTTGTGTATATGCCCTTAATTATATCGAGGAATTTCCCTTCTATTCTTGGTTACTTAGCATTTTTATCAAAAAATGGTATTGGATTTTGTCAAATGTCTTTTCTGCATCAATTGATATGATTATGTATGTGTGCTTTTTTTTCTCCTTTGTTTTATTTATGTGGTGGATTGGGGAATCTTCTATGTGCCTGGAAAAGAATGTAAATTCTGCTGTTCTTGAGTTAAGTGTAGGGTATACATCAATGAAGTTTACTTGTTTGGTTGTGATCTTTAGATCTCCTGTACCTTTACTGAATTTCTTTATAGATGTCTGTCGTTCATCAAATGTGGTATATTAGATTCTCATAATATTATTGTGGAGTTGTCTATTTCTCTTTTCAATTCTGTTAAAATTTGATCTATGTGTTTTGGGGCTTTTTCATTGGGTACATAGATATTTAATTTGGTTGTGTCTTCTTATTCTATTGACCCTTTAATAATAAGTATGTAATTTCCCTCCTTGTCTCTTTTGTTGTTGTTTTTTTCCTTAAAGACTATTTTGTCAGAAAGTAATATTGCCATTCCTGTTCTTTTGTTTGTTATTGATTTAAGTCTTTCCATCTTCTTATTTTTTTTAAAAAAAATTTGTCTTTCTGTCTAAAAGATGGCTCTTTTAGACAGCTTGTTGATAGGTCATATTTTCTTATCAATTCTGCTATTCTCTGTCTCTTAATTGGTGTATTTAATCCATTTACCTTCAGTATAATTACCAATAAGTATGAATTTAATACTGCCATTTTACTCTGTGGGTTTTTGTTATTGTTATTCAATTTATTTTTCTGCACTGAGTTCATTTTGTTTAACAATTGTATCATTTCCTTGATTGCTATTATTATAATGTTCACTGAGACTTTATGATTTTCTTCTTTTTATTGTGGTGCATTCATTTTCTTAGGGAGCTGTGGTGGCATAATGCCTAACGCATTTGACTGCTAACCAGAAGACTGGAGATTCAAATCCACCAGGCACTCCTCAGAAGGAAGGTTAGGCAATCTACTTCCTTAGTGATATCAACTCAGAAACCCAAGGAGGGGTCATTATGAGTCAGAAATGACTCAATGGCAGTAAGGTATTTTTTTTCTAAGTTCATTTTCTTTGAGATTACCCTGTTATTAATTATTATTTTCCCAATTTTATGGCAGTCCACTCAATCTTAATATTGCCTTTACTTCTTGTCCATTTGAAAGTTCTATAACAATATCATTTATTCTCTTTTTTTGTTTTGTAGTTACCATCATTTACAAATTTTCATTTCTGGTTCTCTAAGGCAAGACTTCATGTCTCATACTTTGGTCATGTTGCCAGAAGGTGCTAGTTCCTGGAGAATGATATCATACTTGGTAAAGTAGAGGTTCAGCAGAAAAGGGAAGACCCTTAATGAGATGGATTGACACAGTTGCTGCAATAATAGACTCATGCAAGGCAATGATTGTGGAGATGGCTCAAGAGTGGACAATGTTTCATTTTGTTGTGCCTACTGTTGCTGTGGGTCAAAATTGCCTTAATGACACCAAACAATATCTTAAGCATTGTATGCTTATTTTATCTTTGACACTTCTATATCTGAATTGATTTGCAGGTGATATTGTCCTGTGTCTTAATCTCCAGTTGTTTTCTGCCATTGTTGGTTCTCTGACCAAAGGGATTTCTTTATTATTTCTTGTAAAGTTGGTCTGTTTTTTACAAATTTCCTTAAACTTTGTTTGTCTGGGAATGTCTTAATTGGACCTTTGTAATTGAGGGGAAATTTCAGTGCATATAATTGTTGGTTAGGGTGCTCTTGTGGCATAGTGCCCAAGACATTTGACTGCTAACCAGAAGGTTGGCAGTCCAAACCCACCAGCCACTCCTCAGAAGATTGGGCAATCTGTTTCCATAGTGATACCACCTCGGAAACCCAAGGAGTGGTTGCTATGAGTCAGATCTGACTCAACAGCAGTGAGCAAGAATTATTGGTTGGCAACTTTTTTCTTTCAGGTTTTACGTCACTCAATTGCCTTCTTGCCTGCATGGTTTCTTCTAAGCAATCAGAGCTTAGTCTTATTGTTTATCCTTTGTATATAACTTTTCATTATTCCCAAGCTGCTTACAGGATATTTTCTTTGTCTTTGGTTTTTGAAAGTTTGATTATTATGTTAGACTGGGTTTTCTAGATAAACAAAACCAGTAAAGCTTATATATATATGGAGAAAGAGAAATTTATCTTAGGAAAATGGCTCACACACATATAGAAGCTGGCAAGTCCAAAGTTCTTGGATCAAATGTCAAGCTGGAGGCTTTTCCTGACTCACACAGCTGTAGGGACTGAGGAGCTCAAGGTTGGCAGCCAGTATACTGGCTGTTGACTCCAATGAATGATGAATCCAAGATCTCCAGGCCAAATGGT
The DNA here is from genome assembly GCF_000298275.1 of Orycteropus afer afer. NCBI lineage: Eukaryota > Metazoa > Chordata > Mammalia > Tubulidentata > Orycteropodidae > Orycteropus > Orycteropus afer. Next base: position 1,111,703 of record NW_006921905.1, read on the forward strand.
GGGTTGTTCACTCACGGACAGTTGTAGGCAATATAACAGAATCCTGATCCACAGAAGAGTGTCTCTTTTCCCAAGATGTCCATAAATATACTGGAAGCAGGCCACACCCCTAGGGAAACTCCTTTTCAATGGATTGGCTGCTCAAAACATATATATCTGATCCCATCATTGGCACAACCCACATCACAATTGCTTAAACCACACAGAATTGTGGTCCAGCCAAGTTGACACACAGCTCCAACTATCACAATTATGATATGTTCTGGTGATTTTTTTTTTTTTTGGGGGGGGGGCTCTATCTTATTTAGTGTTCATTGAGCTTTTTGAACACATATCTTGTTGTCTTTCATGATATTAGGTAAGTTATTTTCCAACAAATCTTTGACCATTTTCTCATATATATTTTTTCTTTTCCTGTTCTGGAATTCCAATCACATGTAAGTTCATGTAAGTTATTCCTCTTGATGGTATCTCACTAATTCTTAGGGTTTCTTCTTTTTTTCTTTTTCTTGTTCGTTCTGATTGTCCTTCAGATTAGTATTAATAGATTTGTCTTCAATCTCATTAATTCTGTCTTCTATAGATTCAATTCTACTCCTTTGTTCTTCCAATGCATTATCTATTTCTGAAATTTTAGCATTAGCATTCTAGATTTTTATTTGCTGTTTTTGTATGGTTTCTAATTTTCCATTTATTTTGTTAATTTGTTCTTGTGTTTATTTATTTATTTAAAAAATTCTTCTAGAGTTTTCTCTGTGTTTTCCTTGATTTTGTCTTTAGTTTCCTCAAATTTTCTGTCAATCTGTTGAAGGTGTCTAAATATAATTACTTTGAACTTCTTATCAGGTAGTTCCGATAGCATTTCTTCCTTGGAAGATTTTCTTGTTCTGTATTTTGGTCACTTGTTTGAACCATCTTGTCCTTTTCTTTTTATGTGATTTGAAGTTGTCTGTTGTCTCTAAGACAACATTGTAATTTGTAATTGTAATATTCTATTAATTTGCTGATTGCATTTTGGTTTGTTTATCCTGCTTTTTATCTTTTTTTTTTATTTAATGTATCTCATAACAGGATGTGTATTACTCTGGTCACTAGTTTGGCAGCACTGGGGTTCTCACAACCTGTCTTCAGTGCTTTTGGTAGCAGGTGGGAGTATAGGCACAAGTCTCTGATTGCTGATCATATAGAGCAGGTGAGGGCAGGTTGAAAGGATGTTGGGCACCATCCTTATGGATCTAGTGATGCCGAGATGTGTGGTGGCACTCATTTAGTGGATGGGGAGGCAGGTTTTATGGGCATGAGTGGGTAGGATCACTAGCTCACAGATGCGAGGGAAAGATAGGAAGAGGAAAAGAGAGTGGAACAGGAAGAAATAAATAAATAAAAGTGACAAGGATGAGGGAGACATAAGAATAAAAGAAGAGAAAAAAGAAAAGGACTAAAGAGAAAAAGAAGAAAGTAAAAAGAACAATAACTAAAAATGCAACACTTTGCTGGTTCAAGCCCTAACCTCCAAACATGACTGCAGTGGAAATGTGCTTATCACTCCACAAAAGCATGTACCACCAATATGGAGGGTCAATGGTGAGAGCTACTGAACATGGAAGTTGGGTGGGGTGAGGAACACATTTAGCTGGATCACCGAAATTAAAAAGAGAGAGAGAGAATAGGAAGATAAAAAAAAGAAAAGAAGAAAGCAAGGTGGGGAAGAGGCAAGAACTGAGAAGAAAAGAAAAACAGAAAAAAAAAATCTGGCAGAAGTTGTTGTTGTTGTTGTTCTTTTATGCCATCAAGTCAGACCTGACTCATAGTGACCCCTCCTTGGGTTTCTGAGACAGTATCACCACAGAAGTAGATTGCTCCATCTTCCTTGGGAAGGAAGATGGGGCAATCTACTTCTGTAGTGTTAACTGCAGAGGGAACATAAAGTATTTATGGAGAGGTTTTGTGCATGCTGCTTAACACTGAGGGAGGAGGTTGGGCACTTGTTCTGCAGGATCAAAGAAAAAGGGGGAGGAAAAGAAAAGAGAGAAGAGAAAAACAAGGGGAGAAGAATGAAAAACTAAGTAGGGGAAAAGAAAAAGGCACTTATTGATAAAGATTACAGACACTAGTCTGCAGTAGGATTACATCTCAACACAAAGAAAGTGAAAATCTTAACAAAGAGACCAATAACCAACATCATGATAAATGAAGAAAAGATTGAAGTTGTCAAAGATTTCATATTACTTGGTTGAACAATCAACATCAATGGAAGCAATAGTCAAGACATTAGACGATGTATTGCACTGGACAAATCTGCTGCAAAAAACCTCTTTAAAGTACTGAAGAACAAAGATGTCTCTATGAAGACTAAGGTGCGCCTAACCCAAGTCATGGTATTTTAATCACTTCAAACCAAAAACACACTGCCATCGAGTTAGATCCAAATCATAGCAACCCCTCCTTGGGTTCCTGAGGCAGTATTACTATGGTGGTAGATTGCTCAATCTTCCTTCCAAAGGGTGGCTGGTGGGTTGAACCACCAGCCTCTGATTAGCAGTCAAATGCCTTAGACACTACACCACCAGAGCTCCTAATCACCTCATATACCTGTGGAATCTAGACAATGAATAAGGAAGACCTAAGAAGAGTTGATGTTTTTTGAGTTGTGGTGTTGGTGAAGAATACTGAAAATTCCCTGGAATTCCAGGAGAAATAAGATATCTGTCCTGGAAGAAGTACAGCCAGAACACTCCTTGGAAGCGAGAACAGCCAGACTTCATATCAACTACTTTGGTCATGTTGTCAGAAAGGACCACTCCCTGGAGAAAGATATCATGCCTAGTAAAGTGGAGGGTCAATGAAAAAGGGGAAAGGCTTCAATGAAGATGGGTTCACACAGCGGCTGCAAAGATTGCGTCAAAGGTTGTGAGGCTGGCACAGGACCAGGCAATGTTTTGTTCTGTTGTGCATAGGGTGGCTATGAGTTGGAGCCAACTTGAGAGCACATAACAACCAAAGCAGTCGCAAAAGTGCCAGCTGTCAAACACAGCTGCATTGGAGTGCAGCGTTTGCTCTGCAGGTGCTCACACTTCCCACTGGGTAGGTGAGCACAGCCAACAACATGGGGGACAGCAGTAAAAAAAAGGGGGGGGCAAGGAAAGAGATAGAAAAAAAAGAAAGAAAAACAGTAGAAAAGTAGAGGGAGAGGAAAGAACTAAGAAAAAAGATAAAGAAGAAAAAAATGCAGGACACCTGTAGTGGGTGGGGCTTGACCGGACACCAGGTGGATGAGTGGGCCCACATCTATAGTCTCCAGGAGGTTATTCAAGTTAAGGCAGGAGGTCACATATCTCTGGTTGCCCAATCACAGATGTGGGTTTGGGCAAACAGAGCCAGTTATCTGGTTTCTGCTCTGATTAGAACACCACTTACTATAACCCAAAATAGCCATGCTGTGCTACCTGGCAGGTTACTGCTCCTTGTTCAGTTTTCATTCAGTCTCTTCTCATCAGTATTTGATCTACATCTTTGTCTTTTCCACTGAAACTTCTGGGATTTTCATTTGGATCTATTTCACTTGCTTTCTTGTCTTTGTTACAAAGGGTCTGGCTACTCTGCCATCTTAGATCCTTCTAAATCCATGGCATTTAGAAGCTTCAGCCTTTAACCATAAATGTACAATTGGTCTTCCGTATTTGTGAGTTTTGCTTCTGTGGATTCAACCAACTGTGGATTGGAAATATTCAGGGGGAAAAAGCAATAAAATGGTCAAAGCAATCCTCAAAGGCTAAGAAGGAATATAAACTGGTACTTACATAGCATTTACATTGTATTATGTATTACAAGTTATCTAGAGATGATTTAAAGTATATAAAAAGTTGTGCATAGGTTACATGCAAATACATTGCCATTTTATATATGGGACTTGAGCATCTATGGGTTTTAATATCTACTGGGGATTCTGGAACCAATTCCTTGTAGATGCTGTGGGATAATTGTATATAATTTTCAATATTTATATTCACTTCATTAAGGACAAACTAGAGAAATATTGAGGAGATCTATTCAAATACCATTTAATAAATGTAATTTCACTTGATTTAGATTCAAAATTTTAAATGGAGGGAATAAGGAGCTCTGGTAGTATAGTGCCTAAGGCACGTGACTGCTAACCAGAAGGCTGGCGGTTCAAAACCACCAGCCACTCCTCAGAAGGAAGGTTGGACAATCTACTTCCGTAGTAATACCACCTCGGAAATCCAAGGAGGGGTCGCAATGAGTTAGGTCTGACTTGATGGCACATAACAACAACAATAAGAGTAATAAGAACAATACATAGAAAAATATCTCAGTCCTCTTTGGATTGATTTATTAGTTGGCTAATTGTATCATTCAACAAATACTAATTTAATCCATAGCAACTTTGATGTACTATATATATTAATGACTAAAACATATGGCTCATGCTCATGTAGTACATATAAACCAGTGGCTTTTCAATAATGTTGTAGCAACAGTATAGGTATGTACAGTGTTAGTCACATATTAGATATAGACAATTGTTAGATATACATCAGATAATTGTCATAGATAATATAATTGGAGAATGGAGAAAATAAGAGGTTTATAGCAGTCACTCCAAAAAAAAAAAAAAAGAAATCTCACTTCCATTGAGTCGATTCTGACTCATGGCATCCTCCATTGGGTTTCCACAGCTGCAAATCTTTATGGAGGCAGACTGCCTTATCTTTCTTGCACAGAGTGGCTAGTGGGATCAAGTCACCAACCTTTTGATTAGCAGCCAAATGTCTTAACCACTACACCACCAGAGCTTCTTATTGCAGTCACGAGTTATAGAAATTCTAAAATCCAAAAGAACACACATTTCTAGTACTTTCTGAGATTATGGTTATACAACTTTCCTATCTCCTAATAAACATCCCATGTTTCCAATGAAGCCATCTTCTTAGACTCATTTCTGCCTCTAAAAGTTTGTATTGTCTCTATTTGTTTCAATAGAAGGTAATAAAATCCCTTTAAAATTTGTGTTGAATTCCTATGTATCAAATTATGAAATAAAAGCTACATTCACAAATTTCTTTGAGAAAATCTTCTTTACCTCGGAGTCTTTGTGAGGCTGCTTTGGGTTTTGAGATTCTTAGAAACTTCTCTGTTTAAAGGGAATGTCTACAAGGCCTGCCCTTAGGTCTTTGAAGAATTATTGTCTGCATAAAGGGGTCTCTGAGGTACTTCCTTAGATCTTTTTGATATCTTAACAAAGAATTATATGGTATCACCTTGGCTTAACTCTGATTTTGAGGCACTTTCTTACTTTGAAAACCCTGTGCTAAGTGGAAAAAAAATAAAAACTGTTTTGAGACCCTTCCATTTCCTTCTAATTCCACTCAAAAACTTAATAGTTTGTTCTTTAGTTTATTTCTCTCACTTTTTATTTTATTATAGTCAACTAGAAGAAGCCAATCTGTATATTCATCACTCGATCTGGAACACCACTTAGCTAAATTGTCAATCTCATTAGGTACATTTTCCATTTTTTACATTATCATGTGTGACAGTTTTGTTAACATTTACCTGTGATCATAAGAGTCTCCTTTCCTTTAGTTGTTAGCACAAATTTTCTCTCTTTCCTCTTAGCTTTTACCAGAAATCTCCATAACATCCTTCCAGGGTTTTCACATTATTGGCTACAAAGTTAATGCCATATGTTTTAGGATTTTATTTTAATTGAAGCATGCCAATTGAAGCTGTCAAATTTCTGTTCTGGTTACTGTTGCTATATAAAAAATGATTACAAAACTTAAAATGATAGCCATTTTATTATACTCTGGACTCTGTGGGTTTGGAATTTAGATAAGACATGGCAGGAATTGCTTGTTTCTGTTTTTCAATGTCTAGGGCCTCAACTGAGAAGACTTGATAGACAGGGGTGATTGGACAGTTGGTGTCTGGAATCCTCTAGAGACATCTTCACTCAGATATCTGGCAGTGGACCCTGGCTATTGGTAGGGACCTACGCTGTGTTATCCACTGGGAAACCTAAAGGTATCCCTCCAATGCAGCCTACGCTTCCTATCAGCACGGTGGCTTGAGGGTTGTTGGTAGCTCATGACTCTAAAGGTAAATGTACAGGCAGATAATTTGAAAGGTACATTGTGTTTTATGTCCTAGTCTCAGAAGTTATATAGCACCATTCTACCATCATATGTGCATGGCAAAGTCACATTAAAAAAGAACATGAAGAATGGGAGATATGTTGCAGCCATCTATTGATAATGCAATCTTCCGCAATCAAAGACTTAAAAGATGTCTAAGTGTGATCTCCATTATATTTCCACCTAACATGCCCTATCTAGTCTCTGTAAAAAACATATAGATTGCATTAGATAACAGCTGAATTTACAGACTTAACCAGATGTTAGTTCAAATCTTAGATTTTTCTCTAAATATAGTGCAAAGCATCTGGTACTTGGCATATAGCTTTTAATTTGGCAACCACTTTTTTTAGGTTTTATTTTTCTGATACTTTTCTAAAAAAGGGAAAATCAAAAACAGTTCACCTATACATGGCAAAGACAGCAGAACATAAACATTATCGTGCATAGACTATGTTGTTATTCTTATTTGCTATGATATTGTCAGTAGAAGTTTTTTTTTTTTTTTGCCATTTTGTAGAATATTATGCTGACCCATTGTATTTATGACATCACACTAATTGGAATTGGTGATCATAATGGGTCGTGCACTCTAGATGCCCTAATAATACATATGTGTGTCAGAGATAGAAAACCTCACAAAAATTCCTGGACCTGGCCAATGGTTAATTTTTAAGGATGAAATTTGGGCATGCATAGTCATTCTCTTTGTAGTTGCTAGACTCCTATCACCAAGAAGGAGGCACAGACCTTGTGGTCTTTTTAGGAGTTTAGAGTCAACATGGAGTGCACATAGGAATACAGCTCTAATCCATTATTAGGAGAATCAGAAAGCTTCTAATTTCAAGTAAAGTCTCAGATACAGTAGGTGGTACAGTAGACTCAGAACAACCACAAAGTATAAGCTGCTCTAACTCTTGAGCTGAATGATCCAACAGATCCATAAGCATCTTTGGTAGATAAGGATGCTGAATGAAGTGTCTGGCAGGCTACAATAGGATAATTTCTGCATGTACCTTAGTGTTCTGGGGTGAATTCTCTATGGCAGAGAATTGATTTCTACTCAAAACATATTTCCTGTCATGTTATTAAGCCGTAGTTGATTAATATGATCATGGAACATGAAATGATCATGTGACCTGAGATGTCCACCAGGTACTGGCTGTCATCTGGACTACTGGATTATAAGGTCAAATGTATACACAGCAATCCATCCCATGATGAAAGTGGCAGATTCAAGATTGGATTTGAACTTGTCCAGAGGCATGAGAAAATTTATGGATAAGAGGTCCAGACTTCATCATCACCTACTCAGCTACATTGTTGCTTTATCCTCAATCCTATCTATGACTTCAGGGTAAGTTCTATATGACTCAGACCTGGGTCACTGATGGGGTGACAAATGTTGATATTAGCTGGAAATGGACTTTGATACATTAAAGTCCCTCTTAAGGGTTACTGTGAAGCACATTGGCAAAGGGTAATATAAGGATTAAAATTAAAAGCAATACAGTTGCTCAACTTAATAAAGAGGGAAATTAGCTGGTTTCTACATGTACATACATATATATAAACTTTTTGTGTTGCTCAAGAACATGGAGAAAATAAGACTGGAGATTTGGGGAACTGATGTGAGTATGAACCTCTAGGAGTGGACACAAAATATACAAATTCTCTGTCTCACATTAATGCTACCAAAGAGCATCCTCCTCAAGTGGAGGATATGACCTATGTTTAGGATTGCACTCAGAGTCTTACCTTGGCATCCCAGAGCTGGTGCAATGGGTCCATTAACAGAGTGGCCATGGTGACAGGTATGTACGTTAATAGCATAAGCTCCATCTCACCAAGGCTGATATCATTATCATTACTAAACCCAAACCTGCTATCAGCAAAGACTGAAGCACTATACTGTGGGATAACAGGCAGCCACTTGATGGCAGATCATTACATAAAAATTCTTCTACCTTTGTTTATACTTACAGTAATTGACCTATGTACTAGGTATGTGGTTGTCTTTCTTTCCTGCATTGTCTTTTTTTATCACTACTGTCTGAAAGCTTGCAGACTGTTTTATCCATTGTTGTGCATCCCATACAAAATTGTCTCTGATCATTTTACAGCAAAGGAGGTATGACAATACACTCAAAATTATGTGTTTATTGGCCTTACCTTATACCCTATTGCCAAGAAACTGCCTGCCTGAAAAAACTGAATGGACTGTGAAATATAAGCTAAGTTACTGCCAGTAGAAAAACACTTGTAAGGGTGGAATGCTGGAGGTTTCTACCAACTCACAGAGCTGTAGGGGCTGATGAACAAGCAGTAGGTCAGAACAGCAGATAAGATGGCAAGCTTCTGGCTTAGAGGCTGCAAAGGTTGATGAATCCAAGTTTGGCAGATAACATGGTAGATTGCTGGCTCACAGAGAGTGAAGGCTAACAAATCCCAAATTGGCAGGCAATAGGTAGGCCATTTGCTCAAGTACAAAGAACCGATCAGATGATGATGAGCCAGATTCAGGATCCAGATCCAGCAAATAGCCAGACAGCTTTGCAAAATGTACATATATATTGGAAGCAGACCACACCGCTGAGGAAACTCCCTTTCAATTGATTGGCTGCTCATAGCAGAACACATCGTGGAGGTGATTATATATCAGATCTCATCATAGGGCATGACTACATCATAATTGCCAAACCACTGAGAATCATGGCCCACCTAAGTTGACACATAACCTTAACTGTCACAGGAGAAAAGGTTATTGGTATATTATATGGCCATTTCTGGAATCCACAAGAATCACTGGTGTGTCTATTCATATTTTCATGCCTGGTAATGACTGTTATCAGCCAACTACAGTCAACATACCTGAGCAAGATTCAGGCAACTAAGCACTCATACCTCTTACAGGTTAAGGTCTGGGTCACCCCATTAGGCAAGTAACTCATATCAACTAAAATTCTAAACAAGGATGAGAATACAGAGTCAATAGTGAATAAAGGACTTGATCAATATAAATTGTGGCCTTTAAGCAAGCTATGGAAATGTGGACTGACCTTATTTTACAAAGCTTCTTGTCTTAATCTTCTAGGAGTAACTGGCCACCATATTGTATGTGTGTTAATGAACTGATATTCCTCTTCTCAGAGAAAGAGTGAAAATATCTTCATTAAAAAAAAAAAAAAAGTAGCATTCTCATATTGTAGCCTGAGAATTTCAGATGATGAGAGAACAAATGGATTAAGTGATACAAGAGTTTATCAACATCTAAACTGAACATTTGGAACTCAGCATTTCTCTGGATTTACCAGTCTCTGTTTTAACTTTGCTAAGTTCATCATTACAACTTCTATGCTTTAACTAGATCCTTGTGGATACATTCCAGATGATTGTAGCAAGCTTACACTATGACTGGCTATAGAGAAAGAACAAGTCTCTCTGCCTAGCCCTCACTAACAATCAATACCTTAATCCAACCCAGTAAATCACAAATATATAACTTTTATTCTAATGGTGACTTAATGGAAATAAAATTTCACAATGGGAAAAATAATAAAGAATACTGACTTGGCTAGTGGTGGGACACTAGATGTTTTATTAACAAATTATTGTGTGTCAGACATTGATCTATATAAAAACGTAGAATATGGCAGAGTTTCCATACTCAAGAAAGTATAGTGTTGTAGAGTGACAAGAGAAATAATGTAAATGTAAGCTAAAAAGGAGACAGACAGGCCCCACACCCAGATCCAGGAAGTGGGGAAAGAGCTGTGGACAAGACAGAGCTATAGGAATCCAGGTAAGAGGACACAGACAGGCCCCATACCCAAGAGGCAGGAAGGGGGGAGGGAAATCCAGGGACAATAGAGCCATGGGATCCAGGTAAGGGGAAGGCAGAGAGGTTTCAAACAACTAAGGGAGACAAACTTGTCTGTCAATTTGCCATCCTGTGGGGGCTTGCATGTTGCTGTGAGGCTTGAGGCTATGCCAGCAGTGTCTCAAACACCAGCAGGGTTGTACACGGTGCACAGGTTGTAATGCAGCTTATAGCCTGAGACAGACTAGGAAGAGGGAAGAGGCCATCCACTTTTCAAAGAATAGGCCAGGGAAAATCTTAAGAATAGCAGAGAAACACTGTCTGATACATTACTGGGCAACTTTATGAATAGCCTGAAACATTGATACAGTTCAGGCAGACCAACCCCTTAGGTCAGAAGGCACTCAAACTATGAGTGGGAAAGAGCTGCCTCATCAGAGTAGAACCAACCTTAATAAAATGGATAAACTAAAGCTTTCAGGACCTCCATGTGCTGAAATGAGTAGAGACAGCACTATTATCTATCTATTAATAATTGGAACATGGAATTTATTAAATATGAATCTAAGAAAATTGAAAGTTGTCCAAAATTAAATGGATGCATAAAGATTGGTGTCCTAGGCATTAGTGAACTGAAATGGACCAGTTTGGGTCATTTTGAATCAGATGACCATACGATCTACTATGCCAGGAATGACAATTTGAAGAGGAATGGCATGGCATTCATCATCACAAAAGATGTTTGAAGATCTGTCCTGAAATACGATGCTGTCAGTGACAGGAAAATATCCATATACCTATGAGGAAGACCAGTTAATGCTACTATTACTCAAATTTGTGTACCAACCACCAAAGCCAAAGATGAGGAAATTGAAGATTTTTATCAACTTCTGCAGTCTGAAATTGACCAAATGTGCAATCAAGATGCATTAATTACCACTGGTGACTGGAATGCAAAAGCTGGAAACAAAGAATTACCAGTAGTTGAAAAATTTGGCCTTGATGACAGAAATAATGCTGGAGATGGCATGATAGAATTTTCCAAGATGAATGACTTATTCATTGCAAATACCTTTCTTCAACAACACAGATGACAGCTATACATGTGGACTTTGCCAAATGGAGTCCACAGGAATCAGATTGACTACATCTGTGGCAAGAGGCAATGGAAAAGCTCAATATCTTTTTGTCAGAACAAGGCCAGGAGCTGATTGTGGAATAGACCATCACTCATATGCAAGTTCAACTTGAAGATGAAAACAATTAAAACAGGTACACAAGAGCTAAAATATGACCTTGGATATATTCCTTCTGAATTCAAAAACCATCTAAAAACCAAATTTGATGGATTGAACACCAGTGATCGAAAACCAGAGGAATTGTGAGATGACCTCAAGAACATCACCCATGAAGAAAGCAAAAGGTCATTTAAAAGACAAGAAAGGAATAAAAAACAAAATTGGATGTCAGAAGAGACTCTGAAAGTTGCCCTTGAATGGAGAGTAGCTAAAGCAAATGGAAGAAGTGACAAGATAAAAGAGCTGAAAAGAAGATTTCAAAGAACAGCTCAAAAAGACAAAATTATTATAATGAAATGTGAAAAGACCCAGAGATAGAAAACCAAAAGGCAAGAGTATACAGGGCATTTCTCAAGCTGAAATAACTGAAGAAAAAATTTAAGCCTTTAATTTCAATGTTGAAAGATTCTATGGGAAAAAATATTGAATGATGCATGAAACATGAAAAGAAGATGGAAGGAATACACAGAGTCATTGTACCAAAAAGACCTGGTCAATCTTCATCCATTTCAGGAGGTGCCATATGATCAATGGTACTGAAGGAAGAAGTTGAACCTACACTGAAGGAATTGGTGAAGAACAAGGCACCAAGAATTGACAGAATACTCATTGAGATGTTTTAACAAACAGATGCCTCACTGGAGCCACTCACTCTGTTATGCCAAGAGATTTGGAAGACAGATACCTGGCCAACTGACTGGAAGAGATCCATATTTGTACCAATTCCAAAGAAAGGTGATCCCACAGAATGTGGAAATTATTGAACAATATCATTAATATTTCATGCAAATAAAATCTTGCTGAAAATAATTCAAAAATGGTTACAGCAATATATTGACAGAGAACTTTCAGAAATGCCAGCTGGATTCAGAAGAGAATGTGGAAGAAGGGTTACCATTGCTGATGTCAGATGGATCTTAGCTTAAAGCAAAGAATACCAAAAAGATGTTTACTTATGTTTTATTGACTATGTAAAAGCATTTGATTGTGTGGATCATAACAAATTATGTGTAACATTGAGAAGAATGGGAATTCCAGAACACTTTAAATGTACTCATGAGGAACCCGTACATAGGCTGGAAGGCTGTCGTTCAGACAGAACAAGGGGACATTGCATG
>NW_006921905.1:1124875-1134935 GCF_000298275.1 Orycteropus afer afer
AATGCTGAAAGTACCATGAACTGCTAAAAGAACTAACAAATCTGTCCTGGAGGAACTGCAGCCAGAATGCTCCTTGGAAGCGAGAATGGCCAGACTTCATCTCACCTACTTTGGTCATGTTGTCAAAAGGGACCATTCCCTGGAGAGGATGTCATGCTTTGTAAGGTGACAGTCAATGAAAGAGGGGAAGGCCCTCAACGAGATGGATTGACACAGTGGCTGTGGCAATGGGCTCAAGTATAGCAAGGATTGCACAGCTGGCGCGGGACCGGGCAGTGCTTCCTTGTGTTATGCATAGGGTTGCTATGAGTTGGAGATGACTCGACAGCACCTAACAATAACAACAAGCTAAAAAGATTGACGGACACTTTTGAGAACAACGTACTTTGGAAATGCTCCGAGTGTCAGGAAAAGCTACAGAGGAGGGTTATTTAGAAAACTGGCGGCTGTGAGTCCTCATTTATTTGCTGGAGATGACATGGAAATCCTAGGGTAGACAGCTAGTTCCTACTGGCTGAAATACTCCATTTGGACATGTTGTCATACTTTGGAATATCATAGATCCTTCTGTTCTTTAAGTAGGATGCCTACCCTTTGCATTTTCCTGCAAGGACATTTAATGAAACCTGAAGCAGATGTGTCATCTCATCAAGTTATGTGCTGTAGTGGGTTTTGGGAAAGCTGAGCCTAGTGGTTCCTTAGATAGCAGTGCCTTCTTTAACCTTTGTTTTGAATCACAATTATCACCTAATGCTGGTAGCCATTTGAGACCATTTCAGATTTCACTGTGTGGGCACCAGTATGGAGCTTTCATTCTTGCAGCTTGGAGCTTACACAAAGTTCAGTAAGAGCACAAAAGTTAAAAGAGAAAATACATCTTTTACAAAGATAAGAAAAGTCATTTTGACTACATATCTTGGTTTATTCTTTTAGTTTGTAGTTAGACTATTTTAAAGTTTACTTTTATTTTTCTCTACCCCTTTTCATCATTACCTGCTGAGAATGATTAATTATTAATAGTGCCAATCTGACTAACCCATTACAGCTCTTGGAGAAAATTAGGGAATCTTACCGAATTGGAGGAGAATAAAATAAGAGGAGATAGAAATCTGCTCCTGTCACTTTTAGATAGCTTATAGATTGCAGGAAAGCTACCAAGATATTGGTATCTTCTTTTATGTGATATGGCTGCCACTGAAATGCTAGGCCTTCTTTCCGGTTTCAGCATCTGTGATAGGCATAGTTCTAAGAATGATCCCTCAGTGATCCTTGCCCTTGTATATTATCTTCCCCTTTTAGTGTAGATGAAACCTGTAAATATGATGAGATATCACTATGTTATTTTATATGGTAAAGGACTAATTTTGGCAGGTCTAATTTAATCATATGAAACCTTTAAAAGAAAGAATTTTTTTCTGGCTATATAGTAGAAAAGAAAGTCAGAGAGATTCAAAGCATAAGGATTTGATGCACTCTTGCTGGCTTGAAGATGGAAGGGCCCATGTGTCAAGGCAGATGAGTGAAGCTGCTCACAGACCCCAGATGACAGCCGACAAGGAAATGGAGACTCCAGTCTTACAACTGCAAAAATAACAGGAATACATTCACAAAATTGTTCCCTGGCTCCAGATGAGAATGCACCTGGCTGATACCTTGACTTTAGCCTGAGCAGATAACCCAGACATGTAGATTTCTGCCCTATATAACTTGAGATAATAAATTGGTATTGTTTTAAGCAGCTAAATTTAACATATTTTCTTAAGCAGCAATAGAAACTAATGCAACAGCCAAGGGTGGAAATACTTTTAACTACAGATTCGCAAACAAACATGGGTTCATCCTGAGAATTATTTCTTACTTGCTGTATGACTTTGGTGGCATAGTGCCTAAGGCATTTGACTGCTAACCATAAGTCTGGCAGTTCAAACCCACCAGCCACTCCTCAGAAGGAAGATAGGGTTATCTACATCCACAGAGATACCACCTTGGAAACCCAAGGAGGGTTCACTTTGAGTCGAATCCACTCAATGGCAGTGAGTTTGGTTTTGGGTTTGGATGACTGTGGGGTTAGTTTCTCTAAATGTTTATTTCCTCAACTGCAGAATGGATGGAATGATGCCTACCTATGATTGTTGTCACATTTAAATAGGATATTGATTATACAATTCTGAACACACTGTAAATATCATTTTTCATACCTTAATAAGATTGATCACAGAAAAATACTCACAAAGGAAAGAAATGGACCATGGTAGGTACTGAGACTTGCAGCAACTGGAACAACAGATATCTCTGAAAGGAGAGTAGTATGGAGCTCAGAAGAAGAGCATTTGCATACAGTTAGTGAAGGGCAACATGCTGTTGCCAGTTCAGAACCAGAACAGAACCCCAGAGGTCTATGTTTGCTGTGAAGACTTAGTGACTCAAATCCAGAAGTCACAGAATTTCACACATTCTAGTATAGATGTGACCGAGAAATCTATAGATTGGTGGTGGTGCTGACCTGAATTTAACTTTGGTTAAAGACTGAGTAACTTTGTCTAGTGTTCAATCCAAAATAGATTTGGTAGTCTTGATCCCTAGAGTCTATGAAGGATTCCCAGTGAATCTGAGTGACATATACTTCAGTGTAGACCAGAAACAATTAGAACTAGTCCTTAAAAATTTTCTTATGCATTTTGTCTCATCCAATTATTTCTTGGAAGGGAAATTGTAGCTCAGTGGAAAGAGCAAGGATTTTAATATCAGAAAGACTTGGCTTCATCTATAGCTCTGCCATTGATTAACTGACCTTCAGAAAGTCCTTTGCATCCTCACCAATTAAGTGACGTTTTATGGGATAAAATGAAAGAAAAATAATTAAGATACCTTAAAATTGTGGTTTTGAGATGTTGAATCCCAGATCTGTCATCTACTTCATAAGTGCCTCAGTTTCTTCATCTGCAAAATTGATGTAATACTAGCTCCTAACTCATTTTATTTCTGTGAGAATGAAGCATGTAAAGTACTTAGCATAGAGCCTAGCCTGTTGCTACCAAGCAATAGATAGTAGCTGTTGTTATTAATAGTACAGGTGCCAGTCTGTAATAGGTAATTAAAATGTTACCTTTTTTTTTTTTTTAATTTTTATAAGTCTGTCAAAATTTTCTGTGTTTACTGGAGTAAACACTTAAAAAAAAAAAAAAACCGAAGTATGTTTATGTATACTTTATGGGCAGTTGGATGGCAAGAAGAAACTTGGTTCTTAGGCACATGCATTCTCCATGAACAGAAATGACTGGAAGAGGAGCAGTTGCTGTCTAAAATATGAATGGACTAAAAAATTTGTTGTAGTCTTGGGGAAATAAAATATTGAGAATATGACCACCCCTTTCCAAAACCATTTTTCCACTGCCCCCACAAAACAGTGCATCCATTTATTCTTTCTGCAAATATTAATTGAGCATTGCTATGCACATGATTGTTCAGAGCACTGGGGTTATAGCAGTGAACAAAATAGATGGAAATTTCTGCCTTCTTGGAGTTACGTTTTAGTGGGGGAGAGGCAGACAAGTAAATAGCTTTTTCTGATGGTAATAATTGCTATGGAGAAAAATAAGTTCAGAAGGAGGAAAAAGAAATCTTAGAGAAGATGATCCCACTACAACCAATTCTGAATAGCGTGGTTAATGTATGTCTCCTTCCTTTGTGACTTTAAATAAGGCCAGAAAGGGGTGGGCCTGAGGGTGTGATAACTTCTCGCAAAAGCTCATTCAGCTCAATATCTTAATGAACAGGTATTTAATTTACTAAACTACTAAACAATTACTCAGTGCTAGGCAATGTCATCAGTGTTGCAAACATTTTACTGCACAAAATAGAAGGCATTGCCTGTCCTCAAGGAGCTGGCATTCTAGAAAAGGAGACAGATTTTTTTTTTTTTTTTTTAATTAACAACTTATTTGCAAATTGTGATGAATGTGATGAAGGAAATAAGAAAGAGTGAATTTGACAGCAGAGGAACAAGCTTGCAGCCTGGGCAAAAGCTGGGAACCTCAGGCTTTCAAGCAGAAGTGTGAAGTTCTCACAAGACTCCTCAAGACCTGACCAATAATGTTTGTCAGCCCTAAAGCGATCTCAAAGCTGCTCTATTAATGCTAGCCAAAATGGAAACAATCCAAATGGATACACAAAATGTGGTATGACCATACAATGGAATACTATTTAGCCAAAAAATGGAATGAAGTCTTGATATATGCAAGAAGATGAACGGACCTTGAAAACATATGCTAAGTGAAAGATGCCAGTCACAAAAGATCACTTACTTATTACTCCATTTATGAAATGTCCAGAATAAGAAAATCTATATATAGAGAAAGCAGAAAGAATATTAATGATTGCCAAGGCCTTAGGAGGAGTGGGAACTGGGGATTGACTGCTTAATGGATATGAGGCTTTCTTTTGGGATGACTGATTTTTGCAGGGAAGCTGTGGTGATGCAAATGGTTAAGGGCTTGGCTGCTAACTGAAACTTGGTTGCTCAAACCCAAGCAACTCCACAGGAGAAAGATTAGGCCATAAAGACTAGCTAAGAAAACGCCATGGAGCAGTTTTCCTTTGTCACTCATTTATTTCTGTGAGAATGAAATGATATGGGATCACTCTGAGTCAAAATCGACTCTATGTCACCTAACAGCAACAACAAAGCATAACACAAAATACCACAAATGTGTGGCTTTAAGGAACAGGAGTCTATTTTTTCACAGTTTAGGAGGGTAAAAGCCCAAATTCAGGGTGTGGCTCTACAGGGAGGCCGTTTCTTGTCAGCAAACTCAGGATATCCTTGGCATTTGCTCTCCCTACCCCCGCGTATGTCTCTGTGCCTATTCTTGTATTTCTATAAATCAGAAATGCTTACCTTTAGAAATCACCCTACACTGTGACCTCACTAACAAATCCAACGAAAAATCCTTATTTCCAAATAGGGTCATACTTATAGGTACAGGGTTATGACTTTAACACATATTTTGGGTGGGGAGACACACATTTCAAGATATAACAAAAATGTTCTGGAACTACACAGTAGTGAGGGTTGCATAATATTATCATTATAATTAATGCCACTCAATTGTACACTTTAAAATACCTGTAAAATGGTATATTTTATGTTCTGCATATTTTGCACAATAAAAAATATTATTTAAAAAAATGATCTCAAAGCAGGTTGGTCTATAACAACTGTTTAACTCTTCAGTTTACCTGAGTTCTTAAACATCAAGGCACACACAGAGAAGGCAGACACTGCACAACCTCAATAGTAAGCGGCCCACCTTTTCTGCCCCTCCCAAACCACATCCTCCTTCTTATGCCTTTGAACTACTAAAATGGCATGGTTTTCCCCATTTCTCATGAGAAACATGTGTATAATACAAAGCCACACCACCCTGGAGCTGCAGCACTTATAGTGAAAGCCAGAGGAAATACGACATTTAGGGGCTGCTTCTGCTTCACATCTTCTGTAGACACCCAAAACCTCTCTCTGGCCTCACTGGGTTTGTTCTTAATGAACTGATTCCTTTTTTGGAATGTGTGCTTCTAATTCTTAATTTTAAGGTCAGCGTCTTTCCTGAATGGCACCATGAATGTTTAATAAGTATGACTAAACCGTTCCTGGTTTCTGATTTTATTTTTCAGTGCATGTCAGAAAGCATGACGGCAGGAGATTTGCCCAGGTTGAATGCTTTGAAGCTGATGTCCTGATGGAGGTTTTAGAGGCAAAGACCCAACACCTTCTTCCAAGAAGCTAAAATAGGAGCAGGCAAAAAAAAAAAAGTTAACTCTTTTGAGACAAGACAGCTATGTTTCATTGATTCATATGTCCTAGGGGGCTAGTAAACCAGTTACTGTTAAGTCAATTCTGACTTATGGTGACCCCAAGTGTGTCAGAGTAGAACTGTGCTCCATAGGATCAATGGCTGATTATTCAGAATAGATTGCCAATTCTTTCTTCTGAGGCTCCTCTTGGTAAACTCAAACTTCTAACATTTAGGTTATCAGGCAAGCACACTAACTGTTTGCACCACTCACTCAGAGATTACTAGATACCAGATGCCACTGAGTAGATTCCAACTCACAGTGACTCTATGAAACTGTACTCAATAGAGTTTTCAGTGGCTGGTTTTTCAGAAGTAATTTGCCAGGCCTGTTTTAGCTGCTTTCATGTGTACTCAAACTTCTAATCTTTCAATTTGCAGCTGCATCACTCACCTTCTCATGCATCAGCATGGAGCTGTGGAGAGAGCAAAGACTTTGATATCAGAGAGGTGAGTTCAAGTCCAAGTTTATCCATTTAGGTAATTGTTTGACAAGGAGAGAAAAAGTTAAATAAATGTGCAGTTTGAGGGAAAAAAACACTGCAAATCTGATCACATCTCTGCCAAAAAAAATGCTGAATTACAATTTCCTCATCTTGAAAATGTGAAAGATTATTTAAAAAAGAAGAAAGTGCATACTGAAATCAATGAGCATAGCACACAGATGACAGAAAATGCTAAATAAGAATAAATTATTATTATTGGCCATAGCAATAATCAGAAACTGATTTTCAGGGAAGAAAATGAGCATATTTGGAGACAACGTAGAACAGCAAGGAACAGCTCTAGCCAAACTCTCTAGATCCTGCATGTTGGTCTTTTATTTTGGTCTCAAGGCTGCATGGCATATGTATTTAGGGAAAGAGGCCTCCTGACTCATTATTCTTTCCAGTGATGTAATCTGGATTTCTTTTCTAGTTAGATTTTGAAAGAACTGGCAATGGGTCTGAGGAACCACATTTGAGAAGTTTCATCTAATGCCTTGAAGAACTGCTCCTGATAATTACCTGAGTCACAAGCCTCTGGCTTTGAGGTTTGTAGCACTTTCTGCAAACTGTCAATGGCCATAGTGAAGCCCAGCCTTTGGAGCTATTTAAATTACTAATGTAAGAAAGTGCTTTGGATATGTGATGATTATATATCAGCAATCTAGGATTTTTAGAGCTGTGAAATATCCCAGTGATTCTTTTGTTCAATCATCTGAATTTTAGTTCAAAATGGAAAATAACATTTTATTCTTCTTGTAAAAAATGATGCATGTTTATTTAAAAATCAAATAATAAAAAGAAGTATGCTAAGGAAATATCAGTAGGAATTCTATATAAAAATAATTTTTAATATTTTTTGAAAAGATTCTTTGAGATGTTCCTTGATGCCTATGTAACTGTCACACTGAAAAAGTAAAACTCATTGAATGGGATCATAAAGTATCTTTATTTTTGTCTCCTATTATTCCTTTAAGATTTACTCAGCAGGGGGTATTTTTCCTTTGCTCCAAAATGAAAGCTCAATCAGTCCCATCGCTTTTCTGACCAAAAGCACCAGAGTAACTTTAAATTGCACACATATCTCCATTCAGAAATTGAGTACTCAGCTTTATATAGCAACCAAAACCTGAGACTTGACTTAAATGAAATGTATCATACCAGCTTCGGGCTTGTCTGCTTGTTGTGGGAATGTGAGATGTGCTCCTTCTCCCCTTCTATGTCTTTTGCTTCTATTTCTTCTCCTCTGTAATGCTAAATGTGCTTTCTGACTTTCTAGAGTTAAGCCAGGGAATATGAGAGAGGCAAGGAAGAGAGACAGGTTCTTATGTGACCAACAGTGTCCTAAGTTGGATTTGTGCTTTCTGTATCTGGTACATGTTTAACACGGACTCTTTCTCTTTTAGATTATGTTGAGAGTCCATGTTCCCCAGTTACTAGGGATTGCTTGATCAGGCCCCAGCCCCTAAAAATCTGGGCATCCACTGTGGCTTTTGACTGCTGCCATCCCTTTACCCTTTCAGGTAACTCTAACGTTATCTCCACATGGACCTACTCACACATTTGTAGACCATTCTGGTCCAGGGAAAACATTCACGTATGTTTGCATAAACAACCCAGAGTGTACCATACAGTCTGCATACAGAGTGCAGACTAGTCTTAGTGCAGCAGAAACTCCACATTCTTTAGATCTCCAGAACAGAGTCAGACACTTGTCTGAAAAATCTCCCTAATTGGCAGAGATCTTTTCCAAGCCCTATGAGTGAAGGCCTGGAAGGGAAGTGAGGGAAAATAACCCCTTTTTTCTTTATGGCTAAAAAGATACTCATAGCATTGCCTGTTCATTTATTTAATGCTGCCTTAAAAAACTTCTCATCTATCAGTTTCACGTACTGTGATGGCCTGCATGTGGCTGTGATGTTGGAAGCTATGCCACTGGTGTTTCAAATGCCAGCAGGGTCATTCATGGTGCATGGGTTTTGGCAGAGCTTTCATACTAAGATAGACTAGGAAGAAGGACAAAGAAGTCCACTTATGAAAAAATTAGCCACTGGAAACCTTATGAATAGCAGTGATACATTGTCAGATATAATGCCAGATGATGATCCCCTCAGGTTGAAAGGCACACAAAATACAACTGGGAAAGAGCTGCCTCCTCAAAGTGGAGGTGACCATGGATGGCATAAAACTTTCTAGACCTTCATTTGCTCATGTAGTATGAAATGGGAAGAAACAGCTGCAAACATCCATTAATAATTGGAATGTGGAACATATGAAATATGATTCTAGGGAAACTGAAAGTTGTCAGAAATGAAATGGAGTGCATAAATCCTAGTTATTAAACAAAACCAAACAAACCCACTGCCATAAGGTCGATTCCAACTCATAGCAACCCCTATTGAGTTTCCAAGGCAGTAAATCTTTACAGAAGTAGATTGTCACATCTTCCTTCCATGGAACAGCTGGCAGATTTGAACTGCCAGCCTTCTAGTTAGCAGTCCAATGCCTTAGGCACTGTGTCACCAGAACTCCTATCCTAGGTATTAATGACCTGAAATGGACTAATATTGGCCATTTTGAATTTGACCATTTCATATGGTCTACTAATGGATATCATTGAGGAGAATGGGAATTCCACAACACTTAATTGTACTCATGAGGAACCTGCACATGGACCAGGAGGCTGTTGTTTGAACAAACAAGTATGGTTTCACATCAGGAAAGGAGTGCATCAGGGTTGTATCCTCTCATGATACTTATTCAATCTGTATACTGAGCAAATAATATGATATATTGGACTATATGAAGAAGAACGTGGCATCAGGATGGAGGAAGAGTCATTAACAATATATGATATGCAAACAACACAACCTTGCTTTCTGAAAATGAAGACAACTTGAAGCACTTACTGATGAAGATTAAAGACTATACTCTGCACTATGGATTACACCTCAGCATAAGTAAACAAAAATCCTCACAACTGGACCAATAAACAGCACCACAATAAATGGAGAAAAGATTGAAGTTGTCAAATATATCATTTTACCTGGATCCTCAATCAATGCCCGTGGAAACAGTAGTCAAGAAGTCAAATTACATATTTCATTGGGCAAATATTCTGCAAAAGACCTCTTTAAAGTGTTTAAGAGCAAAAATGTCACTTTGAAGACTAAGATGCGCCTGACCCAAGCCATAATCTTTAAAATCACCACATATTCTAGTGAAAGGTTACATGAATAAGGAAGACCAAAGAAGTATTGATGCATTTGACTTGTGGTGGTGGCAGAGAAAATATTGAATATACCATGGACTGCTAGAACAACAAACAAATTTGTCTTGGTGGGAGTACAGCCAGAATGCTTCTTAGAAGCAAGGAAGTTGAGACTTCACCTCTCATATTTTGGACGTGTTATCTATTAGGAAGGACCAGTCCCTGAAACATGACTCTAGGCTTGATAAAGTAGATGGTCAGTGAAAAAAAGGGAGATACTCAATGAGATCAACTGACACAGTGGCTACAATAATGACCTCAAACACAGCAACAATTGTGAGGATAGCATAGGCTTGGGCAGTGTTTCATTTTGTTGTACACACGGTTGCTATGAGTCAGAAGCAACCCAACAGCTCCTAACAATAGTATGAGAAAATGCTGCTAAATCCAGTTGTTTGAAACAACTTCTTACATGGCAACTGGCTTCATCAAAGTGAATTTAAAAAAAAAAA
>NW_006921905.1:1138445-1142619 GCF_000298275.1 Orycteropus afer afer
CTAGTGGTTCAAACACACCAGCCACTCCTTGGAAGGAAGGTTGGGCAATCTACTTCCATAGTGATACCACCTCAGAAACCCAAGGAGGGGTTGCTATGAATTGAGTCCAACTCGAGGACACATAACAACAACAACAACAACAATGTGTTGAAATTGACTGGTTTTGGCCATTTTGAATCAGACAACCATGTTGTTGTGTTGTTATGTGCCATTGAGTTGGACCTGACTCATAACAACCCCTCCTTGGGTTTCTGAGGTGGTATCACTATGGAAGTAGATTGCCCGACCTTCCTTCCAAGGAGTGGCTGGTGGGGTTTAACCACCAGCCTTCTGGTTAGCAGTCAAGTGTCTTAAGCACTACGCTACCAGAACCATAGGATCTACTATGTCAGGAATGACAAATGGAAAAGGAATTGTGTGACATTCATCATCTCAAGGAGTGTTTCAAGATCTGTCCTGAAGTACAATGTTGTCAGTGATAGAATAATATCTGTATGCCTACAAGGAAGACCAGATAATACTACTATTATTTAAATTTACACACAAACTACCAAAGCCAAAGACGAGGAAATTGAAGATTTTTATCAACTTCTACAGTCTGAAGTTGACCAAACATGCTATCAAGATATGATGATTGTGACTGGTGATTGGAATGCAAAAGTTGGAAACAAGAATCAACAGTAGTTGAAAAATATGACCTTGGTAATAGAAATGACACCAGAGATTGCATGTTAGAATTTTGCAAGACCAAAGACTTATTCATTGCAACTATCTTTTTCAACAAAATAAATGGTTGCTGTGCAAGTACATCTGTGAAAAGAGGTGATGGAGAAGCTCAATATCTTCAGCCAAAACAAGGCCCAAAGCTGATTGTGGAACAGACCATCAACTGCTCATATGGAAGTTCAAGTTGAGTCTGAAGACAATTAAGACATGTCCATGAAAGCCAAAGTATGACCTTGATAATATCCCTCCTGAATTTGGATAACATCTAAAGAATAGATTTGATGCATTGAACACCAATGACTGAAAACCAGATGAATTGGGGGATGACAACAAGAATATCATCCATGAAGAAAGTTGTTGTTGATGTTATGTGCTGTAGAGTTGGTGCCAACTCATAGCGACCCCTCCTTGGGTTTTCACTACGGAAGTAGATTGCCCCATCTTCCTTCTGAGGAGTGGCTGGTGGGTTTGAACCACCAGCCTTCTAGTTAACAGTCAAGTGTCGTAGGCACTATGCTACCAGAGCTCCATGAAGAAAGTAGAAGGTCATTAAAAAGATAGGAAAGGAAGAAAAGACCAAAATGGATGTCAGCAGCTTGAGAAGACAAAGTCAATTATTATAATGAAATGTGCAAAGACTTGTAATTAGAAAGCCAAAAGGGGGGGGGGGAACACTTGGCATTTCTCAAACTGAAAGAACTGAAGGAAAACTTCAAACCTCGAGTTGCAATTGGGCAAAATATTGAACGATGCAGGATACATCAAAAGAAGATGGAAGGAATACACAGAGTTACTGTCCCAAAAAGAATTGGTCAGTGTTCATCCATTTCAGGAGATGGCATATGTTCAAGAACCAATAGCACTGAAGGAGGAATTCAAAACTTCACTGAAGGAATTGGTGTAGAACAAGACTTCAGGAATTGACAGAGTACCCACTGAGATGTTTCAACAAACAGATGACACTCTGGAATCACTGACTCATCTATGCCAAGAAATTTGGAAGACAGCTACCTGGCCAACTGACTGGGAGAGATCCATATTTGTACCCATTTGAAAGAAAGATGATCCCACAGAATGTGGAAATTATCTAACAATATCATTAATATCACAGGCAAGTAAAATGTTGCTGAAGATAATTCAAAAATTGTTGCAAACTTCCAGAAATGCAAGCTGGATTCAGAAGAGGATGTGAAATGAGGGATATCATTGCTGATGTCAGATGGATGTTGGCTCAAGGCAAAGAATACCAGAAAGATGTTTACTTGTGTTTTATTGACTATGCAAAAGCATTTGACCGTGTGGATCATAAAAAATTATGGATAACATTAAGAAGAATGGGAATTCCAGATACTTAATTGTGCTCGTGAGGAAACTGTATGCAGATCAGAAGACTGTTGTTCAAACAGATCAAGGAGATACTGTATGGTTTAAATTCAGGAAGGAAGTGTGTCAAGGCTGTATTCTTTCACCATACTTATTCCATCCATTCGCTGAGCAAATCATCTGAGATATTGGACTATATAAAGAAGAAGGTGGCATCAGGATGGGAGGAAGACTCATTAACAACCTGTGATATGCAGATCACACAACCTTGCTTGATGAAAGTGAAGATGATGTGAAGCACTTACTGATGAAGATCAAAGACTACAGTCTTCAGTATGGACTACACTTCAACATAAAGAAAATAAAATCCTCACAACTGTACCAATAAGAAACATCATGATAAATGGGGAAAATATTGATGCTGTCAAGGACTTCACTTTGATCCAAAATCAACACTCATGAAAGCAGCAGTCAAGAAATTATACATTGTATTGCACTGAGAAAATCTGCTTCAAATGACCTCTTTAAAGTGTTAAGAAACAAAGATATTACTTTGAAGACTAAGGTGTGCCTAACCCAAGTCATGATACTTTTAATTGACTCATATGTGTGTGAAAGCTGGACAATGAATAAGGAAGACAGAAGAAGAGATGATGCTTTTGAATTATGGTGTTAGCAAAGAATACCAGAAGTACAATGGAGTGCCAGAAAAACGGACAAACTGGTACTGGGAGAGGTGCAGCCAGAATGCTCCTTGGATGCGAGAATGGCCAGACTTTGTCTCATCTACTCTGGTCATGTTGTGAGAAGGGACCATTCCCTGGAGATTGATATCATAAAGCAGAGGGTCAGCAAAAAAAGGCAAGACCCTCAACAAGATGGGTTGACATAGTGGTTGCAATGATGGGCTCAAGTATAGCAAGGATTGTGAAGATGGTTCAAGACCAGGCAGTGTTTTGTTTGTTGTACAGCAGATCTTTTTGACTCAATGGCACCTAACAACAAGAAGAACAAGATGCCCTCCTACATCTAGTTTATCTCTGTTCCTCAAGTGTTGCCCTACTAGACTTTAACTAATACCCAGTGAGTATTTATTGGCTCAGATTTGAAAGATTATAGGACATTTATTTTTGCTCTTTGGATGCTTTGATCTTAGGTTTTTAGAATTTCATCCTCCTCCCCACCCCACCCCCAGTTTAAAAATCTGACAAATCCTATTAATTTTTCTCTTGGCTAAACTTTGGCAAATTAAATAGATTTTGATATTAGTGTTTTCATTTTGTAATGTTCCATATGTTTCATGGTATTTTCTAGATCGTCTTCTTTCTTGACATATCAATTAAAAGGCCTTGTCTACAATTTCTGAACAATTTTTTTAATGTCTGTTTTGCTATTAGTTTCTAATATTGTTGCAGTTTTGTCACAAAAGGTAGCATATATTAGCCCTATTTTCTCTAGTTCATGGAGGTTTTTAAAATTTTTTAATATGCAGTATTCTTGAAAGGAGCTCTGGTGCCACAGAGGTTAAAGCATTTGGCTGTGATCAAGAAGTTAGTGATTTGAACCCACCAGTTGCTCTCTGTGAGAAAGATGAGGCTGTCAGTTTCCATAAAGATTTATAGACTTAGAAACACTATGGGGAAGTTCTACTCTGTCCTATAGGGTTGCTATGAGTCAGAATTGGCTCAGGATTAGGTTTAGTCTTTACTGAATCTTTGAAAATAAACCATATTTACAGATAATAACATTTGATGTAGTCTATTTTTCTTTAGCTATCTAGATATTTCTCTGTGTTTACTGATATTTACCTATTACTGTGAACTGACTCTTTTATCATCATAAAACTCTCTCTTTAGCTCTAGTAATCATTTTTTGTCTGGAAGTCAAATTACTTACCATATTATTTGAGACTTTGTGTCCATACTTTTAAAGCTACTTAAACTGTATTTTCATGAGTTTTTGATTTAATACTTTAATTCCATTTATTTCAGTGATCAAAACCCTTTAGAGTTTTTGGGTCTCATCATATATAGTATTTTCAGCAAACTTTTTTGTTCAGAACACTGAATCCATTTTACTTTCATTTCAAGTGTGTCTGGTCTGATAATAAAAATATCTTCTTCTT
>NW_006921905.1:1144319-1151733 GCF_000298275.1 Orycteropus afer afer
CTAAGGCACTTGACTGCTCACCAGAAGGCTGGAAGTTCAAACCCACCAGCCACTCCTCAGAAGGAAGGTTGGGCAATTTACTTCTGTAGTGATACTGCCTTGGAAACCCAAGGAGGGGTCGCTATGAGTCGGGTCCAACTCAACGGCACATAACAACAACAACAACAAGTAGTACAGTGCCTAAGGTGTTTGACTACTAACCAGAAGGTTGATGGTCCAAACCCACAAGCAACTTCACAGAAGGAAGATGGGGCAATTTACTTCTTTTAAGATTTACAACCTTGGAAACCCAGTGGGGTTGCTATGAGTAGAAGTGACTCAATAGCAATGTTTTTTTTTGGGTTTTGTATCTATATCCAGAGTCATGTGCTGCATAATGTCCATTCAGGGGAAGTCCAACTCCATATATGTCTATGGTCCCATAAGATTATAATAGAGTTCAGAGATTCCAATTAATAGCAGGATGTAATGAATGCAACAGCTTCCCACACACAACACGTGTGTCTCATATCCTGTTTTAGTTACTTAGTGCCACTCTGACAGGAATATATCACAAATGGGAAGCCTTTAATAAACAGGAGTTGATTCTCTTACAGTTTGGAGGCTTTAACTTAGAGTCAGAAGTGCCAGGCTCTAGGGGCTGGGTGAAAACCCCTCAACCTTGGGCTTTAGCTTTGCCTCTTGCTCCTGGGCCACTGAAGCTGGGAGGTTTTCTCACCCAGACAGCTGCTGGCTGCTGAGGCTGGCAAACCCAAGGTTGACAAGTAAAAAGACACAGTCCCGATGTTACCAAACAACATGGCAGGCCATTGATTCAAGTCCATTGAAAGTCCCAAGATTGGCAGAGCATGGCAGGCTGCTGAACAATGACTCGGCTCCATGCAGGGTTCAAGCGTGCCATAAAGTAGAGACCATTCCCAATCCTGCTTTTTATATATGGGAAGCAGACCACATCCCTAAAGCAGCTACTCAGCTGGTTGTGGTAGATCCCACCATGGAGTTGATTGCCAGTCTCATCATGGGGAATAACTACCACCAGCTGTCCAGCCAATCAACCAGGCCCAGCCAAGTTGACACACAGCCTTAACTATCACATGTTCCTTGTTTACAAAGCAATTGTGCTGTTAGGTGTGTAATGGTATAGTGGATCTATACATTTATAAACAATATACATATGTCTTCTTTATTAATGCTTATGTTGCTGCCTTATGCATGTACTATACTGTACTTTCTATCTAAAAAGTTTACTGTATAATAATGTACGCTTTGACTCGTAGGCAGCAGCATCCACTCTTGTGTATTGCACATCTCTTGAGTGTTGTAGTTTTATTTCTCTGTTTAATTTACAAAATATTACAGGGAAGTGCATCATAGCTGCCATATACAGCAAAACCAGTACTAGTGAAAGTAGCAGGAAAAGGCAAAGGAGACCTATCAAGTTGGAAGTGAAACAAAAGAGTATTAAATAACATAAAAGTGGAAAATCAGTGAATGCTATCACTCATGATTTAGACATGTTGCACTTGACAATCATGATGATCTTAAAGGACAAAGAAAAAATTCTCCAAATTGCTAAAGGATTAGTTTCATGAAATCTATACGAATGAAAATGTAAGAAGGACCTATATCAAATATAGGTTTCTCTCTATCTGTCTCTTTAGAGAAATAGCTAATATGTGGTTTGAGGACCTGGTGGCACAGTGCATAAGGCATTTGAGCACTAGCCAGAAGGTAGGTGGTTCAAACCCACCAGCCACCCTATGGAAGGAAGACTGGGCAATCTATTTCAATAAAGATTTACCTCCTTGGAAATCCAAAGGGGGTCACTATGACTCAGAATCTACTCGATGGAAATAAGTTTGTTTTTTTTTTTTAAGGACCAAACACAAAAGTGAATCTTCTCAGCATGGTAATGATCTCTGCTAAGGCATAATGCTTGTTCAAGATGGTTAAAGAAAAAGCAGGACCAGACTATGATATGGTGTTCACACAGTGTCCAAATCACACAATGTCTTATTTCACAAGATGTACTATGGACATTAAAAAGGCATGACTGTATAATATAGTATATCATGTGTATGTGTGTGTGTGTGTGTGTGTGTGTCCCCTAAGAGATATTTTTGTAGCTACAGATATTATATCTAGCCTACATGGGTTCAGTATTTATTACCAGTCTTTTCAAAATAAAATTTTCCACATTTGACTATTGAGTTTTGATATCTTTTTCCTTTGTATGGCATATATCTTAAAGTAAGTTTTTAAGAAAATATTTAAGTAGTATATCCTCAGAGACTTTATTAGTTTTGTTAAATTTCAGGTAAATGTGACTCAAAAAAATACACACACACACACAAAATAAGTGACTTATATAAAATAGAGGCTTACTTCATTTTTATATAAATCATTGGAAGCATATGATATAATGTCATGAGATAAACCAGCATATTTTAAGAATTGCCTGCTATTGAGTTTTACTGTTTATCTAATTTAATTTTCCTAAAAGCTTGTGAGGTAGGATTTAATGTTCCCTATGCTAGAGATTTCCTGTACTTATCATCTATACTAAGGAGTTCTGGTGGTGCAGTCCCTAAGGCGTTTGACTACTAATCAGAAGGCTGGTGGTGCAAACCCACCAGCCACTCCATGGAAGGAAGACTGGGCAATCTACTTCCGTAAAGATTTACTGCCTCAGAAACCCAAAGGGTGTTGCTATGAGTCAAAACTGACTTGATACAGTGAATTTGGTTTTTAGTTTTTTTATGCTAGAGATGACTCATCAACTCCATGGCAGTGGGTTATTTTGGTTTTATGCTACAGATGAGGATTCCTGGAGGTGCAATGGTTAAATATTCAGCAGCTAATTGAAGGTGGGCAGTTCAAATGCTCTACCCTCTGCACATAGAAAAGACCTGGCAATCTGGTCCCATAAAGATGACAGGCTAGAAAACCCTCCAGGGAAGTTGTATGTTTTCTTATAGGACTATTATGAGTTAGAATCGACTTGATCAAAACAACAATGAGGAAAATGATGCTCAAAGGACAAAATTATCTGTCGCAATACTAGTTAATAACAGTCCTGGGAGTTGAAGTAAGTGTCACATAAGTCTCCTCTAGTCTTCACTGAGTTATAGTGGTATGTGAAGGTGGAAACTCAGGCAAGCATGAGACAGCAGATGATACTTAAGAATAACCTTGAATAATTAATAGAAAATTTCCAGACGAGCAAGGAAGGAGAGAGCATTCTAGGCTGAGAAGACAATGTGAGCATAAGATATTCATTCCTTAAAGAATGAATCAAAATCCCTCTTCTATCATGCCTAAAAACAAAGAGGTGCTTACTTAAGGATTATTGGCTTCAGTTTATTTGACCGTTCTCCTTGCTTCATGTGGCTGGCATACTACTTGCCTCTCTAGTACTGTCCTATTCTTTCTCTGTAATTAAAACAAATAAACAAATAAAAACAGTTACTGTTGAGGTGCTTCTGACACATGGTACATCAGAGTAGAACTGTGTTCCATAGGGTTGATTTTAAAGACATAGACCTTAATGTCATTGTGTTAGTCACTCTCTTTCAGAATATTGCTTTTCTTTTCTTCCAAACTGTGGTAGTTCAGTTTGTATGTCAACTTGGCTGGGCCTGGTTGGGAAGCTGGTGGTAGTTATTCCCCTTTGCGAGACTGACAATCAACTCTGTGGTGGGATCTACCACAACCAGCTGAGTAGCTGCCTTTAGGATGTAGTCTGCTTCCTGGATATAAGGAGTAGCCTTGGGAATGGTCTCTAGCCTATGGCATGCTTGGATCCTGCATGTAGCCATGTTGCTTTTCAGCAGCCTGCCATGCTCTGCTGACCTTGGGATTTACAATGGACTTAAATTAACGGCCTCCCATGTGGTCTGGTAATATTGGGACTGTGCCTTGTTACTTGTCAACCTTGGGCTTGGCAACCTCAGCAGCCAGCAGCTGTCTGCATGAAGAGAAGGGCTGGGAGCTGGAGGCAGAGCTGAAGCCCAAGGCTGAGGGGCTTTCACCCAGCCCCTAGAGCCTGGCACTTTGAACTTGGACTTAAAACCTCCAAACTGTAAGAGAGTAAACTCCTGCTTGTTAAAGCTATCCCATTTGTGGTATATTCTTATCAGGTAACCAGAACAGAATATGGTACCAGGAGTGGGGTGCTGCTCTGACAGATACCTAAAATGTGGAAACAGGAGTGGAGTGTGTCCTTGACCTGAGACCCCAGCAGAGGGACCCCGGCACATGGCACGACAGAGGGCAGGAACAGAGCAAGAGACCAGCATGAGAGACAGCAGGAGCAGAGCCCAGAGACTGGCATGAGAGATGGCAGGAGCAGAGCCAAGATAACCAACATGATACAGCAACAGCCTTACCAGCCCACAGAGGAGAAAGCTTGATGCCTTTGGTTAGGTGACTTTCTGGTGCAGTGGGTTGCCTTGAGGCATTAATTGGTAGAAGAAACCAGCTTGAAATGGAGTAGCAGGTTGGCCAGCCCACAGAGCAGGAAAGCTAAATGTCCTTTGGGACTAGAAGTTTCTTGGTGGAGTGGGTTGCCCTCTGGTATTAATCGGTAGAAGCGGAGACCTAGGAAACAGAAGCAGAGCTACCTCAGCCTTGAAAGGTTAGGACCATGGTCTTTGGGGGTAGAATGATCACAGCCCCCTAGGTTTCAAAGAACCAGGCATTCACCACCTTGATCCTAGAGAGTGGAGCTGCTTGTTTCTGTGAGTCAGTGGGATTCAGCCATAGCTGCTGCCCAAGAGTGAGGGGGCAAAGCTGCCACGCCCAAATGGGAGAGGAACAGGGCTTGCCAGGCCAAGGGGGTGAGGTTGTCATTTAGAGGAACTAGGGGACTGGAGCCACCCAGTGGAGGAGATCTGTACAGATGTCACCCAATGAAAATCTGTACAGATGCCAAATTGACAAGGGGTGGAATTGTAGTGGTTATGTTTGTGTGTCAACTTGGCTGGGCCTGGTTGAGTGGCTGGGAAGCTGGTGGTGGTTATTCCCCATGATGAGACTGGCAATCAGCTCCATGGTGGGATCTATCACAACCAGCTGAGTAGCTGCTTTGGGTATGTAGTCTGCTTCCTGTATATAAGAAGCAGCCTATGGCATGCTTGGACTCTGAATGTAGCTGTGTCATTGCTCAGTAGCCTGCTATGCTCTGCCAACCTCGGGAATTACAATGGACTTAAGTTAATGGCCTGCCATGTGGTTTGGTAACATCAGGACTGTGCCTTTTTACTTGTCAAACTTGGGGCTTCTCAGCCTCAGTAGCCAGCAACTGTCTGAGTGAAGAAAAATCTCTAGCTTCAGTGGGCTGGGAGCTGGAGGCAGAGCTGAAGCCCAAGGTTGAGGGGTTTTCACCCAGCCCCCAGAGCCTGGCACTTGGAACTTGGACTTAAAGCCTCCAAATTGTTAGAATAAACTCCTGTTTGTTAAGGCCATCCCATTTGTGGTATATTCTTGTCAGAGCATCACTAAGTAACCAGAACACAAACCAATACTAGTCTTTTACCAACACAATAACCCTAAGGAAAAGGAAGACACAGAGAGGTGCACAAAAGGTACAGACAACAAAGATAAACACTTTTACATACACAATACTCTATTATCAGTAATAGTAAACATTAATTTATGGATAGATACATAGGTAGACAGGCTGAATAATCAGGTATGTCTAGGCAAGAAGGAATATATTCATGACCATATATAAGGTTGCCAGATGATATTTCTACATGTATATTTCTATGTGCTGAAAGAATGTCCATATAATTAGAACTAACAGAGGGCGAAGTTATGATAGCTCCTTAGCCACAGCCAACCACTCTAAGGGAGAGAGTTGTTGGACCTGAGGATTTGTGACCATGGTCATGAGGGACGTCAAGCTCAATTGACATAACATAGTACACAAAAACATTGTTCTTACATCCTGGGGTCTTGAAAGTTTGCAAGTAGCCATTTAGATCCAACAATTGGTCTCTCTCCTTGTCTGGACTGAAAGAATGAAGAAAATTAAGGACACATGGAAACAATTAGTCCAAGGAACTGGTGAGCCACCTGAACCTCAGCCTATATGACCATGAGACCAGAAGAACTAAATGGTGCTAGCTACCACAGCTAAACACTCAGAAAGAGATCAGCGTAGGAGATCCTGGATAGATGGGAGAAAAATGTGGAATAAAACTCAAAATCATGAAAAAAAAATAAAAATAACCAGGCTCACTGGTCTGATAGATACTGGTGAAACACCCAAGACTACGACCCCTAATCACCCTTCCAGCATGGAATTGAACTCACTCCTGTGACTTCCAGCCAAACAACAGACAGGCATATAAGGTGAACATTTACACAAGCTAGGTGCCCTCCTTAGAACAGTCAATCATGAGAGATCAAAAGGACAATATTTGCATAGGGAGATAGCTCAGAGGGCAGGAATGCTGAGAAAGAAGGACATAGGAAAAAGGTAGCCACAGGGAGGAAGTGGGAAAAGGGCTGTTACATTACGGGGATTGCAATCAATGTCATGAAACAAGATATGTATGAACTGCTGTATAAAAAATTAATTTGCTCTGTAAACTTTCACCCAAATCACAATTTTAAAAAAAGAGAAAAATAGTAGACTTCAGTCCTTTCTTCCAAGGTGCCTCTTCATGGACTCAAATGGCCAATTTTTGGTTAGCAGCCATTCATGTTAACTATTTGCAGCACTCTTAGTTAATGTGGTAGTTACAGTTATGTGTCAACTTGGCTGGGCCTGGTTTTGAATGGCTGGGCAGCTGGATGTAATTATTTTCCACGATGAGACTGGTAATCAACTCCCTGGTGGAATCTACTGTGAGCAACTGAGTAGCTGCCTTAGGGATGTGGTCTGCTTCCAGTATATAAGACACTTTGAGAATGGTCTTGAGCTTTTTGGCATGTCTGGATCCTGCATTTGGCTGAGTCTTCATCTCAATGGTCTGCCATGTTGTCTGCCGATCTTGAGACTGCTGTGTTGCTTGATAATTTTGATACTGTGCCATTTTACTTGCCAACCTTGAGTTTGTCAGGCCCAGCAGCCAACAGCTGCCTAAGAAATGCCTTTAGCTTCAGTTGGCCGGGAGCAAGAACAGAGCTGAAGCTCAAGGTCAAGGGGCCTTCACCCAGTACCTAGTGCTGGCACTTTGAACTCTGACTTCTAGCCTCCTAAATTGTAAGAGAATAAATCCCTGTTTATTGAAGCCACCCACTGTGGTATTTTCTGTTGGAGTGGCACCAGAGGACCAAAACACTTAGAAAACCCTAACTTTATTGGAGGAGCTCTGGTAGCATAGTGCCTAAGGCACTTGACTGCTAACCAGAAGGCTGGTGGTTCAAACCCACCGGCCACTCCTCGGAAGGAAGATGGGGCAAT
>NW_006921905.1:1151883-1160060 GCF_000298275.1 Orycteropus afer afer
AAAAAAAAAAAAAAAATGTTGAGGTCACTTCTGGGAAGCTTGATAAGAGACAGATAAGCAGCAGATATGTCTCTTTTTGTCCTTTATTCCCATGTTGATTTTTGCTTAAAAAATAGTTCCACCAGCTATCTTGGACCATAGGTCAGCCTAGAGGAAGGAACCACATAACAGTGATTGTGAAACTGAGATACAGAAGGAATTTGAGTCCCTGTTGACACTGGGATGTCACCATACCAATCCTGAATGTAGTTTATGTAAAAAAAAGAGAAAATTTTATCTTGTGCAAGCCACTATTATTTCTATTATCTTCTACCAGTAGTCAAATTCAGTTTCTGACTGATATTTTATAGCATTCATTATCCACGCCAGGAATCTATATGCAGGTGACTAGAAACAGTCAAATATACTTATGGTGTAGTTATTACTATTTGGAAAATACACAGAAATACTAAGAGAATTTTCCAATTGAACCCCATTTCTAAGGTGAATCTCAAAGACAGTCTAATACCAATCATAACCTGCGGAAATTCCAGAAACCTTTCAGGAAGCGAGAGAGGCTGCTATTGCTGCGGATACTGCTGCAGTTGAGTGGAAACTGAAAGGCCAGATTGATGACCTTTCAAAAGGAACAAATGTTATTAAAGAATGGATTTTTTTTTTTTGGTCTCACCTCCTGCAATAGTCAAGAACAAAAGGATGAAAAGGGAATCCTATTCTTCTATTAATAACTCCTCAGTCAGTCTCATGCTGACAAAGCAGAAAGCAGCTGTAAAATTAGCAATTTTCCCTGCAAATTAGCCCCTTGCAAAACCATAAAAAGAGAAAAGGAATTAAGAAGAATTCTATAATGGAGTCAAGGATGGAAAAACCAAGAGTGATAGAGCATAAATGCCCAGAAAGCTGATACTTATTTCAAGGAAGATATTACTCAGGTTTTAAATAGTTGCCTATTGCTGTGTATGAGAAAATTGTTATTTATAGCCCTTGGATCAGGGATTTCTTAATGGCTCCGTGGAGCAAACCTATCAGAACTTGAAGAGTCCAAGGTTTAAGATGGTGTTAATAAATAAGATGGGGCAATCTACTTCCGTAGTGATACTGCCTCGGCAACCCAGGGAGGGGTTGCCGCTATGAGTCGGGTCTGACTTGACGACACATAGCAACAACAACAACATACTCCTTAGTTCCTATCCAGGATATTCCTAGTCCATCTTAGAAAGGCAGTGTAGTAATGGGAAAGGAGTTAAACTTCAGAGGTTGAAAGAACACCTAGGTTTGAATCCTGGCTCTGCTTCTTCACTAGTGTTGGGAAAGTTTTTTCACTACTTTGACCTTCTATTTTATCTTCTACAAAACAACAAATAATTATACTTTGTAGTATTAATAGCATCAAATTAAGTAACACGTAAATAATTTGGCCCATAGTAGGTTCTTAGCAAATGTTAGTCCCTGTCTGCTCTTGTGTCCCCATCACAGGACCAGGAAAAACAAAGCTTCTTAGGAACACATAAAAAGCAGCTAAATTTAGCTCTTTGTGAAATTATCCTCATAAGAAAATTAATCCCTACAGAGTAGCCAAACATATTTTCAAAATTTGTGACAGGTCTCAGGCAGTAGGCTCCCATTTGCAATTTTATGAAAATGGTAAATCAATATTCAGTAGTGAGGAGTAAGCAGAAGAAAGAAACTGAGACCCTTTAAAAAAGGGGGGGGGCACCTATCTCCAAAAAGGAGCATGCACAGCAAAAGATATCTGAAAGTGGTAGAATTTGCTTCTTTTGTGGATTTAGTAGTTACGCTCATTGTCATTTAATGCTTCTAATTTCCAAGAGGACAAGAAGAGTTTGGACCTCTGTTTTGAGGGTTTTTGGCAAGTCTCAATCAATCCTGCTGCTTTCTTAGCTCAAGAGGGCATTTCACAGCTGAAGCACACATTTTCACTACCAGAGCTGAGAAAAAATGGCAAGATACAGATAAAGCAATCAAATACACAATGAACATGGGGGTGGACACTATTTGAAGGTGACTCTGGTGACACAGTGCCTAAGGCATTTGACTGCTAACCAGAAGGCTGCTGGTTCAAACCCACCAGCCACTACTCTAAAGGAAGGTTGGGCAATCTACTTCCGCAGTGACACTACCTTGGAAACCCAAGGAGGAACCACTATGAGTCAGATCTGACTTGACTACAGTGAATTTGTTTTTTGTTTTTTTTTTGGAAATCATTAAGGAATAACTGAACAGCACTTTGTAAAAGTCTTCTAATTGATAGCTGTAACTTACATGAATGGGAAAATTTATGAAAATTCAACTATTCAGGAAACACAATAGTTCCAGTTGTCAGAGTCACCTCTGAATGTTGTAGTATAATGGCAGACTTATTCCCCTACAGATGCTACAGATCTCAAGATTATAAAATCTTGTTTAGCTGAGACCCTTGAAAGTTATTTAAATAGCATCACCACAGAATGGTCTCTTCATTTGTGTTTGAGTACCACCAGCATCAGAGAAGAACATTCTTTCTGGATTGGTTTACTTCAGTTGAGTGCAACATATATGCATTAGGAATCTCTAATGTGCCAGGCAATTGTTCATACAGAGGATATAAAGATGACTAAGAATTGGTTCCTGCTTGGAAGAGTTCTTAGTCCTAACTTACAGAGGTACAGGCTTAGAAGTTAGACAAATGTGGCTTTGAAGTTCAACTAAACTCACCTCATAGCTAAGTGACCTTAGCCAATTACCTATGCCACAGTTTTCTCTACTGACTAAAATTTGAGAAAATTAAATAAATCAGTGATTGAAGAGTACCCATAATAATAACTAGGGGAGGTGCAGACTAAGTGTTATTTTTTCCTGTCTTAATACCAGAACTTTATTGTCTGATCAGTTTACGCATTTATATCTTCATTATTTCAGCAAAGGTTTTTGGGTACTGTGGTAGTTTAAAGTTCTGTGTCAACTTGGCTTGGCCTGGTTTTGAGTGGCTGAGCAGCTGGATGTAGTTATTCCCCAGGATGAGACTTGTAATCAACTCCCTGATGGTATTTACTGTGAGCATGTGAGTAGCTGCCTTAGGGTTGTGGTCTGCTTCCAGTATATGAGAAGATGCTTTGACAAAGGTCTTGAGCTGTTTGGTATGCTTGGATCATGCAATTAGTTGAGATGTCATTCAGCAGTCTGCTATGTTGACTGCCAATCTTGGGACTGTTTCTGGACTTGAACTAGTGGCCTTCCATGTTGCTTGATAACCCTGGGACTGTGCCATTTTGTTTGTTCACCTTGGATTTGTCAGCTTCAGCAGCCAGCAGCTGCTTGAGCTAAGAGATTCCTCCAGCTCCAGTGAGCCAGGAACAAGAGGCAGAGCTGAAGCCCCAGGTTGAGGGACCTTAACCCAGTCCCAGAGCTGGCACATTGATCTTGGACTTCTAGCCACCACCACCATGAACAACAAATTCCATCCACTTGTAGCATTTTCTGTTAGAGGACCACTAGATAACTGAAACATTTACCTAAGCAGTAAGGCTGTATTTTCATACAATAGAGAAAAAGACTGACATTATCCCCTCCCTAATATAAATTCCTATCCAGCTCTATTCTGGATTTCAATTACAGGGTTTACTTAGAAAAATGTCAAAAGAATTTCAAGAGAAGAATGTTCCACAGCACATAGCCTGGCTATTGAAGACTGATGAGGGGAAAAAGAACTAACATTTATTGAGTGTGTGCATGTGATATAGACTGTGCTAGATGATTCTTATATTATCTGACTGAATCCTAAAACATCCTGAGGAAGTAATTGTTTAGTTATGTGAATTGCAGCTTGGAGAAGTAAAGAAATCTGCCCAAGAGCACTCAGCTAGTAATTGTCAGATCCTCTGTCCCTTCATTTGCCCTGAGGAGTCTGTGTACTGTTGGTCAGACATGTGATCATCAGATAGAAGGCAACATACTGAGGTGAATGAGGAAAAACAGTGGCCCAGTTCTCCTTCCCCCAAACCCTTGATTCTTTGCATTGAATGGCAGTTTATCTGGAGGCAATTCCCAAGACCACTTTTCTACCCAGTTTTTTCCCATACACATGTGAAAGCAATCAAGCAAAGCTTAAATTGTGCTCTAGCCTGCTTACTTTATGCTGAACAAGTCTGGGTAGACACATTAGCACCTTCTTATGGTCCCTTGATTCAGATGAGCATGGAATGAAATCATTGGCTACATAAGGGAGCACAATACACATTTTCACTCTCTTAATTCTGTGTCCTAAGAAATTACACGGGAGCTCTGGTATCATAGTGGCTAAGACACTTGCCTGCTAACCAGACGGCTGGCGGTTCAAACCCACCAGCCACTCCTCAGAAGGAAGGTTGGGCAATCCTACTTCCGTAGTGATACCGCCTTGGAAACCCAAGGAGGGGTCGCTATGAGTCGAGTTTGACTCAACGGCACATAACAACAGCAAAAGCAAGAAATTACACATCTATGCTCTAGCTGAAAGTGAATCCTCCAGCTTTACAGTCTTCCTCAAGACTGTCACAGTCTTCCCAAAGACTCATAGTGCCAGATAGATTAGCTTTCCCTATGTTTTGTCTTTTTAGAGGAACCTAAGGGTTTAGGGGCTTGGAAGATCATAATGGCTGTGAAGATGATGTCATTTATGTTATTTCCCTTCCTTTAATATCTATGTGAATCATGTATTCTCTTAGACACCAGCTCAAAAAAACTCACTGCTGTTGAGTCAGATCTGACTCATAGTGACACTTCCTTGGGTTTCCAAGGTGATGTTCCTGCAGAAGTAGATTGCCCAATCTTCCTTCTGAGAAGTGGCTGGTGGGTTTAAACCACCAGCCTTCTGGTTAGCAATCAGATGCCTTAGGCACTGTGCTACCAGAGCTCCTTGGGCACTGTTGTTGTTGTTATGTGCCGTCGAGTTGGACCCAACTCATAGCGACCCCTCCTTGGGTTTCCAAGGCGATATCACTACAGGAGTAGATTGCCCAACCTTCCTTCCAAGGAGTGGCTGGTGGGTTTGAACAATCAGCCTTCTGGTTAGCAGTAAAGTGCTGTAGGCACTATGTTACCAGAGCTCCTTCTTGAACACTAGCAGGAATCCTAAAAGCCTTTCAGGCTAATTATTTCCTCTGGTTCTTTGGAGTAACCTACCTTCAAAGCTCTTATAGGTCTTTTAGCCTAAGTGTACTAAAACTTAATATGCAAATTTATTGATTCATTTGTCCACATACGATTGTGAGTGAAGTCTATTCAATATAAAAGAATGACTTCTTATTGCCATTCTGTTATTGTCAATGAGGATCTGCTTTCAGAATCTAAGAAGCAGGAACCCTCTAAAATAGTAATTCTCAACTAGTAATAATTGTGCCCCCATCCAGCAGACATTTGGCAGTGTTTAGAAACATTTTTGGTTGTCACAACTAATGCCAGCGGTGCTCCTAGAATCTAGCAAGTAGAGACCAGGGATGCTTCTAAGTATCTTACAATCACAGGACAATCTCCCATAGTAAAAGTTTATCTGAACCAAAGTACCAATAGTGCTAGGATTGAGAAACTCTGACCTAGAAGAATATTTTTCTCCTATGACCTTCAGAGGAGCTGTGGTAGTGTAGTGCCTAAAGCACTTGACTGCTAACCAGAGGACTGGCGGTTCAAACCCACCAGCCACTTCTCAGAAGTGAAGCTGAGCAATCTACTTCCGTACTGATATTGCCTTGGAAACCCAAGGAGGGGTCACTATGAGTTGGGTCCGACTCCACAGCACACAACAACATGATCTTCAGACGTTGCTTTGGAAACCCTATGAACTAGGTTCCTGGCTCAAATCAAGTACTAATACATTATTTTAACTTGGCCAAGCAACTTAATGTCTCTGGATATCAGCTTTTTTTTGTACTTAAAATTAGGGAAGTGGCCCTGGGAAGGAATTTGGAACTCAATAAGAATGGCCAGACTTCGTCTCACCTACTTTGATCATGTTGTCAGAAGGGATCAGTCCCTGGAAAAAGATGTCACGCTTGGTAACCCAGAGGGTCAGTGAAAAGGGGAAAACCCTCAACGACATAGATTGACAAAGTGGCTTCAACGATGAGCTCAAGCATAGCAAGAATTATGAGGAAGGCACAGGACTGGGCAGTGTTTTATTCTGTTGTACATGTACTGTAAGTCAGAGCTGACTCAATGGCACCTAACAGCAACAACAACAAGGCACTAATTAAATACTGAAGCCAAAGGAAAAAAGAAAAAAATAGTAATATAGAAAGATGTTCAGTGAAGAATTATTTATAATAGTGAATATTATAAAACAGCTGAAATTCTGTTTCAGTGAATGTCAATTTGTCTATTTGTTATATATGAAGCTCTTATAAAACATTTCTCATATATGGAAAATGCCCTTGTTATAATGCTAAATAAGGGAGTAAACCAAAAAACCAAACCCTTTGCCATTGTGTTGATTCTGACTCATAGCGACCCATAAGATTTCCAAGGCTATAAATCTTTACAGAAGCAGACTGTCTCATTTTTCTCCTGGGGAGCAGCTGGTGGGTTCCAACCACCCACCTTTAGGTTAGCAGCCCAATGCTGGTTAATGCTAGAAGAGCCCCTGAATAAAACGAGTAATGGGGTTCAAATTTTTGTATACATTTGACCACAGGGAAAGTTATTTTAATCTCTGGCTGCCTCCATTCATGTTTCTTACTGTTTGTTATACTCCTCACAAAATCTAAGAACTCACTTAAATATATGTATGTTTCTAATCAAATTGTGCACTCCATGTAGACCGTGGTGAGGTCTTGGTTGTCTTTGTCTCCCTAAAATCTTGCCCAAAGTAGGTGTTCAATGAATGTTAGTTAAATTTATTGAATTGTGTGTAAGAACAATAAAAACAAAATGTAAAAGAAAAACTATATATCTATATCTATCTATCTATCTATCTATCTATCTATCTATCTATCTATCTATATAAAAGATCAGAAAAAATGTAACCCAATGTTAACAGTGGTAATAGTTTTTTTCTTTTAATTTTGTATTTCTGGGTTTTCTAGATTGTATATAAAGAATATGACCTTATCTACCATAGGGGGTAAAAAAAAATGAGTATCTGGGGAGACTTTCAAGAAAGACTCCCATGGACATCTGTTTCAATAACAATTCCCTCACAGAAGCTCCCCTTACAGTGTTTACTTCCTGTTTTTCTCTCTCCTCCCCTAGCCTCCTACCCAAGAAGAATTAGGCTATCTTTCTCTCTGCTGTCAGCATTAGGTACCAACATCTATAAGAGCACAGATAACATTACATTTAATTTCACATTTTTGTTCCACTACTATGAGCACTTTTGATACACGGGCAGTTTTTTTCTTATCCCTTTCTGTATTATTGCCAC
This sequence comes from Orycteropus afer afer, assembly GCF_000298275.1. NCBI lineage: Eukaryota > Metazoa > Chordata > Mammalia > Tubulidentata > Orycteropodidae > Orycteropus > Orycteropus afer. The sequence goes on from NW_006921905.1 coordinate 1,159,277, forward strand.
TAGCCACTGGGTCTGGTATACACGTGGCAATCAATAAATGTCAGTTGAAAAAATTCCCTATGTGGTGCTTTTTTCATCGTTATTGTCAACTTGCTATTTCCTTCTCTCGTTATTCCTTTGTAAAACCCCAAGACAGCAGAGACTGAAAATATTTTATTTAAAGTAGTCAATGCTTAATTTATAAATTAATAAATGCTTAGTTACGCCAAGAGATTTGGAAGACAGCTACCTGGCCAGCTGACTGGAAGAGATCCATATTTGTACAAATTCCAAAGAAAGGTGATCCCACAGAATGTGGAAATTATTGAACAATATCATTAATGTTGCACACAAGTAAAATCTTACTGAAGATAATTCAAAAATCATTGCAGCAGTATATTGACAGAGAACTTGCAGAGGTGCAAGCTGAGTTCAGAAGAGGATGTGGAACAAGGGATATCACAGCTGCTGTCAGATGGACCATGGCTCAAGGCAAAGAATACCAGAAAGAAGTTTACTTGTGTTTTATTGACTATGCAAAGGCATTTGATTGTGTGGATCATAACAAACTGAGGATAACATTGAGAAGAATGGGAATTCCAGAACACTTAATTGTACTCATGAGGAAACTGTACATTGACAAGAAAGCTGTCATTCAAACAGAACAAGAGAATACTGCATGGTTTAAAATCAAAAAAGGGAGTGCATCAGGGTTGTATCCTTTCACCATACTTATTCAATCTATATGCTGAGCAAATAATCTGAGAAGCTGGACTATATGAAGAAAAATGTGGCACCAAGATTG
>NW_006921905.1:1163935-1166367 GCF_000298275.1 Orycteropus afer afer
GAGTTTGAACTGCAAGCCTTCTGGTTAGCAGTCAAATGCTTTAGGCAGTACGCCACCAGAGCTCCCTTAAAAATATGTAGCAAATTCAAAAACTCTCTCAGCTCTCATTATTGTTGTTAGCTACCATCAAATTGGCCCCTGACTCACAGCAACCCCACACACAAGTAAAAGGAATACTGCCAGGTCCTCCACCATCCCCATGATTGTTTGCAAATCAGTCTGTTGTGATCCATAGGTTTTTATTGGCTGATGTTTGAAAGCAAATCACCAGGCCTTTCTTCCTGATTTGTTTTAATCTGAAAGTTCTGCTGAAACCTGTTTAGCATCACAGCAGCACACAAAGAACCACTGGCATGAATGGTGGCTGTGCATGAGTTTCATAGCCAGGAATTGAACCCAGGTATCCCACGTGGAAGGAAAAAAATTTAGCACTTAATCACCAATGCCCTCTTTTTACCCAGATCTTACCTTCTTTGATTTTGATCAACTCATGTCCTATAAGGTATACCAGAAAACTCCAAACTCACTACCATCAAGTGGATTCGACTCATAGCAACTCCTCCTTGAGTTTCCAAGGTGGTATCTCTATGGAAGTAGATTGCCTAATCGTCCTTCTGAGGAGTGTGGCTGGTGAGTTTGAACCATCAGCCTTCTGGTTAGCAGCCAAATGCCTTAGGCACTATGCCACCAGAGCTCCTACTAGGACTGAACTTCTTTTTCTCTTCAGTGAATCTTCCCCAGGACACCACATGGCTGTCCTCCTTCCTCTTTCTTTTACTTAACTTTTGAGTTCCAAACTTGTCTTTTCCTTCCATTTAAATACTAACTTATTAACAATTCTTGGATCCTGGCTAAAAATCCCAGAATAATGCAAGGTATTTGTCTGAAGGTCTTAGGGTCCTTTCTGCAGGACCCTAAGAATGATTATAATGAGTCTCATGGGACTGACTGAATGCTAAAGAAAAAAATCTTGTACTCAGAGACCAAAGGCAGCAGGAAAATCCTCCATAGGAACTAGAAAAGTTGGACAAATATCACTTCAGAACCAAAGCCCCACTGCCCCCAAGTTGATTCCAACTTAAGTGACCCTTTAGGACAGAGTGGAACTACCTCATAGGCTTTCCAAGGCTGCAATTTTTATGGAAACAGACTTTCTTCTGTGGAGTAGCTCATGGGTTCAAATGGCCAATCTTTTGGTTAGCAACAAATGCTTTAACTACTACACCACCAGATCTCCTAACACTTCAGAAGCCACCTAGAAACAGATAAATACCACTGAATAAATCATCAAACCTTAAATTTATACAGTCTTGCCTCAGAAAGGACAGGTGACAGTTGAAGACAAATTTAGATTCAGTATTAGAATCAAAAGTATAACAACTATATTCTGTCAAACAATGAAACTACCTGTCAAGGTAGGGAGCCTTCAGATGGAGAGTATAAAGTGTTAAGATGAGTGCTTGAGAAGATTCTTGCTTTCAGCGAGAAAAGAGATTTAGTAATCTGTGAGATTCTTCTCAGCTCTTCCCATAAATGTGGAAATTCTGAGAGAAAATTGTTATCTGTGAAACAGCTATTAGTACGCTGTTCTACAGTGCCAACCAACATAGTAGAGGCTGTACATTCTCACTATTCCTCTAGAAAGGGGGCCTTAACAACTCTATTTTAAGGAAATTGTGGCTCAGACTGGTAACTAAGTGATTTTCCCAAGGTTACACAGAAGTAAGAAATGTAGTAGGGTTTGAATTTACAGCTGGTAAAGACATTAGTAGTTTAGTGGTAGAACTCTTGCCTTCCATGAGGGAGATTCAGTTCCTTGTTTCTTTTTTAATTGTGATTTGGGTAAAAATGTACATAGCAAATTCACTTTCCATACAGCAGTTCACATACACTTTGTCTCATGACATTGACCACAATTTACCACAATGCAACAGCTCCTTTCCCACTTCCTAGTGATAGTTATCTCTTCCCTGTGTCCACCCTCCATGCACTCCTGCCCCCTGAGCTATCTCCCTGTGCATAAGCAGCCCTTCTTTCACCCATGATTGTTCTCTCCAAGGAGTGTATCTACCTCAGGTAAATGTTCATCTCCTATGCCTATCTTTTGTTTGGCTGGAAGCCACAAGTATGGATTCAATTCCAGACCTGAAGGGCAGCTAGGGGCCATAGTCTCAGTGGTTCCACCAGGCTCTGTAGGACCAGCAAACCTGGTTCTCCCCCACCTTTTTTTTTTTTCCCAAATGATTTTGAGTTTTGTTCCACATTGTTCTGCCTCTCTATCAAGGATCTCCTACATAGATCGCCTTCTGAGTGGATGACAGTGGTAGCCAGGCGCCATCTAGTTCTTCTGGTCTCATAGTTGTATAGGCTGCAGATTGGATGGTGTACCAGTCGCTAGGACTAATTGTTTCCATGAATTTTTGTTTTTCTTC
>NW_006921905.1:1166467-1169085 GCF_000298275.1 Orycteropus afer afer
AATAATCTGAGAAGCTGGACTATATGAAGAAAAATGTGGCACCAAGATTGGAGGAAGAATCATTAACAACCTGCAATATGACACAACTTTGCTTGCTGAAAGTGAAGATAACTTGAGGCACTTACTGATGAAGATTAAAGACTACAGTATGCAGGATGGATTACATCTCAATATAAAGAAAACAAAAGTCCTCACAAGTGGACCTATAAGTAGCATCATGATAAATGGAGAAAAGATTGAAATTATCAAAGACTTCACATTACTTGGTTCTACAATCCACACCAATGGAAGCAACAGTCAGGACATTAGATGACGTTTATAGCACTGGGCAAGTCAGCTGCAATGGAACTTTGCTGAGGAGCAAAGATGTCTCCTTGAGGACTAAGGTGCGTCTGACATAACCCATGATATTTCCAATTGCCTCATACGCATGTGAGAGCTGGACAATGAATAAGGAAGACCAAAGAAGAATTGATGCTTTTGAGTTGTGGTGCTGGTGAAGAATACTGAAAGTACCATGGACTGCCAAAGGAACTAACAGATCTGTTCTGGAGGAAGTGCAGCTGGAATGCTCCTTTAGCTGGAATGCAGCTGGAATGGAAGTGAGAATGGTCAGACTTTGTCTCACCTATTTTGGTCAGTTTGTCAGAAGGGACCGTTCCCTGGAGAAGGATGTCATGCTTGGTAAGGTGGAGGGTCGATGAAAGAGGGGGAGGCCTCAATGAGATGGATTGACACAGTGGCTACAACGATAGGCTCAAGTATAGCAAGGATCATGGAGCTGGTGCAGGACCGGGCAGTGTTTCATTCTGCTGTACATAGGGGTCGCTATGAGTCGGAAATGACTCGACGGCACCTAACAACAACAACAAATGCTTAATAACTATAGCTGAGTAATTGAGTGAATAAATGACAGCAGTCTGTGATTTTTGCACTAAACTAACTTGCCTTTGGCAGCATCTGCTTGACTATGGATAGCGTACTGTAGTAGAATTGAGCAAAATGAAATAACTCATCTCCAGTGCAGAGATAATTCAGGACTGGATCCTGACTTGTTTTGCTCCAGGCTTAATCACATAGCTAACACAGATAAATTCTAATCTCTTTAAGAATGGCTCAGAAATGCTGTTTTCAAATTTAGCATCTATGTTGTTGTTGTTGTTGTTATGTGCCGTCGAGTCAGCCCCGACTCATAGCGACCCCTCCTTGGGTTTCCGTGGCAGTATCAGTACGGAAGTAGGATTGCCCAACCTTCTTTCCGAGGAGTGACTGGTGGGTTTGAACCTCCAGCCTTCTGGTTAGCAGTCAAGTGCTTTAGCCACTATGCTACCAGAGCTCCCTTAGCATCTATAGTACAAGGTTAAGGAGCTCTGGTGGCATGGTGGGTAAGACATTTGGGTGCTAACCAGGAGGTCAGCAGTTCAAAGCCACCAGCTAGTCTGTGGGAGTAAGGTAAAGCAATCTACTTCCATGAAGATATTTAGAATTGGAAACCCAATGATGGTTGCTACGAGTCAAAATGAATTGATTGCAGTATGGCAGTAGATTTGGTTTTTCTTTCTTTTTTTCAGTACAAAGTTGAAATTACCTGATATAAGTCCAATGGTGTTAAACTTTAAACCTTTTTTCAAATTCCTGACTTTCTTTTTTTTCCTTTGCCATCTCTTTTGTTCTCTAGCAGATTTTAAAATAACAGATAATTATGTTTTAGGTAGGAACTGTAGAGTGCTCTACTGTTTTGGTGAAATGTTAACTAGTAAAAATACTTAACATTCAGGATAACATTAAAACATAGTTTAGGTTTAAATATTAGCTCTGCTACCCATTAACTATTTGGCCTCTCATGAGATAGTTAAATGCTCCAGTTTCCTCATCTGAAAATTGCAGGCAGAATTGTGCATATCTCATAGAACTCTTGATAGGAATAAGCAAGATAATAATAATGAAGATTTGATTATAAAGATTATAGTGCAAATGTTAATAACTATTGAATAAAATTAGTTATCATTTTCTATTGTTTGCATCACAGTTCTGCCAGTAAAAATATGTATAACCTTGGGAAAGTAACTTCAGGGCTCCTTTTGTGTTTTTCTTCCTCCTAATCTGAAGATTTGTATTAGATGATTTTAACTCTCCTTCCTAGATCTTAGGTTCTTAGATCTTTTGGTTCTAAGGATCAAAGTCTTCAGAAGCCTTATTGGAAGTCAAATTCCAGTGTAGACTCTCCAGAGACAAAGATAGGTCCATTTGCCATGGTTCAATGAGGTTTGAAGCTGGAAAAAACCATCTGGATGGAAATTGGTGGTGGGCAGAAAGAAGATAATATGGAGTTAAGGAAAGAACCTGGAGTCAAGAACCAGAAAACTGGGATCTAACTTAGATATTGTGTGGCAGTATATGCCATTTCTCCATGGAAACTTCCAACTTTCTCATCAACAAAAACCAAACCAAGAGGCGGGGCAAGATGGCGGACTAGGCAGAAGGATTGCACAGACCCTCTTCAACAAAGAAAAGGGAAACCAATAAATACAGACACAGAAGATAATCTTGGACCCCTGAGCCTTGAAGGAAAGGATGCAGATTTGGACTAAACCCCAACTAGCAGAAGAATTTGCGTG
>NW_006921905.1:1175554-1187516 GCF_000298275.1 Orycteropus afer afer
GTGCTCTTATGAGCAGCCACCACATACCTGCCAGTGATGGTTTGTGTGGCATTTGACTGGTAGCCAGAAGGTTGGCAGTTCAAACCCACCAGCCACTTCATGGAAGGAAGACAGAGCAATCTAGTTCTGTAAAGATTTACCACGTTGAAAACCCAATGTGAGTTGCTATAAGTCAGAATTGACTCGATGGCAGTGGGTTTGGTTTGGTTTGGATGATGCTGAACAGGTTTTAGCAGAACTTTCAGACTAAGACAGATTAGGAAGAAAGACCTGGCAGTCTACTGAAAAGCAATCATTGAAAACCTTATGGCTCACAATGGTCTGATGCACAGCTGATTATGGGGATGACATGGAGTTGCCATGAGTCGAGGCTTGACTGGATGGCATCTGACAAAAACAACTAGGAAGTTTCCATAAGCAACCAGAAATCAGATTGTCCTTACTGTCATAGCGGTGCTGATTTGGGTTTCTGTATTCCACCATAAGGAGCTCTGGTGGCATAGTGCCTAAGGCATTTGACTGCTAACCAGAAGGCTGGTGGTTCAAACCCACCAGCCAGTACTTGGAAGGAAGATTGGGCAATCTACTTCTGTAGTGATACTGTCTCAGAAACCCAAGGAGGGGTCACTATGAGTCAGATTCGACTCGATGGCAGTTAAGTATGGTTCGTTTTTTTTGGTATTCCAGCATAAAATCCAAAACCAAACCCACTGTGATTCCAACACATTGTGATCCCAATTGGGTTTCCAAGGCTGTAAATCTTTATGGAAGTAGATTGCCTCATCTTCCTCCCATGGAGCAGCTTGTAGGTTTGAACAACTGACCTTCTGGTTAGCAGCCAAATGCCTTACCCATTATACCACCAGAGCTTCTTGTATTCCTCCATAAGGGTCCAAATAAAAGGGCAGATTGTTGGCTGCTTTGTACATAGAAGAGAATAAAACAAAGAACAGAACACTACTTCTTGAGAAAGAAGAGGAAAGAGGATTGTCTGCAGGGAAAGTTTGTCTGGGAGCTCCTGCCACCTGCTGCCATTTATTTCACCTTCCTTGGGAGCTGAACTGCAGGTCCTGTTCCAGGCTGTCAGTGGCAGATGGCAAGAGAGAACTCACTCAGAGGCCAACAGACAGAAGAGCTTCCACACAGGCTATGCTGTGAAAGGGAAGCTCAGAGGAGTCGGGAGCAAGGTCAATCCCAGCAGTCAGCAGGAGGAAAAGGAAAAGTAAGGGTAAACTGCATGTATTATGCACCTGCTTTGTGCTAAATACTATGTGTTAAGCATCTTAAAAATGTTTTCTCCTTTAATTTCTTTCAGCAATTTGATTAAAAAAGCAAACCAAATCCACTACCTTTGAGTAGATTCTGAGTCATAGTGACCCCCATTGTTTTTCTGAGGTGGTAAAGCTTTATGGAAGTAGATTGCCCCATCTTCTTTCTGCAGAGCAGCTGGTAGGTTTGAACCACTAACACTTTGGTTAGCAGTCAAATGCGTTAGGCACTGCACCACCAGCACTCCTTAACAGTTGTATTAAATAGGTGTTATTTTCTGCATTTTTACAAAACAAAAAGCTAAGATAGAAACAAAAAAAAAAAAAAAAACCCAGAAAAAAAAAAAGAAAAAAAAAAAAAAAAAAAAAAAAAGCCAAACCGAACCTCTTGCTGTAGAGTTAATTCTGATTCATAATGACCCTATAGGACAAGTAGAACTTCCCTCTAGGGTTTTCAGGGCAGTGATTTTCACAGAAGCAGACTGCCACATGTTTCTCTTGCAGAGCGGCTGGTGGGTTTGAACCGCTGACATTTTGGTGAGCAGCTGAGCACCTAACCATTGTGCCACCATGGCTCCTTTAAGATCAAAACAGTTTTAGTAAATTGCTTTACATTACTCAGTAGACCTTGGATATGAAACCAACTTTGACTCTAAATGCTACACTTTCTACCAAGCTACAGTTTTCCAAACTCTAGTCATGGACACTCCCTCTCACTCTTTCAGTGTATCTGTATAGCACCTGTACTCTTATGTATTTAGCATATTTCTGTAAATCAAATCCATTCCTTTTAAAATTTTACTTACATTAATGTATTTTTAAAAAGAAAATATATAAAGCCACCTTATATGGAAGCAATTTCACTTTCCATGAATAGATTATAATAACAAAAAATAAATACATGAAAACAAAGTAGTGTTACTGTATTCTTGCTGTAGAGTCTTGTGTCTGGAAGGCTCTGTGTTTGAGACATAATTTCTTTGTTAAAAATGAAGATTAGCAAGTGTCAGAGAGGTGCTAAAGAGATCTGGCACCTAAATGATAGGTTTCTCCTTGGTGTAATCATAGAGCTTGAAAGATAATTGAAATTTTTATGATGTGATTCAAAGCCATTGAGTGCCCTTTCTCTAGCCTATTCTAAAGCATCTCAGGATTTTCACTACTCCATGCTCACATTTTGTGAAACTCATTTTGTTATAGCAGTGATAATACTTGCTTCTGTTTTTAAAATCAAGCTAATTCTCATCTTGGGTAGCATCTTGTGAGACAACAAGTAATTAGAAAGGAAGTGAAAAGAAGAAAGCAGAAAATAAATAGATATGGATGGTTATAGTAATCTCCTAAATGGTTTTCTTACCATACATTTTCCATCCAATGTGTCATAATTAAAAGGAACTCTGGTGGCACAATTCCTAAGGTATTTGACTGCTAACCAGCAGGTTGGCAGTTCAAACCCATCAGTAGCTCCATGGAAGAAAGACAGGGCAATCTACCTTCCTAAAGATTTACTGGCCTGGAAACTCAATGGATATTGCTATGAGTTGGAATTGACTTGATGGCAGTGGGTTTGGTTTATCTGGTTGTATAGTGGTTAAAAGATTTGGCTGCTAACCAAAAGGTCAGCAGATTGAACCCACTAGCAGCTCCATGGGAGCTCTGGTAACATAGTGCCTAAGGCACTTGACTACTAACCAGAAGGCTGGTGGTTCAAACCCACCAGCTGCTCCTCAGAAGGAAGGTTGGGCAATCATCTCCGAAACCCAAGAAAGGGTTGGTATAAGTCAGGTTCGACTAGACAGCACATAACAACAACAACAACAGTAGCTCCATGGAACAAAGATGAGGCAGGCTGCTTCCATAAAGATTTACAGCCTTGAAAACCCAATGGAGGTTGCTATAAGTCAGAAACAACTCAATGGTAGTGAGTTTGGTGGTTATTTTTGGTGTCACAGTTAAAGACCATAGTAATTTTCTACAAAGAAACATACATTTTTTTTTGTTGTTGTTGTTGAAGATATAATCAATCCATAATTCCTTAACCTGGGATTTAAGGCCTTGCAAAATTCCATTATATCCCATTACCAACATTACACTTAGACCAAAGTGAACCAAAATGAATCATACATCATTTCTCTTAAATATTCTCCAAATGGCCTGCCCCTATGTTTTTGCTAACTTTTTCCTTATTCATAGACAATCTTTTCCTGTTGCCATAGCTGATCTAAATTTATAAGGGTGATAGGCAGAAAAAGATAATCCTGGAAAGATATGAGTAAGAGAAGTGTAATATGTGAATGTCTAAAAGATATCCATTGCTTCTGACGATATGAAAGCTCTGAGAAACTTTGTTGGAGTTGTATCAGTTGAATGTTGGGGATTTTGGCAGATTAAGGAGTAAGTGATAGTTGAGTAACTTGGGTAAGCAAGTGAACATACATTGGTTAAGATAAAAGATGAGAAATAAAGTGTTATATATAGGGGAACATAGGGAAAAAGGGAGCATGGTCTTAGGTTTGGAGAGCTCTGAACTTTTTTTTTTTTTTTGGTAACAGGATGAAAAAAGTCAGAGAGGAAGAGGATTTAAGGTCTAAACTTAAAGATCATAGGAGAGAACAGAATAAAAAACAAACGTGAAGGACTTGGCCTTGTCCACTAGGAAGGACACTCTGAGAAGCTCACAGTGAAGTGATCACTTTATACAAATGAAATGGAATTAGCAGGATGAATTTGTGCCACACATTTACCACTTAGTAGTTGGTGAGTCAGGATCTCTTTGGACTTGTGCCATCCAGTATATACTATTAGGAAAGTCAGACCACTAGTAATTATATGGAATCATGGAACATCAAAAATTGAAAGAACTTTAGAATCCAATTTTCCACTTTATGTTTGAATCCACAACACACAGAAGTTGTCCACTCTCTTAATTTTAGCAACAAGGGATTAATTCTACATGAAAGAGAAAATTTCATTTTCAGAGCAACTGAAGTATCAGAAAGTCCTCTTCTAAATAGACGTAATGTCAACTTGCCTGCCATGGGCATGTTGTACCAGTTTTACCCTTAAAATTTTCTTAAGATTTGAACCCCTTTTCAACTATCTATATAGTGATGGACTGTTTTTATTCTACCACAACATTCAACCATTTCACATATAACATAATTTCCTAACTTTTAATTATTTCATGGATCATTTTTCCTTTTTGTGTGTGTTATACTAACATCTGTTTAAATTGTGATGTCCAAAAATAAAAATATCATCCCAGATATGGTCTGAACATGAAAAGTAGTGATGAATTCACTCCAGGCACATATTTCAATAATTTCAGCCAAGTTGCTGATTGAGATTAATTGAGTACTTACTATGCACAAGCAATGTGTTAAAGGTTTTAAATGCATCGTCTTATTTAATCTTTACAACAACCCTATGAGGTAGGAATTATTAATATTCCACTTTCCAGCTTCAGAATTGGAAGCCAAGAGAGGTTATGTAACTATCCCAAGGTCAATAAGGTAGAGGGGTTGAGCTGAGCTTTGAACTCAGCTTTGCTTTACTTCAGAATTCAAATTTTTAACTGTTATTTTATGACTTCCTAATATGTATTGGGGGAGCTCTGGTAGCTTAGAGCCTAAGGTACTTGACTGCTGACCAGAAGCCTGGTGGTTCAAACGCACTGGCCACTCCTTGGAAGGAAAATGGGGCAATCTACTTTCGTAGTGATACCGCCTCGGAAACCCAAGGAGGGGTCGCTATGAGTCAGGTCCAACTTGAGGGCACGTAGCAACAACAATATGTATTGGTGTCCTTTTATTCATTTTCCCCTTCCATATCATATTTGTGCAGTTAGATTTCTTAAACCAAGTTCTGAGCGTAGAATCTAGCATATAGGTTCTTGTTCAGTGGGGAATGTACCCTGGTGGTGGAGATATTACTAAATCCCAATTTGCAGATGAGAAAACTGAGACTCAGATTAACAACAAATAGTTATTAAATGCCTACAAAGGATCAGCCACAGTACTATTTCCAACAGTGTGAGAAAAGTAAGCACAGTGTTTTATGAAAATACAGAATCCTATTTTTGGACTCAAAGTTCAGCACTCAGTCACCAACACTACAGCTTTTTTACCCAGCAAAATTGTTCAGATCCAGTCTGGAAGAATGGAGTTTGCCCTCTCTGTCACAAAACCCTGTTTAGAAATGCAAAGATGTCCTCTTTCAAAAGACTCTAGACAGAAAGATGGGGCTTTGGTGAGGGAAATACAATAATATATATATCAAGAAGCAGACCTTCTCTTTGCACTCCCCCCCCCACAAACCTTTTTTTTTTTTTTTTATTAATACGCCCCCTCCCTAGTGAATGTGGCATTCTTTTAAATATGCACTAAAAGGGTAAATCAGAACAAAGACCATATTTCACACCAAGAGGCTTGTATATCCATCAGGTATTTATGGCACTGCTGTTAGCCAACTCTTCCATCTGGGATATCTTTAGTCATCTTTCATCTGGTACACCTATTAGAGGAACTCCAGAGTCATCCATAACAAAGCGGCTCATCTTTTAGAACTCCTTCAGCAGGAAGGAGAAATCCAAAGGTTTCCCATAAAGCCTGCGTTTTGCATTATGTTTAAAGCAATTGTTTGATATGATAATGTCTTTGGGGGAAACTTGGCCCTACCTTTCAAGGATAATAGAGGACAATTATTTTATTCTGTTGTGCTGTCTAACGAGGAACCATCTATTAACAGCACAAGGGCTTGTGTAATCTACAAATTGTGGAGGGAAAGGATTACAGATCCTCTCTTCCCCTCACAGAAAACAAAAACTTCTGCCAAAATAAAAAAGAGAAAAAATAGACATTTTTATCTTTTCTAAATTGGTTAGTAAATATAGGCTATCACCTAAAATTAGTTTTGTTTTGTTTTGTTTAAAAAAAAGAGAGAGAGAAGAAAGATTTAATGGACTCTTCTATTAAATGTTATCTAATATTCCTGGAACCAAGTTCTTTTACATATACCTTTCAGTTTGATTCTGTTCAAGTGAAGGTGAAATCTAAAATCTAAACATGAGCTTTTTTTCTTTTTTTAATAAACATTTAGAAAGAGATGAATGCATTACTGGGAAAAACACAACAACTTTAATCATCATTTTGAACACTGCAATCTTATCTTATTAATCCCTCAGCAGAATGTCTCATTATTAAAATACAGTAATATGTGGAGAGTTTGGAGTCCAAAAAAATCCAGGAGACAAATTCACTGCTAAAATGTTCCAGAATGTCTCAGAAAGAAATAAAACTACTAGTACTTTCATCTTCTTCCAACTGAAGACATAAGGCCCATGAGGAACTGTAATTTGTCTTGACATGACTGCTCAATATCTGGCTGGGAAATTGTTCCAAACACATGAAGCCATGCTGGACACCATTATGTCTGCTCCCGTCCTCACTTAGATGCAAAGACACAGGCCTGCAAGTGTCTCCTATCAATTAGGGATTCAGAACAGAGAAAGGCTGGCTAAATGCATGGGTTGTGGGGGGGTGGGTAAGCTGCAGGGCTTTATGCCTTATTAATTGGACATAGCTATTTAAACTCTTGAAGATGCCAAATGGCTTTGGCATGCGGTCAGAACCATAAAATAAATGGACTCAAGAAGTGAAAAGGAATACTCTGAGCTAGGCCATTTCCTTTTCCTCTCAGAATCCTAAACCCTATCTAGTACCAGAATTTCAAGTTCAAATCTCAGCTGAATACCCCTCTAGCCTTTAAATGCTGCAACGGTAATAGAGACTGTTCTTCTTTCTCCTTTTAGTTGTGGCCTTTTCAAGAGGTGATGGCATGAATAAATAACCACATTTCCTTTAAATAGGCCAACAGGACTGTCAAAAGAATTTGCCAAGCAAAATAAAACCTCACTCAATTGCTTTTTTCTTTTGTGTGACTAGTATTTCGTCAAGCAACTAGTGCCTCCCCTTCCTTCTTATTAGTCCTGAGTGAATCATTCTGAAAAGAAGGTTACCTCTGACACTGGGAATAAGAGGGGTTCTGCTTCAGAGAGAGAACGTGTCAGGAGAGACCAGCATAGGGTTTCTTTCTATATTTACTTCCTTGAGAACCGAGACAGTCTTTCTAGTCAGGCTGCTCTATCCCATGATAATGATCAGAGTCAGGGAACAAAACAGACGTCAGCTTCCCATCTGCATCACCACCCTCACCGTCCCTCCACATACTTATCTAGTAGATTACAAAACCCTGTCATACATAATTCATGAGTGACAGGCCCAAAGAGACCTCCTTGAGGGAAAAAGTTGTGAAGGAAGATTATGTGTTAGAGGCACACTGTTCAGAATATAAAGAAATAAGTTGACTAGAATTGCTCAAAAAGGTAAGTGCCAATGTCAGAGTTTCTTGGAAAAGACTCTGCTAAACCACATTGACCACCATATATTAGGCATCTACTCTGTACTAGATGCTGTCTTAAGTGCTTCACATATACTACTGCCTTTAACCCTCAGCACTTTGAGGAAAGTATGACTGTGCCCATTTTACAGATGAGGAAACAGAGATCTTAAGTGGCAGGCTCAAGGTGCATGATGTAGACTTTGAGATTGAAAACTACATCGATATAGCCCAGAGCCTGGAAGTTTCTGCTAAAGGTGACATCAGTTTATGTGGACAGCTGTGCATACTCTTAGTTCCTCTTACTTCATCTGGTATTCATCTACACCTTTTTTATAGGGGTCTGATTAGTATCTTAGTTTTTAACTAAGCCTCTGATAATTGCCTTGGCATTGGTGAACAAAGCCCCTTTCTTCCAAATAAAGCCTAATGTTAGCTCTAAATAATACCTAATCTTGGCTACAATATTCTACTTTTCTACACCTATGTTTGCAAACTGTGGGGAAGCATGGAAATAAGCAGAGAAATGTGCTATAGAATTTCAAAGCTACCTTGATGTTATTTTATTGATTTAGGGTATAATTTATTCAGTGTTAAGGACATGAATTTTGGGGTCAGTCAGAACTGTATTCAATTTGTAACACCACTTCTCATTAGATGCTTTACCTTGAGCAAGTCTCTTAATTTCCATATCAGTTTTATCTTCTATAAAATGGGTATGGGAATGCATTCCACAAAGATTTATTGTTAGGATTATATGAGATAATGTATGAAAGCACTAGCATAGTTTAGAAAGCTTACTGAGCACTTAATAAATGAAAGGTATTATTTAGGGTAACAACAGATATTTGAAATTAAATGGTCACCATATTTGAGTTGATAAGCAAAACCAATATTGCAGGGAAGGAATAGGACAGTACTATCAGAGAATGCTCCCCTTTCCCCAAGGACGCTGAGATCCCTTCCCATCTCTTGGTGAAAATATTACTTGCATTGCAATTTTCCATGTCTTTCAAGGTCTAGTCAATATAATTGATTTAATGATTAATTTATTGTGTTCCCCAGTAAAAGCCCAGCATCGACTTCTTAGAATGGAATCTTATTGTATTTTAGACAAATAAAACTAATTGGCAGCCACAGTCACTTAAAGGAGAAGCAAAAAATGATCCAAGCACACACTCATGGTAAAACAAAATAAGACAACAACAATAAAAAATACTTGTACTATTTCAGCCATGCAAAAGTGGATTGTTAGAGCTTTCTGACTTGCTGAGCCACAGAGAAATATCTTTTAGATCAGTTATGCTGATCTTTGTGTTAATGTTATTCATGACCTTTATATCTGGCCCTCTCTGTGAGAAATGACATTAAGAGATTTTTTTCCCCCCTGCTTCTTGTATCAGGAATACTGTGTTCCTTTTTGGCTCATGGTTTACTTGGTTTTAATCTCATAAACCATAGTCAATGAAGCCTCCATCCTTTCATTGATTTATGAAAGGCCTGGAGAGAAATATGTGTCCTATTCATGTCCTTACATTGAATCTTTAATTGTGCACTTTGTATATTATTTCATGTCTAGTTCTGTATTTTTGTTTCTACCCTTGTTTCTCTTTATTTCATCTGGCCCATCAAATTGTAGACTGATTACCTCCCAAACACATCTCTTTAAGTTGCCTAAAAGAATTTTGGAACAAGGTAGGGAATATGTAAACCAATAAATAAATCAATGCAGCAATAAAGAAATTAGAGAAAAATTTCTAATCCCCTGCTTTCTCATATCCCCAGAACCAGAGCTAAATAGCAGCTTTGTAATTGGCTACTTGTAGGAATAACTACTTGTTGTAGAGAGTAGAATGGGCTCTACCCAAAGTTATCTCACCACAGTGATTGATCTTTCTGTGAAGTACTTTCCTCCATACGTCCCCTTCTTGAGAACTTCCGTGAAGGCTGGTGGCCTCCAACAGGAGGCTGTGAGGAACCGATTCAGAGAGGGTCTGGGGAGGCTGCTGCATGGCCACACGGTGTCAGTCTTGCTGCGTTATTGGGAGGACTCTGGTCCTTGTCTTTGGCAGCAGGAAATGCTCTTTGTTTCCTTTTACACAACTCTCAGGTAAACCAGAATCAAATAGCTCTCATTTGATTTTTCCTTTCTCTGTTCTAGGGAGAATGGATAGATGCTCTCTTTGATATATACACTCCTAGCTGTGATGAGTATAATTTTAAGGCAATGGAAGGATTAATGATTTAAAAAAATCAGCCTGCACAGAATGCAGTGTTGGTAGTACTGCCTGCCCAGCACCACATGGAGCCAGCCTGCTATGACAGCCAAGAGTCTTGGCTTAATCCTGGGTTTTGGAGCCACACAGACCTGATTTTCATCCAGGTACCTGCTCCCTCCCTCCAATCTTACTTTCTGTGGGACCTCAAGAAATTTCTTGAACTCTCTGTCCCTCAGCTTCCTCATCTGAAAAATAAGATTTATAAGACCTAATTAAGAGGTAAACTGTGAGAATGAAATTGTGGTGGGTATGTAGAACACAAGCACATAATTAAACCAAAGAACTTGACACTCATTGCTGTCAAGTTCATTTTGACTCATGGTGACCCCATGTGTCTTGGCTGTAATCTTTATGGAAGCAAATCTTTTCTTTTGCAACATTACTGGGTGGGTTCAAGCCTCCACCCTAGTAGAGTGCAAACCATTTTGTGCCACCCAGAAAATTAAATTGGGAGTTGCAGAGTACAAGGTCATAATGTTGTTGTTGTTAGATGCTTTCAAGTAGGCTCTGACTCGTAGAGACCCTATGTACAACATAATGAAATACTGCCTGGTCTTCTGCCAGCCTTCTAATCCTTGCTATAACTGAGCCCATCATTGCAGCCACAGTGTCAATCCATCTCATTGAGGGCCTTCCTCTTCTTCACTGACCCTCCACTTTACCAAGCACGATATTCCTTCTCCAGGGAATGGTCCCTTCTGACAACATGACCAAAGTAGGTGAGGCTAGATCTGGCCATTCACATTTCCAAGGGGCATTTCAGCTGCATTTCTTCCAGGACAGATTTGTTCATTCTTTTGGCAGTCCATGGTACTTTCAGTGTTCTTCTCTAACACCACAACTCAAAAACATCAACTCTTCTTTGGTCTTCCTTGTTCATTATCCTGCTCTCACATGCATATGAGGCAATTGATAATTAGCACTCAATAAATAAGAACTATTATCAAGAATAGCTATTGACACAATTTAAATCTCAAAGCTTACCCCTAAAGGAGCTCTGGTGGCATAGTGCCTAAGCCATTTGACTGCTAACCAGAAGGTGGTGGTTCAAACCCACCAGCCACTCTGCAGAAGGAGGACTGGGCAATCTACTTCCATAAAGATTTACTGCCTCAGAAACCAAAAGGGGGTCACATGAATCGGAATCGACTTGATAGGAAGTGAGTTTGGTTTTGAAATTATTACCAACAAGATCTGAACCTTGGAATAACTGTCTGGTAACTTAAAATAAGTCTTGCACATTTTTACAGTACCCATAGAAACTAGGCAGCTGATATGTGTGTGTCTGTGTGTGTGTGTGTGTGCGCGTGCGCACGTAAGAGAGAAAAATGAGCTAACAAGTGTGTGTGAGAGAAAGTGAGGCATTCAAGAAACATGAAAGGAAAATACAGTTCTACTAATATACTGCCTGACATAATTGCTGAGCCTGTATCTTAATATCTCTTTCCCTTCCTAACAGTTCTATGACTTTTTTCTGGTGAAGTCAGCACTTCTGAGACACTCACTCATGACAGAGAGCAAAACACAGAGCAAAGAACAGCCTCTTCCCAAGACCAGTCAATAAGCTTGTGCAATAACATCATTTTCACCAACTCTCTAATGTTCCCAGTGCTGGAGACAACCTAGTGCAAAGGAACACAAGCTTTAGAGTCAAGCATAGGTAGGAATTCCAGCTCCTGGACCTTTGTGACCTTGGGTAATCATTTCCACTTCCAGAGGTCCACTTTAATTATTTGTAAAAATGGGTATAATGATCCTTAATTGTTAGAGTTTAAAAAAACTATTAAGGATTAAGTGAGATGGCACAGGGGAAAGCACTGAATGCAAAGTAAACACAAAACCACTGATAATTCTCTCCTCTTCACTTAGACATATGCTGTCAGAACTGCCCAGTTTGATGCAGGAAGTGATCTCTTGCCTTCCAGCCATGTGGGATCTCTTTCTTTTTTTTATTAGGATTTGGGTGAAGATTTACAGAGTAAATTCACTTTTCATACAGCAGTTCACATATACTTTGTC
>NW_006921905.1:1189181-1210875 GCF_000298275.1 Orycteropus afer afer
TGTATAGTAGGTTTTGAGATCCAGCAATGTGAGACCTCCTACTTTGTTTTTCTTCTTCAGTAGTGCTTTCATGTGGGATCTCTTATTAACTTGTTTCAGAGATCTTTAGAGAGGAAAAGCTCAAATTCTGTTTTAAACACATTGTTAGAGATTTCTGTTATATATATATGGCTGGAGATGTCTATAGGGCATTCAGATATACAGGTATAAAACTTTGGAAGAAATCTGGGTGGAGATTTGGAAGACACCTGAATTAATTTAAGCAACTCAAACCCTCCCTATCCTGCCCTGCCCCACTGTATTCCCTCAACGTAGTTTAGCACATGTTAGCTGGTATGCTGTCATTTTTTTTTTTTTTTTCACAGAGCTCTATGACAGACAGATGTACTTTCAGCTGACCTACCCACTCTTGCCAGGACCACTGGTATTGCTGCCCATGTGTTTTTGAAAGCAGAATCTGCCCAAAACTGTGCAAATGTGTTTTATAAGCCACAGCATCTTTTCTCAGCAAGTCCAAGCATTCAAGACCGTGTATTCTCTAGGTTTGTCTTGGAAGAAGTACAGCCAGAATGCTCCTTAGAAGCCAGGATAATGAAACTTCATCTGAAGTACTTTGGATATGTTATCATGAAGGACAAGTCCCTGGAGAAGGACATCACACTTGGCAAACTGGAGGGTCAGCAAAAAGAGGAAGATTCTCAATGAGATGATTGACACAACATAATAACAATTGTGAAGATGGAGCAGGACCAGGCAGTGTTTTGTTGCATTGTACACAAAGTTGCTGTGAGTTGCAACTGCAACTGACTTGACAGCACCTAACAACAATAACAACATTCAGTAGGTTGACTTGAGATACGATATAGGGAATTCAAGAGGGATATTGATGGATTACAGCATCACCTTTCATCAAAAGTAGAAACTGAGGCTCAGAGAATTTATAAGTGGTTTTTCTCATTGCTATGAAGCTGAAAGCCATCCTGTCAGGCTGACTCCTTGATAATAGGGCTATGGTTTATTTTTCCAGATGTTAGCTCAAGCACTTAAGAGACTAGGGATTAAAACCCAGCTATTTTCACAAGTCAGCTGTTTCAGAACTTGAAAGGAAATTCTTCAATGAACTTATTATACACATAGGATTCTTAATTAATATGGATTATTGTGAAACAGTCTTAGACTTGTCATAGGTTAAAAATATCCTGGCCCACAAATATAGTGATGCATAAATGAAACATTGTTTTCCTTAAGGTAAGAATCATTTGGATCAAAGTTATACAAGCCAGCCAATATGTCAGCCCTATCTTCATCAATATTTCTCCGTGTGATTATAGAACTTGAATTGCCTTTGGGTGCTCAGGGAAAAAACAAAAAATAAAAACTTTGGAAAAGCTCCGTGACCATGATCCAAAATGAAATTAGCATATTGAAAGCTCTAGTTCTAAAGAACTCTGTTCAAAGTTTGGACTTAGTTTAATTTAATATTTCCAATAATATCTAATCATGGAAACTAAAAAAAAATAACAATAATTCCATATAGAAATAGTATTTTATAAAATGTCTTAAACATTTCAAAATTTCTGATATAAACAGTGCTCTAGGATCTTTATTGATTTTCATCATTTGTCTTTGAAGCAATCCAGTGGCATAGGCATAGTTTATAACCATTTTACAATAAGGAAACTGAAGTTCAGAAAAGTAAAGGAATTTGCCTGGGGTCACACAACTAATAAGTCTGGTAGCATAGTGCCTAAGGCACTTGACTGCTAACCAGAAGGCTGGCGGTTCAAACCCACCAGCCACTCCTCGGAAGGAAGGTTGGGCAATCCTACTTCCGTAGTGATACTGCCTCGGAAACCCAAGGAGGGGTCGCTATGAGTCGGGGGCGACTCGACGGCAAACAACAACAACAACAACAACAACAGTCCAAACCTCCTCCTTCTTTCTCAAACTCTACATTCTGTATAAACCATAGCATCTTATTGATTTTAGACTATGTGTTTCCTGAATGTCTTTGTTTTCCCCGTGTTACTACTAATATCCCTTTGTTTTCAGTCTCTGTCTTTCAGCTAAACCTTTACAAGAGCCTGCTGACTTGCTTCTCTACTTGCAGTCTCTCTTCTTTCCAATCCATCTGATCCTGTTCTGGTCCTCTAACTTGCCTATTTGAAATCCCCTCTGCCTCACTTCCTCCCCTTGGAGAATCCCAGCTCCTAGGCATGAGAGAGCTCTGCAAGACCTTGCCTTGTTTTTCTCTCTATGCTGTTTATGATTTTACATACCTCCATGATGTCTCCTTCCTCTGTGTCTTTGTTCATAATGAACAAATGCCTAGAATTTGGTTCTCACTATTCCTACTTTAGGAGCTCTGGTAGCATAGTGCCTAAGACACTTGACTGCTAACCAGAAGGCTGGCGGTTCAAACCCACCAGCCACTCCTAGGAAGGAAGGTTGGGCAATCCTACTTCCGTAGTGATACTGCCTTGGAAACCCAAGGAGGGGTCATTATGAGTCGGGGCCAACTCGACGGCAAATAACAACAAAAACAACATTCCTACTTTGGCTCCCTTCCTCATTTCTTAAGGTCTAGGTCAGGAATCATCTCAGTTGTGCAGTGTGTTCCTCTTCCATACTCCTATAGCACTCTCTTTATCTGTATGTTAATATTGTTCACTTTATTTTGAAAGCATATTCTTATGTGCATCCTCTTCCCATTAACTTGTAAGCTCTTTAAGAGTAGATGCTATGTCTGCATTCTTTTTTTATATATGTACTGACAAGCACAATGTTTACCTTCCAGCAAATACACATTTATTAAAATTCTAGTAGTAAAGGATCAAAGTCTCTCTGTTGCATTGGACTGAACTGAACTGAAGCCAGTTCTCTCTGACTTCAAAGGATAAACATATCCTATTATGCCACGTTACCTCCCTTTCCAGCCATAAAAGTTCTATTATGATTTGGCCCAAATAACCAATAGACCTATTTTTGCTCCCATGGTAGTTGGTAATGCTATGGAGAATTATAGTTAGCAAATTTGGGATGAAAATGGGCACCTAAACTCAAATTTATATTACAAAAAAGATTGCATTAGAAACCTATATATAAATCTCTTAGCACAGGGCCTGGGACAAAGAAAGCTCTCAGTTAGTGTTAGCAATTATTTAAGCTGTCATGATTTCAGAGAATGGATCCAGTCATTGTCAACAATACCTTTGTTTTCATAATGTCATGAGTTAAATATTAGATTCCAGTGCTTTTGTTGATAAAAACCAACCTGAAACTTAAGATTCTGGTGCTCAGAGCAGGTATATGTAAGTCAGAAGTCTCAGGTAGAACATTTTAGCATGAATAGCCTTACTGTATTTTATATATATATTGCACCCACGTAAATATCTTGCACACACATATAATACACATAGGATGCATAGGAAACTGATGTGAGGGGGGGTACACAGTTTTCAGAAAGCATATAACGCATGTGTTATTTGGATAAAAATATATTTCTCTCAGAGTGGCCTACCTACCTACACTGGTCATTATAGTCTACAATGAGGATGTCATTAGCACCTAGACTGTATAGCTCTGCCTGGGAGTAGAGTTGAATCCATCCCTCACCCACTTCTAGCACTTTCAATCCAACAACAGAACAGGAACCTGAAGCTTAAGTTTGATTATATTTTTTGCAATTTTGCCATTAGTAGTTCTTTATGAATATATTTAGAAGCTCTGGTGGCATAGTGCCTAAGGCATTTGACTGCTAACCAGAAGGCTGGTGGTTCAAACCCATCAACAACTCCTCAGAAGGAAGATTGGACAATCTACTTCCTAGTGATATTGCCTTGGAAACCCAAAGAACGGTCGCTATGAGTTGGAGCTGACTCAACGGCAGTGAGTTTTTTTGTTTGTTTTGATTTTGGAAGAATATATTTACATGGTTTCACAGTTTGTGATTCTGTATGGCACTGTTCCTCCTATGGAAGATTTAAAGTTCTTTGGTTTATGCTCTTTTCTCCCCCGCTCCTCTCTCCTAATATTCAGCACTAAGTCCTATTGGTTAGAATACATAAATAGCTCCCAAGTTTGGTCTTTGGTTTATTCACAGCATCATGCCCTCCAAAAAATTCAAATAGGCTCTTGACTTGTCTTTCTATCCCTAATCTATTAAAAACAAATCATGCTTGTTCCATGCTTCAAGAGTTCCCTGAATGTCAGGGGAAAAAAATATAACTTTACAACATAACAGATACAATTCTTTGTAAGCCATTCCAGTCACTCTAGAACCATGCCTCTCCCCACTTGTCTCTTCTCTCTGTCCAGATACTCAGGACCACATTGAATTTCTTCTCATTCTCCCTTTCTTTGCCTCTGCTTATTCTCTCTGTCAGGAATTTCTTTATTTCCCTGGAATCTGGCCATTCCTATTCATTCATTCTTCGTGGGAGAAAGATGTGGCACTCTATTTCCATAAAGACTACAGCCTCCGAAACTCTATGGGGTACATCTACTCCGTTCTACACAGTTGGCAAGAGTTGGAATTGACTTGACAGCAACAGGTCTGGGCTTTATGCTTTATTCATTCTTCAAGACCCATCTCAAACATCTCCTCCTCTGTGAAGGGTCTCTTTCTCCTTCCACACAGTGCAAGCATGTATCTCTCCTATAGGCTTCTACAGCAATTGTCCAACTTTCTGTTACATTGTCCATACATGGTCCTCTCTTTGCTTTAACTATAAGGGGCTGTGATGGTTAATTTTTTGTGTCAACTTGCATAGGCTATGATGTCCAGTTGTTTGGAGAAACCCTAGTCTAGATTCTTATATGAAATAGTAACATATGATTAAATCATTCGGCCTTAAGTAAAACAGATTACTCTCCATACTGTGGATTAATCTCATCCTATTAATCAAAGGCTTAAAGAACAAAAAGAGAGCTTCCCTAGGGTGACTCCACACTATAAACAGATATTTTGTTAGAATTCCCTCACTCTTCACTCTTCCTGTTGCCTGATTTACCATTGACTTTGGTACACAAAACTGCAAAAGTCTTCAGCCTATTATTGCCTGACTTATGGATTTGGACTTGTCAGCTTCCCACCCCTAAAAAAACAACAACCACATAAACATTCTTTGAAACCTATCTGTCTATCTGTATGTGTGCTTCCCTATCTGTCTACTTTATCTATCATCTATTTATCTATCAGTCTATCTATCATCTATCTATTTACCGATTCTGTTTCTCTAGAGAATCTTTTCTATGACAGGGATGTTCTGCTAATTCAGAGGAACAAAGGGGTCAAAATGATTACTTTTCAGGTGGCATGCTCTCACTTTCACAATTGTTTAGGCAGGATGTAACTTTTGCTAGGCAGGCCCCCATACTAAGAAAGTCAAATTGGAGCAGATGGGTACCATGAAAGAATGACCAAGGAGAAACTAATTATTTGAGATTGATTCCAGGTTCAGTCTTAGAGCTCTCCTTTGAAGTTTACTTCTGACCCATTTATTCCACATAGGGTCTATTTCAGCTCACCCAACTATGCAGGGATTCAGACTGAAATCCTACCTAGAAATAATCAGAGCATATGAGGTTCATGTCTTTTATCGTGTATTTTTTCAGGAGCTTTAAGTGACTAAGTAGGGATTTGGGATGCAGTCTCTATCACAAGCAAACATTATAGTACCTATAACATATAGTACATTGCAATATTGAAGGATGCTATTGGAAAAATATTGAATGATGTAGAAAGCATAAAAGGAAGATGGAAGGAATATACAGAGTCACTGGACCACAAAGATTGGTTGACATACAAACATTTTAGGAGGTAGAATATGATCAAGAACAAACAGTATTGAACAAAGAAGTCCAAACCTCACTGAAGGAAATGGCAAAAGACAAGGCACCAGGAATTGATGGAACACTAATTTAGATGAAATGCTAGAAGTGTTCACTTGTTTATGCCAAGAAATTTGGAATACAGCTACCTGGCCAACTGACTGGAAGAGATCCACATTTATGCCCATTCCAAAAAAAGATGATGCAACAAAATGCAGAAATTATTGAACAATATCATTAATATCACATGCAAGTAAAATTATGCTGAAGATAATTCAAAAATGGTTGCAGCAGTATATTGTCAGGGAAATGCCAGAAATTCAAGCTATATTCCAAAGAGGACATGTAATGAGAGATATCATTATTGATGTCAGATGGATCTTAGCTAAAAGCACAAAATACCAGAAATATGCTTACCAGTGTTTTATTGACTTTGAAAAGGCATTTGACTGTGTGGATCATAACAAATTATGAATAACATTGTGAAGAATGGGAATTCCAGAACACTTAATTGTGCTCATGAGGAACCTGTACATTGAACAAGAGGCAATCATTTGAAAATAACAAGGGGATACTGCATGGTTTAAAATTATTAAAGGTGTATGACAGGATTATATCCTTTAAACATACTTATTCAGACTGTATGTTATGCAAATAATCTGAGAGTCTAGACTATGTGAAGAGGAATGTGGCATCAGGATTAGGGGAAGAATCATTAACAACCTGTGATATGCAGATGGCATAACCTTGCTTGCTGAAAGTTAAGAAGACTTGAAGCACTTACTGATGAAGATCAAAGAATACAACCTTCAGTATACCTCAACACAAAAAAAAAAAAACAAAAGTCCTCTCAACTAGGCTAATAAACAGCATCATGATAAACAGAGAAATGATTGAAGTTATCAAGGATTTCATTTTAATTGCATGTGATAGCTGGACAATGAATAAGAAAGACTGAAGAAAAATTGACCCATTTGAATTGTGGTGTTGGAGAAGACTATTGAAGATAGCATGGACTGTCAGAAGGATGAACAAATCTGTCTCGGAAGAAGTACAGTTGGAATGCTCCTTATAAGCAAGAATGTCCAACATTCATCCCTCATACTTTGATCTTATGGAGAAGGATATCATACTTGATAAAGTATAGGGTCAGCAAAAAAGAGGAAGACTCTCAAAAGATGGATTGACAGAGTGTCTGTAACAATGTCTCGAGCCTAGCAGGCATTGTGAGGATGGTGCCGGACTGGGCAGTATTTTGTTCTGCATATGCAGGGTCTCTATGAGTCAGAACTGAATTGATGACCCTTAACAACACATTAAATGATATTTCCTTATGTTTCTTTCTTCCCTGTTAGACTGTGAGCTCTTTGTGTTCAGGATCTGTTGGATATTTTCCTTATTCTAATCTTGTGCTGGAGACTATAACTATAGCAGCAAAACATGACCAACCTAATCTGGTAGGCAAGAGAGTAAACGTTGGAAAACAGTCATCTTAGGTTCAAATCTCACCTATACTCCTTTAAAGGAGTGTAACCTTAGGCAAGTTGTATTAGCTTTTTGTGCATTGGTTCTTTCATGTATGAAATGATAATAATATACCTTTCCTATATTGTTGGAATGATACAATGAGCTAATGTGTATAGAAAATTTTATCTGTAATATAGCAGGCATGGAATAAAAGTTAGAAATACATATTTTCTCCATGGCATAATATTTTCTCAGTATATAGTAAGCACTTAATAAATTTAAACAACTAATTAAGTATTGAATTAAAAATTTCTCAAGGCACTGTGGAAATGGGCATCTAAAGAGCATAAGTTGGAAGTTAGACTAGTTTCAATTATACTTCTTCCCCCCTCCTAGTTTCATAAACGTTGATAAGTCACGAAATATGTCTCAGCATCAAAAACATCCTATTTGATCCCAGGTGTAGATATTATTATCACCATATATTTTATTTGTGTCTATGCCAGTGCCTAGAACCTAGACATCAAACTTGCCTCCTTATGAATTGTCAGGGTATGCTAAATAGAGAAGCAGAGGGAGGTCAAAGAGTAGTTTCAAATGACTTGGAGCTCTGAGGACTAATGTATTCTACTTTCTAAGTGGATATACTTCACATTCATGTGACCCATCTTTGTACTTGGACATTAGTATTATAAAAATTATAATAGTAAAAAAATAAGATTTAGTTATCTTTGGGGAGAAACACTGACCAATTCAAATATTTGAGTATGGCTTAGAAAAATCATTAATTTTGATATATTTTGAAAAAAGACCAGTTGATTTAGTAATATAACTGGATTATGAGAATTAAAAAAAAAATAAAGAGAATTATTTTGTTTTCCACCCTATCCAGAAATTTTAGCCACCCTACATCAAGGTTATTCTGGGACCTGTTTTGATGAAGAGATGGAACAATTGAGATCATTTAAGGTCTGTGAATGGTGGTGGAAGGTGGTTAGGTATTAAGGTTTGTGACTGTCTATTTTATGCCAAACATTTTCATTATTTGTCATCTATCATCCAGTATCTATTACAACCCTGTTAGGCATCATTAAGCCCATTTTATAGATTAGGAGACTGGAATAAGGAAGAGAGGAAGATCCAGAGTTCAAAACCAGATTCATGCTATTTCCTTTATGCCATGATGCTTTATGAATTAGCAACAATGAGTCACATGAAATAAGCATTTATCCTTCCAAGGTAATGCCAAGTGACTGAGAAGAGGATGGTACCAAGTTTGACAAGTGCTGCTGAACCCACAGACATCTGTAAGAAAAGGAACACACGTTTCAGATGCTTTCCCTCCAGCTCCATTTGCTGAGTTGACAAGTTAATTACTCAGCTATCAGGAGATAACTTGGTAGCAGTAACACATGTAACTGTGTAATTATCAGGGGTTCCAGTAGTCACTGTGTAATTATCAAGTAGTTTTCATGAAACAACATGTGTTTGCTTGTAAATATACAATTAAGTGGTGTCGCCACCGTTAACTATGAAACAAAACCAGCATCTGGCACTTAAGGTACCAGCTGTGGGTCCTTACCATTACACTTTTCTTTAAATAGGACTAACTTTCCAAATGGCACCAAGTTACAATAAACCCAAAGAAGCACATCTGATCCATTGTTGATTCTATTCTATTTTTCTGATAAAGCCATTAAAAATCCTATCTATTCTTTAAAGTCAAGCTCAATTGTCTTTTCTTTTCCTTGGATTTGAAGACTACTTTAAATATGATATAAATTCTGCCTTCCTAAACTCCTTAAAACTTATGCACCTCTTATGACTTCTATCATGTTTGACCTTCCCAGGAATTTTGAGAGTATCCATCTTTCTATCAGTTGTTGCTGTTAGGAATCATTGAGTCAGTTTTGACTCAGAGATTCAATGTGACAGGATAGAACTAGCCTATAGGGTTTGTAGGCTGTAATCTTTACAAGAACAAATGACTGGATCTTTTTCCTGCAGAGCCACTGGATATGTTTGAACCATCAACCTTTTGTTTAGCAGCTAAATGCTTAACCGTTGCACCAGCAGACCTCCTTACCCATCAGTTAAGCCATAATATTTATTAAGCACCAAATGAGTCAGATTCTATGCTAGGCAGTTGAAATAGTGTCATCAACAAAATAGATATGGCCTCCACTTTCAAAACTTTATAGTGTAGAAGCAAAGACAGGTACATATAATTACAAGGGTGGTAAATCTTTTCTAAAAAGAAAAGTTTTCTTCTGTGCGTCTTAATTCTTTTATAAGTCTAAGTTATTTGAAGGTGGTAGTTGCAAGACTTATTCCCTTATTTATTAAACAATTATCAACTTGGAATATATTTTGGGCCACTTGCATTGTTTGGTGCTAAGGATTTCACAATAAACAAGACAGATATTTTCCTTGCTTATACTCTAAACCCTTAAGGTGTCTACCTTGGAATTCACTGCATATTTATTCTTGCTAGTGACATCAGCTAGTGCACACACAATTTCTTTTAAAAGAATCAGCACAAGGCTGGTCTTCATGAGACTGAGATAAAAAATGTCTGAAATATTTAACTTTTCCGAACTGTTGTACCACTCTATCATCTCTAACATCAACTCTTACTCCTCCCTTCAGTACTTTCTCTCCTGTCTTAGGCTTCTGTAATTTGCTGCAACATCTCACAGAACTCATGAACCACCAAGGAAATGGCTCATACTATTGTGTAGGCTGGCAAGTCCCAGATCTGGATTTGGCACTGCTCTGGAAGATTCGCCTCACTCATATGGTTGCAGGGGCTGACAGACCCGAATCAGCAGGTCATATGACAAGGTGCTGGCTCACAAGACTGCAGAAGCTGGGGAATCAAGTCATTTGGTACACTGCTGACTCAAGTCCCAAGAACCAGAGGTCAAATGATGATGAGTCAAACCTGATCCAGTGAAAGGGAGAGAATTTTACCAGAGCATTTGTATAGATGGAAATTAAAGGTAGTGACTTGATTTACACCCTATAGTAAAGCAGTGACTCAAGATACAAGGCACCGTAATCCTGCCTCATTAACAATAATGGATTGCTCACTCCCAAATGGTACCATAACCTCAGATATAGAAGTTTGAATTAACAATACATTATAAAATGGAGGACTAAGGCTAGAACATACATACTCAGTAATTCACTGCACCACAGGGCACCTATGGGTCTTCTAGCTATTGATCCTTTCATATTTGAAGGATTAACTTCCCTGTTCCAATCACTTTACCAGTCCAAAGCAGTCATTAATTCTTCAGTAGGGCAAAGAGTCAAGGATGAAGTTACTCAAATACTAGCCATTCAGATCTGCTGCAGTTGTCCATCTGATCTGGTCAAGTTCTCAAAATTTTGTCTCATCACCCTTTCGGGCCTGTGATAAACTTTAACTGAGAGGTTTTTCCCTTATTCTGAGTTTCTCTCAAAGTATCAGTATAATGTTAGATTTTTTTCCCCCCACTGCATAACCCATTATTCATTCCTTTACCTTCAGCTATACTTTTTACTTCCTTCCATGTCATTAACGTTTACCTGCACTTTTCTACCTTGGAAAGGGTCATCAGGTTCAGCTCCTGGGTCCTGGGTTAGTACAGATTGCCAGTAGCAAGTCCAGTCTAGTAAGTCCACCCCATTTTTGTTGTGTAGACGTACATAGGCATAACACTAGTGGGCTGTCTCAAATACTAGGCAATATGGCAGTATTCACTGTCAATCCCAATTTTTCCAGAAAGGGTGAAAATACAATCCATCCCCTCAGGCCCCTGAGAATTCTGACATACAGTTTCAGTGGTATAGTTGCAGTCTCTTGTTTAGCAATCACCCATGCTTCCAACACCCACAGCTGCATCCTTGGTTTTGCAACCATAGCATCCCGCAGGATAAAATGAATTTCAGGTGTTGTAGGGAAAAATTGTACAGTAGCATCAACATCCTTTTTCACCCCCTCTTCCCTAGATCTCCCCAGAGTAATGTAGGAATCTGTCCAATGGTGATCCTCCCTTTGCCCCACTCATGTTGAGTCTGAGCACACACTCATGAAGGAATGTGAGTCAGCCTTTCATGCCTTTATCTCCCCTATAAAAAAATATTTCAACTACCCATTCCAATTATCTATCAAACCATTACTTTGAGGGTGGTATGCAACATGGTAAGTCCATTTAATATGATATTTCTTGGTCCATTGCTGCACCCTATGTGCTATAAATTGTGTTCCTTGATCTGAGGAAATATAACTTTGTGGTCCAAATTGGTACAATATCTTTTGTTCCAATCCCTTAATGGTGTTTTTGGCATTTGTATTTGTCATGGGATATGCAAAGTCCATCCAGCATAAGTATCTATTCCTGTGAGGACCCATATGTAGCCACCTGGTGCCACTGGCATCATTTGTCCAATATGATCAACTTGACAGCTATGTGCAGGGCCTTCCCCCCAGGGAATCTCCTCCACAGTCAGCTGCAACCTCTGTCTTTCTTGCTGGCAGATAGAGCAGTCTTTATTGGCATTTTGTGTCTCAGAATGCACAAGAGGGACATGTCTAGCTTCAGCTTTTCTCTGTATTGCTGCATCACCCCCATGCCCACTTATTTCATTGACCCAATTGATCACCTCAAGGAAGAGAACTAACATGTGCACTTGCTGATTCCATTCACCTTCTGATTCAGGAAGGTATTCTTCTGATGGACATCAACTTTTCCTACTCTAATGTGCCCTCTAAATTCTCAGTGTACTTTCCATAAGTCCATGCCCCACACAAGTGTCCTTTTAATGTTCCAATTTTCCATCACCCATTTGTGTGACCATGTAGCCAGACCATTGGCCACTTTCCAAAAATCAGTAAAAATCCAAATATATGGGCTCTCATCATTCCCAAAGTCTTCCGTCACTGCTATGAGGACAGCATGCAGTTCAACTCATTGAAGTGTCCTGTTCTTACCTTCTTCAGTCTTTTCATTTGCTCTTCTTAATACAGCAGCTTTTCTCATCACATTTTGTGCATGTACCCTGAAACTGCCTTCCTTAACCAAGCAGCCTTCTGCTGATCAGCAGAAAGTTATTCATAGGGCACTGTCCATGTGGCAACGGGCTCTGGAACTTCTTGGGCGATTCCAGGGTAGGACCTATGGGAAAAGAGACTACTTGATCATATATATGGTGGGTGCCCCCTGCATTCCCCATAGCTTGTTCTTATATGAATCATTTCCATTTTATTATGGAAATATTTTGGATACTGCCTTCCTTATTAATATTTCCTCTGACATAATCCAAAACATTATGGTTATTTCAGGTCTCATGATGATTTTATGTCCTTCTGTCACTGAGGTAGCCTCAATCAATGCCCAGTAGTAGGCAAGTAATTGCCTTTCATATGGCATGTACCATGATTCAACATCTGCAAACTTTCTAGCCCAGAATTCCAATGGTTGCCTTAGGGCAGCATTCTCAGGTTTTTTGCCATAAGCTCCAATCTGCATAAGTAAGTGTGGCAGACATATCCAAAATCATATCCGAATTGTATTATCATAAAGGCCTAAAGGCAAGGGGAATGTGACTGCTTTCTGTAATTTAGTCATAGCTTGCTATTGTTAGGGCCCCCATTCAAATGCTGTTTTCTTCCAAGTCACTTATTAGATAGATGGGAGGCAGCAGTATTCCCAGATGTTGAATATGCATTCTCCAAAATCCAAATAGACCAACCAAGCACTAGGCCTCCTACTTAGTCTTGTGGGTAAAGAGTGACAGCAACATATTCTTGGTTGCCTGGGGAATGTTATGGGTGACTCCTACCTAAGCTATTCCCAAGAATTTCACCATTTGGGCAGGGCCCTGGATTTTTGCTGGACTTATTAAAAAGTTTCTGTTGGTCATGTGGTCCACCACTGTTTTCAAATCTGTCTAACCTCTTCTTCCATGTTTGATATTAGCATACTATTAGCAATGTAATATATCAATACACTTGAGATCTGCACCAAGTCCAAGTCTCTTCTATCCAAACTATGGCAATAAACCAGTGAATTCAATAACTTTGTGGCAACACATTGAAAGTAAATTGAGATTTTTTTCACATGAAAGCAAACTGTGGCTAGCTCTTTTCAGAAATTGGGATAGAGAAAAAGGCATTGCAATATCAATCATTGAGTATTAGTCTCCTTTAGCTTGCTGTTTTTTTTCTGTGCTATTGATACCATTGTTTGGAACAGGTAAAGTGGCACTACTTTATTTAAACTTCAGCAATCTACTGTCATCCTCCATGAGACTTCTGCATTTTTCACTGGCCAGACAGGGATATTATACAGAGAATTTGTTGGCATCAATACTCCAACATTTATCATGTCTTTAATAAAAGCAGTAATCTCCCTTTGTCCATTAGTTATCCTGTACTATTTCAAATGAACAATGTGAGTGGTTTGGGAAATTCTCATGGCTCTAATTTAGTACATCCAATCAATACTAGAATAAGGGCACACTTACACACCTTCAACTTTACAATACCAGGTGGAGGAAGTGCTCCCCAATTAGACATAAAATCCATACCAATTATATATTCAAATAAGGGAGATGCAACTACTTCTTTTAACTCTCATCCAAACTTTCACCTTAGTCCCATCAATTGTACTATCCTCATATGCCCCAGTGTAATCTATGCCCTTTTAAGATTTTTTGACAGATTTTTGGATTACAATACCTTGGGCTTCTCTGTCCAGGATCCTCAAGAAAGTCTCTTTCCCACCCCTGGCTCGTTTTACACACACACATGCATGTAGCCTTGGGTCTCTTCCTGCGGGCTAGACCAGAATACCTTGCCCCCCTCATTAATAATTGTTTTTATCAACAAGCTGATCCTCTGCTTCAAATGATCCCAGATGGAACTTCTCATAATTAAGTTCCTCCAGATTAGAATGAATAGAAGAGACTCATTTAGGCCTCTTTAACATTGGAGGACCAACAGGAGTTCTGTTGGTCTACCCAACCACTTGTAGTGCTACATTAGAACTTTTGTCTCAACTCCATTTCTTAGTAACTAAGAATCTAAAAATGTCTGTCCTGCTAGGGCATTGTTTTCCATTGCTTCTTTCCATTCTACTATGAATCACCCTTATGTTTTCTGCATCTGTAAGATTCATGCCTAAGGCATTTGACTGCTAAACAGAAGTCTGGCAGTTCAAACCCACCAGCCACTCCTTGGAAGGAAGGTTGGGCAATCTACTTCCGTAGTGATACTGCCTTGGAAACCCAAGGAGAGATCACTATAACTCAGATCCAACTCGACAGCAGTGAGAAGATCCATGCGGGGAAGCTGTGCCAACAAATCTGCTATGGCTTCTCCGATTGTTGCTTTGTTTTGCAGTAGCAAGTTTACATGGGATGCCCATGTAAAAGAGGCTCATTTGATTGTCATATCTGCTGTGACCTGTGTAAGGGCATATTCATTGAGTGAATATCCTAATTACCATAAAACAATTTCATCACAGCTTGAATAAGCAGCACATTAGCTGCTTCCTCTGGAATGTTCTATGGGGGATTTAGCAGAAGAGACGAGTAGTTTTCCTTCTCAGGGTAAACAAATATCATGCAAATTTTATCCACTCCACCTGGCTAGCTGTCCCCTCTGAGTTAACTTGCTGGGTAATAATTTTGTATCAATATTTGTGACTGCTCCATACTGAATTGTGAGTCTTGCATCAACCCAAGCATACTCTTCCATTCTGTAGCATTCAGAACAAAGACACTGCACTTAAATTTGTTGCTCTCACAAGCTATTTTATTACCACTTCTTCAGGAAGCTGACAATATGGATCTAGAAATTAAAGCAACTCCTTTATATTATTTCTTTGTTTCAATAGTTTCTTGATTTTTTCTGTTCCCATCCTGCATGGTCTTCTTGATGATCAGTGGTAGTAGGAGTACTTTTTATTGGTCCTACACTGTTTTTCCTTTTTATACCAGACTTGAGACCAGTGATCATAGCTCTGACCAGACAATTTCCCTGCCATTGCAGCTATTATCAATAATAACAATCAAGGAATTGATTACTCACTCTCAACTTTTCCTTATCACTTTGTATTTCTATATGTATCCAACTAGCCAAGTCCTCAGGAGTTAGATCCATTACTGCTATTTCCCATGATTAGCTTTTGCCTTGGAAACTGATTGGAACATAATACCTGCTTCAATCCATCAATCCATCAGTGTATTTTTTAAAATCATATCCTGAAACCAAATATTTCTCATTTTCTCATTACCTCACTCCTTTTTTTTTTTTTTTTTCTCCCAAACCACATATTCCAGTAAGTTTGGGCTATTGCAGTGAATCACACTCCTGATACCAACTGCACACATACTTTCTTTTACAGGAATCAGCACAAAGCTGGTCCCTGAGATGGACTTAAAAATATCCTAAATATCCAACTTTTTCAAACCACTGTACACTCCATTATCTCTATGTCAACTATTCCTCCTCCCTTTAGTACTCTCCCTTCTATTTTAGGGTTCTGTAATTTGCTGCAACATCTCACAGAACTCTTGAACCACCAAGAAAATGGCTCACACAGTTATGGAGGCTAGCAAGTCCCAAATCTATGCATTAGATATCGCTCAGGAGGATTCTCTTGACTCATATGGTTGCAAGGGCTGACAGGCCCAAATCAGCAGGTCATATGACAAGATGCTGGCTCACAAGACTGCAGAAGCTGGTGAATCAGGTCATATGATAGGCTGCTAACTCAAGTCCCAAGAACTGGAGGTAAAATGATAATAAGCCAGATGCAGGATCCAGTGCAAGGGAATGAACTTTGCCAGAGCATTCACATATATTGGATGCAGACCAAACCCTCAAAGAAACTAAAGGTAGTGACTTGAGTCACACGCTCTAGTAAGGCAGTGATTCAAGATACATGCCATCCTAATTCTGCATCATTAACATGACAGACAAGTCTCTCAAAAAATGGGTCCTTAATCACAGACAGAAGAGGCTAGGATTTACAATACAGTACGAAATAGGGGACTATGGCTAGATGGTCCATATTATGGAATTCCATGCACTGCAGGTAGCAACTCTAATATAAAATTAATAGTGTCTTATCTTTATTCTGGGAGCTCTGGTAGCATAGTGGCTGAGCCACTTGACTGCTAACCAGAAGGCTGGCGGTTCAAACCCACCAGCCACTCGTCAGAAGGAAGATGGGGCAATCTACTTCTGTAGTGATACTGCCTCGGAAACCCAAGGAGGGGTCGCTATGAGTCAGGTCCGACTCGACGGCAAGTAACAACAACAACAACAACAACAACATCTTTATGCTGTCCAGAAGAAAATAGTGACAAACATAGTGAATACTACCCTATGGTTTTTATATTAT
This sequence comes from Orycteropus afer afer, assembly GCF_000298275.1. Taxonomy (NCBI): domain Eukaryota; kingdom Metazoa; phylum Chordata; class Mammalia; order Tubulidentata; family Orycteropodidae; genus Orycteropus; species Orycteropus afer. The sequence goes on from NW_006921905.1 coordinate 1,205,879, forward strand.
TTCTGATCATATAATATTTCCATCAGAAGTAAAAACTTACATTTAGGATTTACTTAACATTTTCTCAAAACTGCCTTAAACAAAACAAAACAAAACTCACTGGTATCAAGTCAGTTTGACTCATAGCAACTCCTCCTTGGGTTTCAGAGGTGGTGTCTTTACAGAAGTAGATTGTCCAATCTCCCTTCTGAGGAGTGGCTAGTAGGTTTGAAGAGCCAGCTTTCTGGTTAGCAGTCAAATGCCTTAGGCACTATTCCATCAGGATTCCCCAAAATTCCCTTAGTTATTTTAAAAGATTTAAAGCAAACTGTGAAAACATGCAAAAATAAAATATTAAAAAAATCTCATGGCTAATAATGCATATCTACATAAAAACCTGTGCACAAATACAGATTTATTCATAATTGCCCAAAATTTAAAAGCAATCAAAATGTCTTTGAATAGAGAAATGGAAAATAAACCATGGCATGTCTATACAATGGGGTATTTTCAGCAATCATAAAAAATGAGCTATCAAGCTATAAAAATACATGGAGGAACCTTAAATGCATACTTCTAAGTGAAAGAAGTCAGTCCAAAAAGGCTATATATTCTGTGACTCCAAATAAGTGACAATCTGGAAAGCATAAAATTTTAGAAATAATAGAAATATCAGTGGTTTCGAGGGGTTCAGAAAGAGGCGGGGGGGGAACAAATATGTGGGGTGTAACACTGAATGAACCCTTACATAAACTATGGCCTTTAAGTAATAATTGCAATTGTTAGACCCCAAATAAAGAAAGTAATATTTAAGAAGAACAAATTGGGGGCCCTCACATTTTATGAACTCAGAACATACTATAAAGACACAATAATCAAAACAACCTGGTACTGATTCAAAGAAAGACACATAGACCAATGGAATAGAATTGGCAACCCAGAAATAAATCCTTCCATCTCTGAGCAGCTGATTTGCAGCAAGGGATCAAAGTTTATTCCATAAGGATACAACAGTCTCTTTAACAAATGGTACTAGTAAAATTGGATATCCATTTCTAGAAAAATGAAACAGAATCCGTACCTCACACTACACACAAAAACCAACTCAAAATGTATCCAAGACCTAAATGTTAAAGGTAAAACTATAAAGTTTCTGGAAAATAATTGAGCACAAAACTAGAGGACCTAATGTTTTGCAGAAATAGATTATCAAACACAACTATATATGTACAAACAACAGAAGACAAATTACATAACTGTTGTTGTTGTTGTTATGCCGTCGAGTTAGCTCCAACTCATAGTGACCCCCTTCTTGGGTTTCCGAGGCAGTACTACTACGGAAGTAGATTGCCCAACCTTCCTTCCGAGGAGTGGCTGGTGAGTTTGAACCTCCAGCCTTCTGGTTAGCAGTCAAGTGCCTTAGGCACTACATAACTAGGACCTCCTAAAAGTTAAATAGTTATGCTCATCAAAATACTTTATCAAAAGAGCAAAAAGAGAATCTACAAACTGGAAAACATATCCAATAATTATCTAATCTCTAAAATTTATAAGAAACTTCAACACCTCAACAACAGAAAGATAAAATATCCAATTAAAAAAATGTTACCCAAAAGACAACATATAACTCACATGGTTATGAAAGCTGTCAATTCCCAAATCTGTGGATTAGGCATCAGTCTGGAGGATTTTCCTCACTCATATGGCTGCAGGGGCTGACGACCCAGATTAACAGGTTATAAAACAATCTGCTGGCTCACAAGACTGCAGAAGCTGGTGAATCAGGTCATATGGCTGCTCATCATTTGAATGCTGGTTCTTGGGATTTGAGTCAGCATCCTATCTGATGACCTGATTCTTCCTTTTCCTTAGTGTTATTGTGTTGCTCACTTTTTTTTTTTTTTAAAGAATCACAAAATTTTCCCAGTTAGAAGTGACCTTTTAACATTCACTATTTCCTCCCTGATTTTTTTCCACATATACTTATTTCAAGATGAAACTTGTTCTGCTTTTTAACACTTAATGTTAGAGCACAAGCTTTATTTCCCTGTATTATTTAAAAATTATAATCGCTATTTTTAAATGTCTGTTTTTTCTTCCATCATAGATGGACTATGGATCTTAATTAAGTATTTTCACAATTCCTGAATATATCATTCACTCATTCTGGTCCATCTCATACCAATCTGCCTGTCAGTGTCTGTTCTAACCATTTTGGAATTCTCTCGGTACCTCATACTTGCAAGGCTCTGGGTCTACCACAGGAAATTTTTTTATATGTAAATACTTTCCCTCCTGTGGTGTAAAGGACAATGTTAATGTTCTCCCTTGTTTCCTAGGATGTCTTTTTATCAATAGTTTGTACTTTTTTCTTCAGCTGTTTCAGGGTGAGTACTGGTCCCTGGCTATGGCAGTCACTGTGCTTTCAGGAAATATGTGTGTGTTTAAGGCATCTTCCTGCAGGGGCTTTTAACCAATAACTCTAAGTGAAAGGATTTGACGCAGATAGGAACAACAGCCATAAAATCCAGTGCTCCTGTGCAGGATCTGGCTAAGGCTGCTCTCTGAACTTTACTTGAGATTACACTCTGGCTGGCTTCCTCCTCTGTCTTACTGTCCCAGCCATTATGCATGTCTCCACAATAAATCATTTGTGCGAGAATCTTTGTCTCAGGATCTACCTCTAGAGAACCCAGCCTAAGATGTTGTTGTTGTTGTTGTTAGGTGCCTTTGAGTCGTTTCCAACTCATAGCGACCCCATGCACAGCAGAATGAAACACTGCCCCATCCCGCGCCAGCTCCACGATCCCTGCTGTACTTGACCGCATCATCGCAGCCACCTTGTCAATCCATCTCATTGATGGCCTCCCCCTCTTTCGTCGACCCTCCACCCTACCAAGCATGACATACTTCTCCAAGGAATGGTTCCTTCTAACAACATGATCAAAATAGGAGAGACGAAGTCTGGTCATTCTTGCTTCCAAGGAGCATTCTGGCTGCACTTCCTCCAGGACAGATCTGTTAATTCTTTTAGCAGTCCATGGTACTTTAAGCATTTTTCGCCAGCACCACAACTGAAAAACATCAACTCTTCTTCGGTCTTCCTTATTCATTGTCCAGCTCTCACATGCACACGAGTCAATTGGAAATATCATGGCTTCTGTCAGGTGCACCTTAGCCCTCAAGGAGATATCCTTGCTCCTCAGCACTTGAAACAGTTCCTTGGTGGTTGACTTTCCCAAGGCTACACGTGGTCTAATGTCCTGACTGCTGCTTCCATTGGCATCGATTGTAGAACCAAGCAACGTGAATTCTTTGACAACCTCAATCTTCTCTCCATTTATTGTGATGCTTGTCATTGGTCCAGTTATGAGGATTTTTGTTTTCTTTATATTAAGAAGTAATCCACACTGCATACTATATTCTTCAACCTTCATCAGAAAGTGCCTCAACTCATCCTCACTTCCAGCAAGCAAGGTTGTATCGTCTGCGTATCTCAGGTTGTTAATGATTCTTCCTCCAATCCTGATGCCACGTTCTTCTTCATATAGTCCAGCTTCTCGTATTATTTACTCAGCATATAGATTGAATAAGTATGGGGAAAGGATACAGCCCTGATGCACTCCCTTCCTGATTTTAAACCATGTAGTGTCCCCTTGTTCCGTTTGAATGACAGCCTCCTGGTCTATGTACAGGTTCCTCATAAGCATAATTAAGTATTCTGGAATTCCCATTCTTCTCAATGTTATCCATAATTTGTCATGATCCACACAATCAAATGTCTTTGCATAGTCAATAAAACACAAGTAAACATCTTTCTGGTATTCTTTGCCTTGAGCAAAGATCCATCTGACAACAGCTATGATATCCCTTGTTCCACGTCATATTTATTCTTTACATCTCAGTTCAAGTGTCATTTATCAGGAATTCCTAAATATGTAAAGTACCCTCCCAAGTGATGAGAATTTATTTTTTAGCACATCACAATACAAATTCCATATATGTTGGTGAGAATCTTGCACATAAGCCACATAAAGTAAGAGTTTCATTTGTTTGACTCATTATTTTGTTCCCTGCACTTGACATAACAGCTTGATACAGAAAAACAAAACCAAACTCACTGCCATTGAGCCAGATCCAACTCATAGTGATCCCTCCTTTGGTTTCCAAGGTGGTGTCAGTATGAAAGTAGATTTCCCAATCAATAAAGATTTATTAAATGAGTGAATGACAGTTTACACACTATATATATATGATGAAAACAAGGATTATGACAAATAAGAAATTGTGTTATTCAAACATTTTTACTTAGCATCTGCTAGATAACAAGCACTGAAGTGTTAAATGTGTTTTATCTTCTTAGACTTTCAATAAATATTTGTGAAATTAACAAATGAATGCACAAATGAGTTGTTTAATGAAAAATTGCAATCTAGCTTGATAAAAAAAATAACATACCAAAAAAAAAAAAAGTCAAACCAAACACATTGTCATAGAGTCTATTCACTCATAGCAACTCCCATTGGGTTTCTGAGGCTGTAAATCTTTACAGAAGTACACTGTTCCATCTTCCTTCCATGGAGTGGCTGGTGGGTTTGAATCTCTGGTTTTCTGGTTAGCAGCCAGATGCCTTATCCACTGTGTGCCAACAGAGGCAAAAAAATAATAAAACTTAAGATATATTGATTTATATCACAGAGGTTATCTAATTGGTCTCAAAACTTAAAAAAAGGTAAGAACTTATTTATTTTAATAACTATTGCTAGTATCATTTGAATGTTTTTGAATGAAACTAAGATATGTGTAAGAAGCTACGGCTCATTATAGCCAAAATGTTTTCTGTGTCTTCTCCCTTACTTCTGAGATTTTCTGTGGCATAACTTTCTTTAAAAACTGCATGGAATTGAAAACAATTGAAGTTTCATTAATTTATGGCAAGTTTATTTTTATTTTTATAAACTTTTTATTGAGACTTGAGAAATTTATTTTTTTTCTTTTTTTTTTTTATTAGGATTTGG
>NW_006921905.1:1218091-1224709 GCF_000298275.1 Orycteropus afer afer
TGTGTTAATTGGTTTCCCTTTTCTTTGTTGAAGAGGGTCTGTGCAATCCTTCTACCTAGTCCGCCATCTTGCCCCGCCCCGCCTTTTCAAATCGATTTGAGAAATTTTGCAAAGCAGATTCACTTTACATTCAATGGTATATACACATTTTGTTTTGTGACACTGATTATTTTCCCCACAGTGTAACACCTCTCCACCCACTTCATACCTGTGGTTACCCTTTCCCTATGTCCTTCTTACCTATGTAGTCTTACCTAGCTACCTTTCTCCCCATGCAAATGCTATGAGGTGGTTCACTGATTCTTTATTATTATTTAATTTTGCATGTTATTCCATTGTCTGCTTGTACCATGGTTTGATTAGCTATTCATCTGTTGATGGGTATTTAGGGTGTTTCCATCTCATTGTTATTGGAAATAGTGCTATGATGAACACTGATGTTGGCCAGCTTAATTTTAAAGGTTGTAAGGGGGTTCTCTGTTTGACAAGCCTTGAATTGTGACACCCATAACCTCTATTTTAGCCTATCATAATTTCTGGAAGTTCATGAGCTAAAATGTATATATGGACAAAATAAGCATCTTAAGATGGAGGATAAAGTTGTTCTCAAGTAATGATATGTTTTGAATTTAGAGTCTTTACTCAAAATTCTATCTCTCTCAAAAACTTACAAGAATGATCTCTTGACCAATAACAGTAAGTATTACATAGTGAATTCTTCTCTTAAAACTTCCAACTTCAAACAATTTTGATTGGTTTTAAGTTGAAGGGATTAGCACATTTACTGCATTGAGTTCAAGGTTTATTGAATGGAAGTGTGGAGGATAAATTACAAACCACTTTTATTGAAGTTTTATTTTGAAATATCATATACTATGTTAAAATAAAGTATTTGGCCAAATAATTAGCAATTGTATTAATTTATGCTTTATTTTTAGTTTATTATATAATTTATATTCAAAACAAACAAAAAAACTCACTGCTGTGGAGTTGGATGTGACTCCTAGTGACCCCTCTTTGGGTTTCCGAGGTCGTATCTCTAGGGAAGTAGATTGCCCATTCATATTTTAATCATAACATCAGCAAAGCATTACAGAGCACATACCAAGAAAAGTACATTATGTCTTAGCTTCTTAACCTAGACATAAAACCAGACCAAAATGAAAAAGTCAAATAATTTCATAAGAACATACATGGATCACATGGATCAATGCCATCATGATCCAGTTATTAGCCACCCCCTCACTAACTCAACTGATCCCAACAAAAAGAGACTTGGCAGGATTTGATATGTTCTTTGGAACTGTGTTTGGATTGATGAGAGGTATTATGTTGTTGTTGTTATGTGCCGTTGAGTCGGACCCGACTCATAGCGACTCCTCCTTGTAGGCAATATCACTACAGAAGTAGATTGCCCCATCTTCTTTCCGAGGAGTGGCTGGTGGGTTTGAACCACCAGCAACCCACCAGCCTTCTGGTTAGCAGTCCAGTGCCTTAGGCACTATGCTATATGGAGAGGTACCATAGTATAGTGTTATGAGGATAGACTCTGAAAATGGACTAAATCAAAACACCAAACTCACTGCCTTTGAGTCAATTGCGACTCATAGCAACCCCTCCTTGGGTTTCCGAGGCTGTATCTCTATGGACTTAAACTGCCCAATCTTCCTTCTGAGGAGTGGTTACCTGGGTTCAAATCCTACCTGCACCACTTGTTAGGTGAGTTCAGAGGCAAATTGTTTAACCACCACTTATCTGTGTCCTAGGGAAGGTAACTTATCTTTCTGGATTCCGTATTTCCTCATATAAAAGCTGATGAAAATAATAGTAACTACATCAAAGCCTTTGTAAGGATTAAATGAAGTTAATATGTGTAAAGTTCTTAGAAGCATGCTTAGAATAATAAGTATTACATAAAAAAAAGTCTTTAATTTTTTATTAGCTTGTTTTTTGACTATTTGTGTGACTATACACAAATTCCTTAATGTCTTAAGTTCTACTTTCCTTATCTGCAAAAGTGGGACTAGTGGCAGTCTCAAAGGTGTTTTGTGAAGGTTAAATAAGATAATACAGGAGAAAATTGCTTTGTCATCCACAAAGTATATGGTCTTGTATATATTTGGTATTGAAAAACATGTACTGTATAAAGGATTGAAAGAATTGAGTAGAAGAACAATTACACATCCACACCCATGTCATTCATTGATTCATTTCACAAAAGATATTAAGTATCTTCTAGGTGTTAGGTACTAAATCAGATCCTAGGAGATACCAGAATGGACAAGACAGACAGTTCCTGTTCTCACAGAGATTTGCAATCTGATGTGAGAGATAGACATTAATCAAATAAGCAAACAATCCATTATGATCTTAATATGTACTACAAACCCTATAAAAGCAGGATGTGTGCCTACCAGATTCATTAGGTATGTTTCTCTCATATTACAAATAAAGAAAAGCATGGCTAGAGAGTTGGAACTGGATCACTGTTGCAGCATTAAGTATTTTCCATTGACTTCCAAGTTGGGTGAAATTGACAGCTACTTATTGTGCTTTTCCTGATAGAGTTAAATTCTGCTTTTCAGATAAAAGAATGGGGCTTAGCAACAGATAAAATGGTGAAAAACAAAATTACCTCACAAAGAAATAATCATAGTTTCTAATTGTTGATTGTCTTCTCTATACCAAACACTTTATGTCCATTATCTGATTCTATACTTCCGGGACCCAATGAAGTAAATATCATTGTACACTGAGGCTCAAAAGGGTTAAGAAACTTACTTTAATATCACATGGCTAGAAAGTGAAGCAAGAAATAAGTCTAACTAATTATAAAAGTCACGCTGTGTCTAATACTACTAGCTAATTCTGCTTGGGGATAATTTGGACTCAAACCTTAGTCTCAGAGAATGCAATCTTGTAGATATTTAGTTTAATGATCAGCTTCCAAATTTCTGACTGATGAATGATTGTGTAGAGATACAGAGCTCTTATAGGTTTTTCCCTAAAGGTACATTACTTACATTGATTTCCCCATGCAAAGCATGTGCTTGGTATTTTGTAATAAAGTGAAAAAAGAAAAAGGAATTAGGAAACCAGTGAGCATCACAGAGAAGTTTGGAAGTGGTTATAGGATCATTTTGGTGTACTGGAATTCTTCCATTTTTCTAGTCAGCTACAAATTAGTAGACAGCTGAAACTACTTGAGGGAAATGCACAACACAATCATTATTAATGAACAAAATTATCTTGAGAACGTCCTTCTCTTCTAATTTTCAGAGACCTCATTTTCAGAGGGATACCCCAATAATGTGGAGACTAAATGTCAGTCAGAAGGTTGTATTAACACTTACCTTTGAAAGTCTCTTAAAAAAATTCATTTTTAATAAGATTCTTGATTCTGAAGAGAACCACAGCTCAACTGTGAAGAAAGGGAAGAGAAAAAAATTATATCCGTTTACTGAATCATGAGTCAAGAACTATACTAGGACTTTGCATGCATATTCACTCATCTTATTTTCTCAATAATCCATTATACTTCCATTTTATGGTTGAGAAAACTGAAGCACAGGGAAAGTAAATGAATTGTCCAAATCAGCTGCAATTCAGCTCATAAGAGATAGACCTGGAAAGCAAACCTAGGTCTGCGTGGCTCCTAATAGTCTTTTTTCCATTGGACCACAATTCCATAAATAGTTTATGGATTAAGAAGGAGGGAAGAAAGGAAGGTAGGAAGGAATGAAGATAGGAAATAAAGAAGGAAGAAAGGAGGCAAAAAAGGAAGCAAGCAAGGAAGGAAAAATAAAACTGACCCACTGATAGGTTTTATTGGTCCTTAGGTCTGTGGTTTCATTTTTGTCCTTCATTTCATATTCATCAGCTGCTTTACTAACAAATACAGATTTAAAATGCTTCTATAATTTCTGACTTATTCAGTGACTTCATCATTAAAAGGACACTGGGGAGGGAGACAAGAGTGGAGTCTTCCAAGATCCATTACCATGTGCAAACTGCCCTCTTTCACATTTCTCTCTTGAAATATTACTACCCATTCAGTTTTATGCTATCACAGTAGCAATAAAGCAGCTCTCTGAAAGACACATGGAAAAATCCATCATTCTTTGCTAGAGCAGAGGACTTTAAAATACAAAGGCAAAAGGAAGAGGCATCAGTATGGTAACTTAAAAATCAGAGAGAAAATAAATACGTAGTGATAATAGTTATGCGTATTTCCACACACAAACATTTAAAATTATCATGCCAAGTTTTAAATAGGGAAATATGGTATTATTTGGTTGCTCTGCTAACCAGACAAGTTTGAGCATGGGGGGAAAACAGAAAGAAAGAAAGAAAGAAGCAAAGCTCACTGTAATTGTTTTAAGTAATGAGGAACATCGAGATTTTAAGACTACATATACATGAGAAAGATTTAAGGTTGAAATCAGGTAATTAAAAGCTTCAATAATAATGTGCATGATTTTGTTGTGTATGGTAGTAATGAGGCATACATGGCAAGTCATTTACAATAAGAAAGTAATTACTATTATTTATACTCTGTAAATTCTAGCATTTCTGGAGTCAGTAGGGGAAGAAGTGGATATAGGCAGGGCTGAGGTGAGGAAAAAGAGGAAGATTTTTCTATTTCCCTGTTGCTTTCTGTGCTATGGGGTGGAGTCAACCCTTGCTCCGCTCACCTGCAGCTCTGGATTGCTCCTCCTAACACTGAATCCAAGACCCCACTGCAGGTACTGTCTCTTTTTCCTAGGACCAGTCAGATAGAACCCCATAGGACAACGGTATTCTGAAATATTATTTTTCAGTGCCTTATTTTTTCAGTGATTATTTTTCAGATACCTATTTAAGGCAATAAATAGGAGGTATAGTGTAGACCAGTGGTACTTAAACTCTAGCTTGTTTCACAATTACCAGGAGGGCTTGTGAAAACTGATATACTGATGGGCCTAAACACCAGAATTTCTAATTCAGTAAGTCTTGGATGGGGCCTGAGATTTTATGCTTCTCACAAGATCATACATGGTGCTGATACTGATGGTCCTGGAGTCACATTTTGATAACCATTATTATGAAAGTTAATTAATATCACAAACCCAAATGTTAGACAGACACAGATTCCTATTCCAGCTTTTCTACCTGTATAACCTTGGGCAAATTGCTTGACCTCTCTAAACCTGTTTTCCAAACTTAGGCCCAATTCATGGTGATATTGTGTGGATTCAGTAAGATACTGCATGTAAATTTCTTATCACTGTGATTGGTACTTCATAAATAGTTTGTAAAAGTTGATTTTTAATACTATTTTGTTGCCATCTTTGGCAAAACATTGCTTACAAAATGTTTTAAGCAGCTAGCAAATAGAGAGGAAGGACAGAATCTAGGAAAGGTCAGGACTCAGAAACATATATGATTTCCATATATGTCACACCAAATAATCAGATTTCATTGCAAATTGGTGCTATACAGATTGGATGAAATTCATCTGGAGAACTTGTTAAATATATATACTCTGAGTACCTTTCCCAGAAATTTGAGTTCAATAGATCTGAGACTGTATCTGAAATCTATATCTCTAAAGATTTCCCTAGACTGTTCTGAGGTGCTTTCATGTGTGAAAACTGCTAGTGTTAGCCATTAGATTGTTTTCCTGATGATACCCAACTTCCTCGGCAATGTTCTTAACCTTGGTTGAGTATTAGAATCATCTTTAAGCTTTAAAAAGTACTGAAGGCCAGCCAATACCCCAGACTGATTACATCAGAATCTCTGTAAGCTAGAGCCTGGGATCAGTGTGGCTCTGGTGACGTAGTGCATAAGGCATTTGACTCCTAACCAGAATGCTGGTGGTTCAAACTCATCAGCCACTCCTCAGAAAGAAGAATGGGCAATCTACTTCTGTAGAGAGACTGCCTCGGAAACCCAAGAAGGGCTTGCTATGACTTAAATTGACTCGACGGCAGGGGTTTTTTTTTTTTGGTTTTTATGAAAGGGGAGTTTGATTGAATGAAAGTGTGTTGGCAAAAAGTAACTTGCAAATACTGAGCATTATTGTATTATTCAAGAACTGATCTTGGTGATAAAGAAGAGTTGATCATCAGAAGATATTATCAGTACACTAAAAGTCCTTAGGTTCTAGAGACTTAAAACAAATTGATGCAACACTGGAAGCACTTACTAATCTATGCCAAGAAATTTGGAAAACAGCTACCTGGGCAATTGACTGGATGAGATCTATATTCGTGCTCATTCCAAAGAATGGTGATCCAATATTGTTGTTGTTGTTGTTAGGTGCCATCAAGTCATTTCTGACTTATAGCAACTCATGGACAGCAGAATGAAACACTGCCTGATCTCGCGCCAGCTCCACGATCCCTGCTAAACTTGAGCCCATCATCGCAGCCATTGTGTCAATCCATCTTGTTGAAGGCCTCCCCCTCTTTTGTTGACCCTCCACCCTACCAAGCATGACATCCTTCTCCAAGGAATGGTCCCTTCTGACAACATGACCAAAATAGGTGAGAGGAAGTCTGGCCATTCTCCCGTCCAAGGAGCATTTCCGGTGCACTTCCTCCAGGACAGATCTGTTAGTTCTTTTAGCAGTCC
>NW_006921905.1:1226469-1236791 GCF_000298275.1 Orycteropus afer afer
AATTCAGGAGGGATATATTCAAGATCATAGTTTGGCTCTCTTGGACTTATTTTAATTGACTTCAACTTTAAGTTGAACTTGCATATAACCAGTTGATGGCCTGTTCCACAATCAGCTCCTGGCCTGGTTTTGACTGAAGATATTGAGCTTTTCCATCACCTCTTGCCACAGATGTAGTCAATCTGATTTCTGTGTATTCTGCCTGGCAAAGTCCATGTGTATAGCCACTGTTTGTGTTGTTGAAAAAAGGTATTTGAAATGCATATAATTCATTGGTCTTGCAAAATTCTATCATGCGATCTCCAGTGTTATTTCTCTCACCAAGGCCAAATTTTTCAACTACCAGTGATTCTTTGTTTCCAACTTTTGCATTCCAATCACCATGATAAGCAACACACTTTGATTACATGTTTGGTCAATTTCAGACTGCAGAAGTTGATAAAAATCTTGGATTTCCTCATCTGTGGCTTTGATGGTTGGTGTGTAAATTTGAATAATAGTAGTATTAATGCTTCCTTGTAAGCATATGGATATTATCCTATCACTGACAGCATTGTACTTCAGGACAGATCTTGAAACATCTTTTGTGGTGATGAATGCCACATCATTCCTCTTCAGTTTGTCATTCCTGGCATAGTAGATCATGTGGTTGTCAGATTCAAAATGCCCAAAACCTGTCCATTTCAGCTCACTAATGTCTAGGATATCAATCTTTATGCATTCCATTTTATTTCTGACAACTTCCAATTTTCCTAGATTCATACTTTGTACACTCCCTGTTACGATTATTAATGGAGGTTTTCAGCTATTTCTCCTCAATTTGAATCATGACATGTCAGCATGTGGAGGTCCTGAAAGACTTACTTTATCCATATCATTAAGGTTGGTTCTACTCTAATGAGGCAGCTCTTTCCCCACCCTATTTTGAGTGCCTTCCAACCCAAGGGGCTAGTCTTCCTGCACTGTGTCGGCCAGTGTTTCTAAGCTATTCATAAAGTTGACCAGTAATGTATCAGACAGTGTTTCTCTGCTATTCATAAGGTTTTCCCTGGCTAATTTTTGAGAAGTGGATGTCCTCCTCCTTCTTCCTAGTCTGTCCTAGCCTGTAAGTTCCACTGAAACCTGTGCACCATGTGCAACTCTGCTGGCATCTGAAACACCAATGGCACAGCATCAATCCTCACAGCAATGTATAAGTCTCACAGGATAACAAACTGACAAACAAGTTTGTCTTCCTTAGCTGTTGGAAGCCTCTGCTGTTGGAAACCAATGGAAGCAGCAATCAAGAAATCAGACGATGTATTACACTGAGAAAATGTGCTACAAAAGACGTTTTGAAAGTGCTGAAGAGCAAAGACATCTCTTTGAAGACTAAGGTGCACCTAACGCAAGCCATGGTATTTTCAGTCACCTAATATGCATTCAAAAGCTAGACAATGAGTAAGGAAGACCAAGGAGGAGTTGATGCTTTTGAGTTGTGGTGTTGGCAAAGAATACTGAAAGTACCATGGACTGCCAAAAGAACAAGCAAATCTGTCCCAGAAGAAGTGCAGCCAGAAAGCTCCTTGGAAGCAAGAATGGCCAGACTTCTTCTCATCTACTTTGGTCATGTTGTCAGAAGAGACTATTCCCTGGAGAAGGATATCATGCTTGGTAAACTTGAGGGTCAGCAAAAAAGAGGAAGGCCCTCAACCAGATGGATTGAAACAGTGGCTACAATGATGGGCTCAGGTATAGCAAGGATTATAAGTTTGTTCAGGACTGGTCATTGTTTTCATTCTGTTGTACATAGAGTCACTATGAGTCAGAGATGACTCGACAGCACCTAATAACAACAACAAAAACAAAGTCCGTTTTGCCTGCTTGAAATAGTTTTAGGGAAGTTCTTACCTAGTCTCTATTTTGAATGAGATGTTATTTCATGTTAATCTCACTTCCTTTATTATAAAATGTGAGCATTTTTTTCCCTCAGAATGTCATAGACTAGATAACTGTGCTAAGTGTTTTCCAATACATAATTTCATTAGAACTTCAAATAATCAGTGTGAAATAAATAATCTCTCACCCACTTTACAGATCAAGCAATATGAGCACAACTTGTAACTTGCCCATTGTCACCAACTAGTAAATTCATGATTATAAACAAGCCTTACACATTCAACTCAGCAGTGACAGCTTAATTGATACAGCCTCAAATTTTATTTCTCAATTTCCTCTTAAATATTTACCAAATATTTTCCAACAGGATAGGATTTAAACCAAGTGTGAAGAGAAGAAATTAGAGGACTTACTACTTCCGCAAAGATTTATCACCTGGGAAACTCAATGGGGGTCTCTATGAATCTGAATCAACTTGAAGCCAGTGAGGTTGAGTTTTTGAATTTTATTCTTGACCAGAGGCAGGAAGTTGAGTCTATTCTCTTTCCCCAGGAAGGGATTAGGAAGCATTAGCACAAATGTCCTTTAGTAGCACCATGTCTGAGAAAGAAATAGCTCTGAAAAGAATACCGCTTTTATTAAATTGATTTGCTTACTTCCTTAGATATTTGATTGCCCTCACAGTTTTCCATCATCTCCTTACCATTTACAATATTGAACATAGAGGTAAAAAATTTTATGGAATAATAAAAATGTTCTAATAAAATAAAGGTGGTAAATCCTTCCAAGTGGCATTGCAAAAAGTAATCCATGAGACCAGTTTCAGCCCAAGAAAAAGGGCCTGAGTCAGGAAATACAGTCCCAGTTCTGTGGTAATATTGAATCTAATTTTTTAAATACAAAATAAATATAAAACCCTTGCATATTTAGACTTACAGGACAGACACAGAGTGCTGTCTGTGAAGGATAAATCAAGATCCTAAAATGTACAGACCAGCACTTTGGAGGAGGGATATGAGGCATTAGAAGGCGAACTGATTTAAATCCAACTCTGCACAAACACTTGGTGTAGACTTACCTCTCATAGACAGTGGAATGGCTTTAAGAAAGCTTTCAGATTTATCACAGTCTCTGTGGCATTTCTCTTTAATAGGCATCTCAAAAAATAAGATGTTTAGCTAAGGTTGCTAATTCTTTGAAACTCTAATCATTTAAGCTATCTGGCCTTGTTAAGGGTAATTATTTCTATCTATTATCCATCATGCTAAAAAATGACAGCTCAGGGACAAGGAGACTTTTCAAGCAAATGCTTTAAGACAGTGTTTTAGTTTGCCAGCACTGGCAAATGTTAATTAAATTATATAAACAATGACTCATGGTATAAATATAGTACAGAGAAGCCTGAAGAAAAAAAAAAAAAAAAGTTAAATAACTTTAAAACTATTCTTTCCGAAAGACAATCAAAGGCAGACTTTATTCCTTGAGCTTCATATTTATCTTGCTAAAATTTAGATGTTTTAAAAATATATTGTCTCTGGAAATCTCAATTTTAAGATTGAGCAGTGGAAAGGAATGGACATTTATTTATTTTGGATTAAAAACCAAAAGCCCACAGTCATCGAGCACATTCCGACTCATAGCAACCCCTATTTGGTTTCCAAGGGGATAAATCTTTATGGAAGTAGATCAGTCCATCTTCCTTCCATGGAGCAGCTGGTGGGTTTGAACTGCCAACCTTCTGGTTAGCAGTCAAATGCCTTAAGCACTGCACCATGAGAGCTTCTTTTTTATCATGGATTAGAGACATTTTTTTTTTTTTAAAGAGAGCACAGTAAGATTTTGTGACCATCTCAGGTTTATGAATCAGTCCCCTCTTCATTCATAGAGTAGGTAACTCCACAAACATATAGGAATGACCGATAAAATAAGTATAGCTACCAATATTGCTCTAATATACACCATTGTTGGGTATAGCTGCTAATATTTCTCAGATACATATCACTAATCTATGGCAAAGTTTAGAAGGTTTTATTATGTTTTGAAATTTTTGTCTTCTAAAGTGGATGATAATCTCAGAACTAGTGACTTATTTAAAAAATGTGGAACACTCACCTTCTACCCACTGCCCACATTCACTACTCTGAGAGGAAAAATATCTAACTGCTATCCATGTCCTTGGAGCTCTGGTAGCATAGTGCCTAAGGCACTTGACTGCTAACCAGAAGGCTGGTGGTTCAAACCCACCAGCCTCTCCTCAGAAGAAAGATGGGGTAATCTACCTCCATAGTGATACTGCCTCAGAAACCCAAGGAGGGATCGCTATGAGTCAGTTCCGACTCGACGGCACATAACAATAACAACAACAACAACATCGTTGTCCTTAAAGTGGCTGTAAAATCAAGAGCTTATCAACCTGGAAATTCAAAATTTTGGAGAGCTCAGTTGACACCTATAAAAAGAAAATGAGCTGCTAGGTCACCTTTGCTATCCATTTATTTTCATTTGTCCTTTTGACATGCACAGTAAAGCCACAGGAAGAATTAACTTCCACAAACATAAAGGTTATACACAATTATAATTCAAAAATATTCTACTAATGTAGGAGATTTGGGGAAAGCAATTTGCAAGCTTCTAGAGGTCAGAGAAGATGTCTTAATGATCTTTTATGGCCCATACAGCCTGATGGAGTGGTTGGCTTCATGGATCCTCAAAGGGAAGATACGTATGACAGCTGTTACAGCTTGAGCCTAAGTGGGATCACCATAGGATTCCAGCATGTCCAGAATAGTGAGGAGGATGCCCACAAGGTGTATTACTTGCAGACAAGACACGTAGCAGGAAAATACTCCAAAGGAAAAGAAAAACAATGACCACAAGTTAGATAAAAAATAGTGTTGGAGTTGAGGCATGAGTAAATATAATTCCATATCTGTCATGTATATTTTCAATTGGTCAACACCTCATCAATGTACATTTGAATCCTGCAAAACAATGAATAATAAGTAAGTAAATAGGCAAACAAATAAACAAGTAACTGTAGGGCAGAATGTGAGCAGCTGCTCCTGCACTGAGAGAAGATAATTAACAGTGGTAGTAGCAAAGACTGAAAGTAGTGCCATTGATGCCGAATTTAGCCTCCTCATCCATCAGCAACTTTGGCACAGATATCAGTGGGCAAAGGTAGCAGTGGAGACATTTTGGTAGACAGGAGCAGAGTGCAGGGCATTGTGATCAACATCAAGCACCCAACTTGGACAATGTTCTTGATGGATGATTAAAAATAGCATTATTGGCCAGCTTACCATGAACTTGCCATGCTAAATCCAGCACCTCACCCTACTCCAACCAGACACTCCCCTGCCTAGAGAACAGTACCTGAAAGGGAAGCCGTGCTTTTTTTCTACCTATGATTTGTTGTTGTTGTTAGTTGCTGTCAAGTCAGATCTGACTCATAGCAACCGTATATACAATGGAACAAAGCACTACCCAGTCCTGCAACATTCTGACAGTCATTGCTACACTTGAGTTCACTGTTCTAGCCACTCTGTCAGTCCATCTTGTTCTGCTGCAAAAGATATCTTTAAAGTGTTAAAGAGCTAAGATATACTTTTGAAGACTAAGGTACAATGACTCTCTATTCCTTCCATCTTCTTTTGATGCTTACTGCATCATTCAATATTTTGCCCGTAGAATTCTTCAGTATTGTAACTTGAGGCTTCTATTTTTTCTTCAGTTCTTCTAGCTTGAAAAATGCTAAGTATGCTCTTCCCTTTTGATTTTCTAACTCTAGGTCTTTGCATATTTCATTATAATACTTTATTTTGTCTTCCCAACCTTCCCTTTTAAATCTTCTATTCAGCTCTTTTGCTCCACCTTTTTTTTCCTATTTGTTTTAGCTACTTTCTATTCAAGAACAACTTTCAGAGTCTCTTCTGACATTCATTTTGGTCTTTTCTTTCTTTCTTGTATTTTTAATGACCCTTTGCTTTCTTTATATATGATTCCCTTGATGTCATCTCATAACTCATCTGAATTTCAGTTATTAGTGTTCAATGTGCCAAATCTATTATTCAGATGGTCCCTAAATTCAAGTGGGATACACTCAAGGAAGAAATGATGAAACAAAAGATCTGAACAGAAGATTTCAAAGGGCGACTCAAGAAGACAAAGTAATGTGTTGTAATGAAATGTACAAACACCTGGAGTTAGAATATTAGAAGTGAAGAATATGCTTGGTGTTTCTCAAGCTGAAAGAATTGAAGAAAAAATTTAAGTCTCGAGCTGCAATATTGAATGATTATGGGGGTGAAATATTGAACAAAGCAGGAAGCATCAAAAGAAGATGGGAGGAATTCACAGTTACTGTATCAAAAAGAATTGGCCCACTGATTTCAGGAGGTAGCATATGATCAAGAACTGATGATACTGGAGGAAGAAGTCCAAGCTGAACTGAAAGAATTGACAAAAAATAAGGTTCCAGGAATTGACAAAATACCCACAAAAACATTACAACAAACAGATGCTGAAAGCACTCGTTTACTTATGTTAAGAAATTTGGAAGACATCTACCTGGCTAACCAACTGAAAGAGCCATATTTGTACCATTCCAAAGAAAAGTGATCCAACAGAATGTGGAAATTATCGAACATTATCATCACTATCATACTCGAATAAAATTTTGCTGAAGATAATTCAAAAATGGTTACAACAGTACATTGACAAAAACTGCTAGGAATTCAATCCAGATTGAGTAGAGGATAAGGATGAGAATGAAGGATATCATTGTTGATGTCAGATGGATCTTGGCTGAAAGTAGAGAATGCCAGAAAGAAACCTGTGTTTTATTGACTATGAAAATTCATTTGACTTTGTGAATCATAACAAATTATGGATAACATTGTAAAGAATAGGAATTCCAGAACACTTAACTGTGCCCACGAGTAACCTATTCATAGACCAAGAGGCAATTTTTGAAAAGAACAAGGAGATACTGCATCATTCAAAATCAGCAATGGTGTGCTTCAGGGCTATATTCTTTAACTACATTTATTCAATCTGCATGCTGAGCAGATAATCCAACAAGTTGAATAATATGAAGAACAATGCGGCATCAGGATTGTAGGAAGACTCGTTAACAACCTGTGATATGCAGATGACACAACTTTGCTTGTTGAAAGCAAAAATAATTTGAAACATTTACTGATCAAGACTACACCCTTCATTATGGATTACATATCAAAATAAAGAAAACAAAAATCATCACAACTGGATCAATAAGCAGCATCATGATAAATGGCAAAAAGATTGAAATTGTAAATGATTTCATTTTACCTGGATCCGCAATCAATGCCCATGGAAGCAGCAGTCAAGAAATCAAAGGACATATTGCACTGGGTGAATCTGCTGCAAAAGACATCGTTCAAGTGTTAAAGAGCAAAGATATCTCTTTGAAGATTAAAATGCTCCTGGTCCGACCCATTGTCTTTTCAATTGCTTTGTATGCATTTGAAACCTGGACAATGAGTAAGGAAGACTGCAGAAGAATTGATACATTTGAATTGCAATGTTGGTGAAAAATACTGTATATACCATGGACTGCCAGAAGAATGTACAAATCTGTCTTGAAAGAAGTACAGCTGAAATGCATCTTAGAAATGAAAATGGGCACAGTTTGTCTCTTATACTTTGGTCGTATTATCAGGTGGGACAAGTCCCTTGAGAAGGATATCATGCTTGGTATAGTAGAGGGTCAAGGAGCTCTGGTGGTACAGTGCCCAAGGCATTTATAACGAGGAGCTTGGCTGTTCAAACCTACCAGCTGCTCTGTGGGAGGAAGATGTGGCAATCTTTCCATAAAGATATTCTGCCTCGGAAACCTAATGGGAGTCGTGATGAGTCAGAATTATCTGGATGGGAGTGAGTTTGGTTTGGTTTATAGAAGACAGTCAGTAAAAAAAGGGGAAGATCCTCAGAGATGAGATGGATTGACACAGTGTCTGTATCAATGGGCTCAAGCATAGCAATGATTGTGAAGATTGTACAGGACTGAGTAGTACTTTGTTCTCTTGTAAGTAGTGTCACTATGAGTCAAAATGAACTTAATGACACCTAACAACAACAAAATACACCAGGGTGTATTTTAGCTCTTCTCAGCTTGTTTTAATTTTCTTCAGCTTCACCTTAACTTGCACATGAACAGCTTATGGTCTCTTCCACAGTCAGCCCCTAGCTTTATTTTCACTGATGATAGGGAATTTCTTCTTTTTCTCTTTTCACAGATGTAGTCGATTTGATTCCTGTGTATTCCACCTGGTAAGGTCCATGTATATAATCACTGTTTTTGTTGAGAAAAGATACTTGTAATCAGTAAGTAGTTGGTCTTGCAAAATCTTATCATGTGATCTGTGGCATCATTTCTATCAATAAGGCCATATTTTCCAACTACTGATGCTTCTTTGTTTCCAACTTTTGCATTCCAGTCACCAGTAATGATCAATACATCTTGATTTCATGCAATTTCAGAATGCAGAAGATGGTAAAAATCTTCTTTTTTTTTTTTTTTCATCTTTTGCTTTGGGTGTGTGTGTGTAAATATGAGTAACAGTCATATTAACTGGTCTTCTTTGCAGGCGTATGGATATTATCCTGTCACTGACAGCATTGCCCTTCAGGATAGATCTTGAAATGTTCTTTTTTGACAATGAATGCAATACCACTCCTCTTCAATTTGTCATTCTCAACATAGTAGATCATATGATTGCCCAATTTAAAATGACCAGTACCAGTCTATTTCAGCTCACTAATGCCTAGGATATCAATCTTTATGTGTTCCATTTCATTTTTGACAACTTCTGATTTTCCTAGATTCATATTTCATACATCCTACATTCCATTTAATCATGGATGTTTGCAGCTGTTTCTTCTCATTTTGCCTCATACCACATGTGGTAGCTAAAGTTGTATGTCGACTTGGTTGGGCCTGGTTGAGTGACTGAGCAACTGGTGGTAGTTATTCCCCATAATGAGACTGACAATCAATTCCATGGTGGGATCTACCACAAGCAGCTGCGTAGCTGCTTTTGGGATGTGGTCTGCTTCCCACATATAAGCAGCAGCTTTGAGAATGATCTTTAGTTTACAGCATACTTGAACCCTGCGTGTAGCCAAGTCATTGTTCAGCAGCCTGCCATGCTCTGCCAGTCTTGGGACTTTCAATGGACTTGAATTAATGGCCTACTGTGTGGTTTGGTAATATCAGGACTGTGCCTTGTTACTTGTCGACCTTGGGTTTGTCAGCCTCAGCAGCCAGCAGCTGAGTGAACAAAAGCCTCCATCTTCAGTGGGTCGGGAGCAGGAAGCAGAGCAGAAGCCCAAGGTTGAGGGGCTTTCACCTAGACCCTAAAGCCTGGTACTTTGAATTCAGACTTAAAGCCTCCAAATTGTAAGAATAAACTTTTGTCAAAGTTATCCCATTTGTGGAATCTTCTGTTAGAGAGACACTAGGCAACCAGAACACCAGATTAGCAAATGAAAGTCCAAAAAGCTTTACTCCATCTGCACCATTAAAGTCAAATCTTTGTGAAGGCGGCTCTTCCCTAGTCCTATTTTGAGTATCGTTCAACCTGAGACATTCATCATCCAGCACTGTATCAGACAGTGTTTCACTGCTATTCATAAGGTTTGCTGTGGATATATATTTTTTTTTTTTTTATGTGGCCTGCCCCTTCCTTCTTCCCAGTCTGCCTTAATCTGGAAATTCCACTGAAATCTGTCCACTCTGAGTGATCCTGCTCAGGTTTGAAATAGTGGGTGCATAGCTCCCAGCATCACAGAAACATGCAAACCACCACAGTACAACAAACTGAAAGATGAGTAGTTGTTACTTATGATGAACAAACGAACAAACAAAAAACCCAGACTCACTGCCATTGAGTCATTTCTGACTTACAGTGAACTCTACAGGGTTTCCAAGGCTGTAAATCTTTACAGAAGCAGACTGCCTCATCTATCTTCCTCAGGGGGGCTTGTGGGTTTGAACCATCAACATTTTGGTTAGCAGCCAATGCATTAGCCACTATTCCACCAGAATGCCTTAGCTATTTATGATAACCTTTTTAAAGAAAGGCAATGCCATTGACTAGTGTATCTGGATTTTAGCTGGGTGTTTGCTAATATTTCAAAATAATCTTCAGGACAATGTTCAAACTACTTGTTGTTAGGTGCCTTCAAGTCATCTCCGACTCATAGAGACCCTATGTACAGAAAGACGAATCATCACCTGGTCCCTCGCCAAATCCGCTATCCTTGCTATGTTGTTGCTGTTGTTATGTGCCCTCAAGTCGGCCCCGACACATAGCGACCCCTCCTTGGGTTTCCGAGGCAGTATCACTACGGAAGTAGGATTGCCCAACCTTCCTTCCGAGGAGTGGCTGGTGGGTTTGAAC
>NW_006921905.1:1240143-1247372 GCF_000298275.1 Orycteropus afer afer
AATCAGCTCCTGGCCTGGTTTTGGCTGAAGATATTGAGCTTTTCCACCGCCTCTTGCCACAGAAGAATGTGTATTTTCCATTATTGGGAGTAGCTTTTGTTATTAGTTGATGTTGACTAGGCTGCAACTCATGGCGACCTTATGTATAACAGAACAAAATGTTGTCCAGCCTCATGCCATCTTCAAGATCATTGGCTTGACTGAGTCAGTTGTTGTGTCTATTGTGTCTATACATCTCGTTAAGAGTTTCCTGTTTTCCCTGACCCTGTACTTTACCAATTATGGTATTCTTTTCTAATTATTATTCTTTCCTAATGACAAGTCCAAGGAGCTCTGGCGGTGTTGTGCCTAAGGCATTTGACTGTTTACTAGAAAGTTGGTTGTTCAAGCTCACCAGCCACTCCACGGAAGGAAGACTGGGCAATCTACTTCCATAAAGATTTACTACCTGGGAAACGCAAAGGAAGTTGTTGACTCATGTCAGAATCAACTTGATGGCAATGAGTTTGTATTTTTTTGGTTTGGAATGACAAGTCCAAAGTAAGAGAGCTGAAGACACCCATCCTTGCTTCTAAAGAACGTTCTTGTTTTATTTCTTCTGTTGTTGTGGTTGTTGTTATTTGCCATCGAATCAGACCCAACTCATAGTGACCCCTCCTTGGGTTTCCGAGGCAGTATCACTATGGAAGAAGATTGCCTCATCTTCCTTCCGAGGAGTGGCCGGTGGGTGTGAACTGTCAGCCTTCTTGTTAGCAGTCAAGTGCCTTAGGCACTATGCTACCAGAGCTCCTGACATATTCTCTCTTCTGGCAGTTCACAGTATTTTCAATACTCTTCCCCAAACAACAGTTTGAATGCATCAATTTTTCTTTTGGCTTTTTTTTTCATTGTCTACTTTTTACATACATAAGAGGTGATGGAAAAGACCTAGCTTATACCAGGTGCTCCTTAGTTATCAAAGTGACATCTTTTGTGTTTTTGGAACTTTAAATATGAATTTTGTAGCATATTTCTCAATGCAATACTGTATTTAATTTCTTGATTGCTACATCCAGGGGCATTAATTACTGATTCAAGTACAGTGAAATCACTCACATTTTCAATTTTCTTTCCATTAATCATGTTGTTATTTATCAGTCCAGTGAGGATTTTCATTTTCAAGATCAAGGATAATCCACACTGAAGGCTCTCTTTTCAAACTTCATCAGGAGATGCCCCAGGTCATCTTCATTTAAAATGAGCAAGATTATCTCATCTGCATAGTGCAGGTTATAATGAATTTTCTTCTAATGCTGGTTATTTGGTGTACTGTTTTATACATGTGAATTAGATCAATTTTATTGAAAGTGTGGTTTGAAAATTATAAATCTTCACTGATTTTCTCTCTACAGATTTATCATTACTGAGAGAAGTGTGTGGAATCCCCAGTTATACTTGTGGTTATGTTTATTTATCTTTTTAGATTTATCAGGTTTTGCTTCATACATTCCAAAGCTCTTTATTACATGCATACACATTAAGATTATTGCATTAACTTCTTAATGAATTGGGGCCATTTGTAATTCTAAAATGCTCACTTATTAAAAATCTTATTTATTTTGTTGTTGATGTTGAGAATATACATACCAAATCATACACCAATTCAGCAGTTTCTAAATGTACAATTTAGTGATTACATTCTTCAAGTTGTGCAGTCATTCTCATCCTCCTTTACTGAGTCATTCCTCCGTCATTAACATAAATTCTCTGCCCCCTAAGATTCCTTTCTAATCTTTTGAATTGCTCTTGTCACTTTGATCCCATAAAGATAGTTCTTAACAACACATAATTCTCAAGGCAGATCTTTTTTGCTAGTTAAACTTAACTATTATTAGGTTTTAAGGTGGTCTGGTGGTGTAGTGGTTAAGGCATTTGACTACCAACTGAATGGTTGGTGATTCAAACTCATTGGCACTCTGTGGAAGAAAGATAAGGCAGTCTGCTTCCATAAAGATTTACAGTCTCGGAAACCCAAGTTGTTGAGAGTTGAAGCTGACTCAATGGCAGTGAGTTTTGTTTTATTTTGGTATTATTAGGTTTTAAGAAGATTTCTGGGGATATTTTTAGTTTAAAGATTAAGGCAGGGCAATAATTTCAGGAGTTAATCCACCCTTCACAGTTTAAGAAAGTCAAGAGTCTATGAGAATTTTGAATTTTGTTCTGCATTTCCCTCCTTTTGGTGAGGATTTTGTGACGCCCTCCTTCAGTTTCTAAGGTGCTATCTCTGCAGAAATACATTGCCCTCCATAACAGTAGTTGGCATCATCTAGTTCTTCTGTCTCATGTCAAAGGAGGTTGTTGTTCATGGAAGAAATTAGTCACACTTCCTACTTATCTCTGTAATATTTGTTAATAACCTTTTTTTTTTTAAAGTCTACTTTAATATGTTGTTGTTCTGTTGTTTTTCAGCATTCCCAAGCATGTGAGGTGATTAAAAATGTCATGGCTTGGGTGAAGCATATATTAATCCTCAATGTTGTATCTTTTTTGTTTTGTTTTGTTCAAACTGTTAAGAGGGGTTTTGCAATCAAATGTTGTTGTTAGGTGCTGTTGAGTCATCTCCTACTCATAGCAACCCTATGCACAACAGAATGAAACACTGCCTTGTCCTGTGCCAACCTCACCATCCCTGCTATACCTGAGCCCATTGTTGCTGCCACTGTGTCTACCCATCTCATTGAGGACCTTCCCCTTTTTCATTGACCCTCCCCTTTACCAAGCATGATATCCTTCTCCAGGGAATGGTTCCTTCTGACAACATGACCAAAGTAGGTGAGACAAAGTCTGGCCATTCTCACTTCCAAGGAGCAATCCAGCTGCACTTCTTCTAGGACAGATTTGTTAGTCCTATTAGCACTCCATGATACTCCTAGCATTCTGCTCCAACACCACAAGTCAAAAGTATCAACTTTTCTATGGTCTTTCTTATTCATTGTCCAGCTCTCACATGCATAAGAGGCAATTGAAAATACCATGTCGTGGGTTAGGCACACCTTAGTCTTCAAAGAGATAGCTTTGCTCTTTATCACTTGAAAGAGGTCTTTTGCATCAGATTTGCCCAATGCAATAAATCATCTGATGTCTTGACTGCTGCTTCCATTGATGTTGATTGTAGAACAAAGCAATATGAAATCCTTGACAACTTCAATCTTTTCTCCATCCATTGTTAAGCTATTTATTAGACCAATGTGAGGATTTTTGTTTTCTTTATATTGAGGTGTAATCCATACTGATGAATGTAGTCTTTAATCTTCATCAGTAAGTGCTTCAAGCCATCCTCACTTTCCGAAATCAAAGTAGTGTCATCTACATATGTCGTTGTTGTTGTTATGTGCCCTCAAGTAGGACCCGACTCATAGCGACCCCTCCTTGGGTTTCCAAAGCAGTATCACTACGGAAGTAGATTGACCCATCATCCTTCCGAAGAGTGGCTGGTGGGTTTGAACTGCCAGCCTTCTGGTTAGTAGTCAAGTGCCTTAGGCACTATGCTACCAGAGCTCACCATCTGCATATAGCAGGTTGTTAATAAGTCTTCCTCCAATCCTGATGCCACACTTTTCTTCATGTAATCTAGCTTCTTAGATTATTTGTTCAGCATACAAATTGAACAAGTATGATGAAAGGATACAACACTGATGTACACCCTTTTTTTTATTTTAAACCATGCAGTGTCCTCTTGTTCTGTTCAAATAATAGCCTTCTGGTCTATGTACAGGTCCTTCATGACTACAATTAAGTGTTCTGGAATTCTCATTATTCTCAAAGTTATTCGTAATTTGTTATGATCCACACAATCAAATGCTTTTGCACAGTCAATAAAACATAAGTAAACATCTTTCTGGTATTCTTTGCTTTGAGCCAAGATTGACCTAGCATCAGCTATGATATCCCTCATTCTGCATCCTCTTCTGAATTCATCTTGCATTTCTGGATGTTCTTTGTCAATGTACTGCTTCAACAATTTTTTAATTATCTTCAGTAAGAGCTTACTTGCATGTGATATTAATGATATTGTTTGATAATTTCCACATTCTGTGGGATCACCTTTCTTTGGAATGGGTTCAAATATGGATATCTTTCAGTCAGTTAGCGAGGTAGTTCTCTTTCAAATCTCTTGCCATAGTCATGTGAATGCCTCCAGCATGGCATCTATTTGTTGCAACATCTCAATGGGTATTTCATCAATTCCTGGAGCCTTGTTCTTCGCCAGTTCCTTCAGTGCAGCTTCAACTTCTTCCTTCAGTACCATTGGTTCTTGATTATATGCTGCCTCCTGAAATGGTGAATGTCAACCAATTCTTTTCGGTACAGTGATTCTGTATATTTTTTCCATCTTCTTTTGATGTTTCGTGCATCATTCAATATTTTGCCCATAGAATCTTTCAATATTGCAACTTGAGGCTTAAAATTTTTCTTCAGTTCTTTCAGCTTGAGAAATGCTGAGTGTGTTCTTCCTTTTGGTTTTCTAACTCCAGGTCTTTCCATATTTCATTGTAATAATTGACTTTGTCTTCTCAAGCTGCTCTTTGAAATCATCTGTTCAGCTCTTTTATCTTGTCATTTCTTCCATTTGGTTTAGCTTCTCTCTGCTCAAAGGCAAATTTCAGAGTCTCTTTTGAGATCCATTTTAGTCTTTTCTTCCTTTCCTGTGTTTTTAATACCTCTTGCTTTCTTTATGGATGATGTTCTTTATGTCATCCTACAATTTCTCTGGTTTTCAGTCATTTGTGTTCAATGCATCACATCTATTCTTTAGATGGTCTCTAAGGTCAGGGGGTATATTATCAAGGTCATATTTTTGCTCTTGTGAACTTTAATTATTTTCAACTTCAACTTGAACATGCATATGAGCAGTTGATGGTCTGTTCCACAGTCAGCTCCTGGCCTTGTTTTGGGTGAAGATATTGAATTTCTCCATTGCTTCTTGCTACAGATGTAGTCAATCTGATTCCTGTGTATTCCATCTGATGAAGTCCATATGTAGAGCTGTCATTTATGCTGTTGAAAAAACCGTATTTGCAATGAATAAGTCGTTGGTCTTGCAAAATTCTATCATGTGATCTCCAGTGATAGTTCTATCACCAAGGCCATATTTTCCAATTACCAGTAACTCTTCTTTGTTTCCAACTTTTGCATTCCAGTCACCAGTGATAATCAACACATATTGACTGAATATTTGGTAAATTTCACACTGCAGAAGTTAGTACAAATCTTCAGTTTCCTCATCTTTGGGTTTGGTACTTCAGGACAGATCTTTAAACAGTTTTTGTGATGATGACTGCCATGCCATTCCTCTTCAATTTGTCATTCCTGGCATAGTAGATCATATTCAAAATGGCCCAAACCAGTCCATTTCAGCTCATTAATGCCTAGGATATCAATCTTTATGTGTTCCATTTTATTTCAACTTTCAATTTGCCTAGATTCATACTTTGTACATTCCATGTTCCGATTATTATGGATGTTTGCATCTGTTTCTACTCATTTTGAGTTGTGCCACATCAGCCAATGCTAGTCCCAAAGCTTTACTCCATCCATATCATGAAGGTCATCTCTACTCTGCAGAGTCAGCTCTTCTCCAGTCATAGTTTGTAGTGCCTTCCAACCCAAAGAGCTTATCTTCTGGCACTATATCAGACAACTTTTCAGGGCTATTCATAGAGTTTTCCAGAAATATATCAGACAGTGTTTCAGTGCTGTTGATAAGGTTTTCACTGGCCAATTGTTTGAGAAGTGGATGGCCTGTTCCTTCTTCTGAATCTGTCTTAGGCCAGAAGCTCTGCTGAAAACTGTCCACCATGGGTAACCCTGCTGGCATTTTGCAACACCGGTGGCATAACCTCTAGCCTCACAACAACATGTAAGCCACCACAGGACAACAAACTGACAGACAAGTTTGCCTCCTTTAGTTGTTCCTAACTGCTCTGCACCCTTCTCTACAGGGGCCTGGCCTTAAATAAAGCCAGCCCCCAAACCAAGCCAAGCAGCCCTGAGACATGCACCTTCCTTTTGCGGTCTGGCCTTAAAATAAAACTGGCCTGGATCCAAGACAAATGGCCCTGAGCAGCATGTCCTGCAGTTAAATGGGACAATGTAATATATTGTTTGATTTCTGGATAGTTGCTTCCATGGGCACTGACTATGGATACAACTAAAATGAAAATACTTGACAACTTCAATTTTTTCTTCTGTTTTTCATGATGTTGTTTATTAATCAACTTGTGAGGAATTCTACTTTTTTTATGTTGAGGTGTAATCTGTACTGATAGTTGCATCTTAGATGACTGCTGAAAAGTTGTTAAGACCCCAGTCACTATTCACCAAAGTAAGTTGTAGTAAAATATATTTATGTACTATGTTGTGCCAATTGAGCATGATGTCGCCCGAGACTATGGCCCTGAGTCCACAGGCTGGGTTATTTTCTCTCTCAAGGTGCTTGGTTGTCTCTGAGAAGTTACTCCAACTGGCAGCATAGTGCCTAAGGCACTTTACTGCTAACCAGAAGGCTGGTGGTTCAAACCCATCAGCCACTCCTTGGAAGGAAGGTTGGGCAATCTACTTCTGTAATGATACTGCCTCGGAAACCCAAGGAGGGGTTGCTATGAGTCAGGCATGACTCCACGGTACATAACAACAACAACAATCTTCTGTTGCTTCTGTAATGTGTGTGGCTAATTTTGTAGTACAAGTACATATGTAAGATTATCTTCAGCCAAATCTATCCTTGGTCTAGGTTACACTCTTGTTCACCTACTGTGCTCAATCTTCTCACCTGTCTATGCATTAATGAGTAGCCTGGTGTTTGGTACTAGTGATAATACAATATTGTGCATGTAATAGTATTTGCCTCTGTTGTCTATATCTTATGTGCATGTTTCAGTGTGCTTCTTTTCCTTAGTGTCATCATGCTGGTCATAGACTCTTTCCATATCCTTCCTCCGCTCACCCAAATCAACATGTGATCACAACTAGTCTGAAATTCTCCCTTCCCTTCTCTCCCTTCCCCAGTAACCAACAAAGTAAATTTCCTTCCCTGACTAAACTTTTCCTTGACTTTTTACAATAATGGACTCATACAATGTTTGTCCTTCTGTGATTGACTTATTTCACTCAGCATAATGTCCTCCAAGGAGTTCTGGCAGCATAGTGCCTCCGGCACTTGACTGCTAACCAGAAGTCTAGTGGTTCAA
>NW_006921905.1:1247472-1248526 GCF_000298275.1 Orycteropus afer afer
GGAAGTAGGATTGCCCAACCTTCCTTCCGAGGAGTGGCTGGTGGGTTTGAACCGCCAGCCGTCTGGTTAGCAGGCAAGTGACTTAGCCACTATGTTACCAGAGCTCCCATCCTTGCTATACTTGAGCCTATTGCTGCAAATGAGCTAACTACTTACTGAGAAAAAACTACTTACTCAGAGTAAAAAGACTAATGCCAGAACTGTTCCCATGATGGCCTGAAGAGGCTCTTGTAGAGGGATTTTCCCAAGGGGAGTAGATCATATTGTACAAATCTGGTCAAAATGACCAGCATCAAATATGGGTGAGGCTTAACAGATGTTTATCAATTGTGGAGATCAAACTGCAATCTAATCAGGTGCACGAACTTCCCACAGGCTGGACCGTGGGGCTTAATCTAGCACTATGAATGAGGTACTAGTGAAAGACTATTTTTTAAAGGTATAGGATGGGACAGTGAGAACAAAATGATACATTCAAGCAGAATAAAGCAAGTTGCACTGATTTTTTGTCATTTTCTTAATATTAAATTGAACTTATTTCTCAAAATTAAAATAAAATGAAATTCAGTTTTCCTTTCTAAATCTTGAGAAACTAATATTGTCTGGGATAATAATGCAGTTGGATGAAGTTTCTGAGTACTCTACATATGGAAATCAATTGTATGGTGAATAAAATAGAAAAGGGAAATAACACTTAGTTGGGAGTATTGGGCTATTGTATTTAAATTAATGCTAACCATCTCCTATATGGTTAAGCTTATTTCTCAGGCATTTACCTCAGACAAATTTTCAGATGTTTTGGGATTTTTTTTTCACATGTCTCTCTGATAATGATTATTTAATTTTGTTGTGGTCAGAGAAGATGATCTATATAATTTCATTCTGTTGAAATGTATTTAGACTTGTTTTATGGCATAGTATATGGTATATTGTGGTGAAGATTCCATGTGTACTTGAGAAGAATATGTTGTTGTTGTTGTTGTTAAGTGCCGTCGAGTCGTTTCCGACTCATAGCGACCCCATGCACAGCAGAACGAAACACTGCCCGATCCCG
>NW_006921905.1:1250988-1253096 GCF_000298275.1 Orycteropus afer afer
GTGCATTCTTCTTCACTTCCGATGCTGGGAGACCATTAGCTGCATCTTAGATGGCTGCCTGAAAGCTTTTAAGACCCCAGTTGCTACCAGAATATATTCTTTAATGAAGTTTCTGTTCATGTCCTTTGCCCATTTTTGAGTTATTTGTCTTTTTGGTGTTGAGGTGTTGAAGTGTTCTATAAATTTTGGAAATAAATCCCTTGTCAGATATGTCATTTTTTACCTTTTTAGAGAAGTCTTTTGATGGACGTAAGAATTTAATTTTTAAAAGGTCCCAGTCATCTATTTTCTCTTCCACTGCCTGTGCATTTGGGGTTATGCTCAATAGTCTGTTTATGCCATAGATTAGGGTTCCTAGATTTGCCCCGTTTTACCTTTGAAAAGCTTTATAGTTTTGGGTTTTACATTTCAGTCTTTGATCCAACAGGAGTTTGTTTTTGTGTATGGGGTGAAGTATGGGTCTTGTTTCATTTTTCTGCAAGTGGATATCCAATTTTGCCAGCACAATTTTTTAAAGAGACGATCTCTTCTTCATTGAATGGGTTTTGGCCCTTTGTCAGAGATCACTGTCCATAGATGGGTGGGTCTATTTCAGTTTTTTTAATTCTGTTCCATTGGTCTTTCTCTCTATCATTCTACCAATACCACGGTGTGTTGTGTTTTGTCTACTCGGCTGTATAGTAGGTTTGAGATCAGGGAGTGTGAGATCTCCTACTTTGTTTTTCTTCTTCAGCAGTGCTTTGCTTATCTGAGATCTCTTTCCTTTCCATATGAAATTAGTGATTGGTTTTTCCATATCCTTAAAAAATGTTGATGGAATCTAGATCGAGATGGCATTGAATGTGTAGATTGCTTTGGGTCGTATTGACATTTTCACAACATTCAGTCTCCCTATCCATATTCTTCCATTTATGTAGATCCCTTGTAGTTTCTTGTCATAGTGTTTTGTAGTTTTCTTTGTATAGGTCTTTTGTGTCTTTTGTAAGATTTATTCCTAAGTATTTTATCTTTTTGGTAGCTATTGTAAATGGTATTGTTTTCCTTATTTCCTTTTCAGAGGCCCTTTTGTTGATGTAGAAGAATCCAACTGCCATTTTGGTTAACTTTTCTATTAGTTACAGTAACTTTTTTTTTTTTTGCTGAGTCTATTGGGTTTTCTATGTCATCTGTGAAGAAGAGATAGTTTTACTTCTTTGTCAGTTTGAGTGGCTTTTATTTCTATTTCTTGCCTCATTACCCTGGCTAGGACTTCCAATACAATGCTAAATAAAAGTGGAAATAGAGGGCATCCTTGTCTGCTTCCCATTTATAACAGGAGTGTTTTGAGTCTTTCTCCATTTCTCCAATAATGTTGGCTGTTAGTTTTATGTACATACCCTTCATTATGTTGAAAATTTTCTCTTCTATCCCTATTTTGCTGACAGTTTTGAACAGGAATCGGTGTTGGATTTTATTGAATGCCTTTTCTGTGTCCATTGATATGATCATATGTTTCTTTTGTTTTGTTTATATGGTGGATTACACTGCATGTTTATGTGATGTTGAACCATCCTTGCATACCTGCTATGAATCCCACTTGGTCATGATGTATTATTTATTTGCCATGCTGTTGGATTCTTTAGGCTAGGATTTTGTTGAAGATTTTTGCATCTATATTCATGAGGGATATTGGTTTATAGTTTTCCTTTTTAGTGGTATCTTTCTCTGGTTTTGGTTATCAGTGTTATGCTTGCTTTGTAGAATGAATTTTGGGATATTCCATCATTTTCTATGTTCTGATATAGTTTGAGTAATATAGGTGTCAGTTCTTCCATGAATATTTGGTAAAATTCTCCAGTGAAGCTGCCTGGGCCAGGACTTCTTTTGTGTAGGGGAGGAATTTTTTTATGACCTGCAATTTCTTCTTTTGTTACAGGTCTGTTCATGTATTATATTTCTGACTGGGATACTTTAGGTAGGTCTCGTGTTTCTAGAAACTTGTCCATCTCTTCTAGGTTCTTGAATCTGTTGGAGTATTGTTGTTGTTGTTGTTATGTGCCGTCGAGTCAGCCCCGACTCATAGCGACCCCTCCTTGGGTTTCCTAGGCAGTATCACTATGGAAGTAGAT
>NW_006921905.1:1253200-1258388 GCF_000298275.1 Orycteropus afer afer
TTTCATTTATTATTCATATTATTTGAGTCTTCTCTTTCTTTTCCTTTGTTAAATTTGCCAGTGATTTGTCAATTTTGTTAATCTTTTCAAAGAACCAACTTCTTTTTTCGTTGATCTTCTCTATTTTTGTTTGTCTGTTTTCTGCTCTACTTCTGCTTTGATCTTTATTATTTCCTTACCTCTGGATACTGTAGATTGCTTTTGTCGCTCTTTTGCTAATTGTTGAGTTGTTGAGTTGAAGTGTTGATTTTCATTCTTTCCTCTTTCTTGATGTGTACATTTATTGCTATAAATTGACCTCTGAGTATTGCTTCCACTGTGTCCCAAAGGATTTGGTAAGTTGTATCTTCAGTCTCATTTGTGTTTATATATATATTTTTTTAATTTAATTTCACATTTTATTTCTTTTGTTACTCAGTAGTTTTTGAGCAGTGTATTATTCAGTTTCCACATATTTGACTTTTTTTCCCTTGATCTTCTTATTACTGATTTCTTGTTTTATAGCTTTGTGATCTGAGAGGATACTTTGTAGTATGTCAATGTTTTTGGGTTTATTGAGGCTTGTTTCATGCCTAACATATAGTCTATTCTGGAGAATGATCTATGTGCACTGGAGAAGAATGTGTATGTGTTCTTGTTGGATGGACTGCTCTGTGTATGTCTATGGGATCGAGTTGGTTGATAGTGTTGCTGAGTTCTTCTGTATTTTTGTTGAGTTTTTTTCTAATTGTTCTTTCCCTCCTTTAAAGTGGTGTGTTAAATTTTCCTACTACTATTGTAGGGTTGTCTATTTTTCTTTTAATTCTGTTAATATTTGCTTTGTGTATTTTGAAGCACTTTCATTAGGTGCATAGATATTTATTATAGTAATGTCTTCTTGGTCAACTGACTCTTTTAGCATTATATAGTATCCTTCTTTGTACCTTATGCTGTTTTTCACCTTGAAGTCAATTTCATCAGACATTAGTATTGCCACTCCTGGTCTTTTTGGTTGTCATTTGCTTATTTTTTTACATCCTTAATTTTTAATTTGTTTTTATCTTTGTGTCTAAAGTGGGTCTCTTGTAGGCAGCATAGCAATGGGTCTTTTTTCTTATCCAATCTGCCACTCTCTTTCTCTTGACTGGTGCATTTAGCCCATTCACATTGAGTGTAATTAGTGATAGGTATGAATTTATTGCTGTCATTGTGTTATCTTGTTTGTTGTGCTGTTGGTGATTTCCTTGTTCCTAATATTTTTCTGTGCCAAGTTCATTTTGTTATCAAGTATTTTGCTCTTTTTCATTATTATTGGTTTTGTGCTTACCTAGCCCCTGTGTTTTTCTTCTTTGTGAGTTTGCTTAGAAGGATTTTTAATTTTCTTTGTAGTTACCCTGAAGTAAATTTTTATTTCCCTAGGTTTGGAACAGTCTGTTATATACAGACATTATACTTTCTTCCTCTCCATTTGGAAGTATTGTAATTAAAACTTGTATTCCCTCTATTTACTTTGTTGCTGGTGTCATCTGCAGATTGGCAGATGGATCATATAGTATCCTTCTTTGTCCCTTATGCTGTTTTTCACCTTGAACTCTATTGTATCAGACATTAATATTGCCACTCCTGCTCTTTTTTGGTTGTCATTTGCTTAATATATATTTTTTTTGCATCCTTATTTCTCTATGTACATTATTTTATTTATTTATTTTTCCCCTGAGCTTATTTTGAGCCTCTATTTTTGGTTTGGTTTCTGTGTGGTGATGTCAAGTGTCTTGATTTTAATTTATTATTCTCTGTTGTGGGTTCTGTATTGGAATGACTCACTTTAGCATTTCTTATAAGGTTGGCCTTATTTTCACAAATTCCCTTACTTTCTGTTTGTTTGAGAATATCTTGATTTCACCCTCACATTTGAGGGACAGTTTGGCTGTATATATAATTCTTGGTTGGCAATTCTTTTCCTTCAAGATTTTATATATGCCATCTCATTGCCTTCTTGCCTGCATGGTTTCTGCTGAGAACTCAGAACTTAGTCTTATTGGTTGTCTGTTATAGATGACATTTCATTTTCCCAAGCTGCTCCCAAGATTCTTTCTTTATTTTTGGTTTGGGAAAGTTTTATTGTGATATATCTTGGTGACTTTCTATTGAGATCTATCCTGTTTGAGTTCATTGAGCTTCTTGGATAGACACCTTTTCTTCCTTCATGATATGGGGGAAATTTTCTGTTAGCACTAGTCTTCCAAAATTTTCTCAGTGTTCTTTTTTTTTTTTTGCCTCCTCTTGTTCTGGTATTCCAATCAGGTATATGAGGTTTCTTTTCATGTCATCCCTAATAACTCTTAGGTTCTCTTCATTTCTCTAAAATCTTTGTTCCAATTTTCCTTCACATTGACTGGCATCCAGGGATTTGTTTTTTAGCTGGCAAATGTGTTCTTCAGCCAGTTTTAGTCTACTCTTTTGTCCTTCCACTGTATTTTCTATCTCTATAATTTTAGTGTTCATCTTCTGGATTTCTAATTGCTGTTTTTGTATGAGTTCTAATTGTGTATTTATCTTGTTATTTTGTCCTCTGGTGATTTTCCTCAATTCTCGCAGGGTGCTGTCTCTTCTCATTGTTTCTGATTACGGTTTCCTTGAGCTCTAGGAGGGTTCCATATCTATCTATCTATCTATCTATCTATCTTCAGAATTCTTTTTCAGATAGTTCTATAGTTCTATTGCTTGTTCTTCGTCCACAGTAGATAGTTCTTTAGCCTGGGCTTTTATTGCTATTATCTTTCCTGTTTTTTTCTTTGATTTGAGGTTGTCTGTTGCTTCCTAGATTCTTTGAAGTTGTTGTCTTTGATTATTAGTTATTATTGATTTGTTTCACCCTGATTTTATGTTTTACCATATCTGAAAGTGTGGAGCAGGTGTACTTCTTTGGTTATTAACTTGGCTGTAGTCGCTCACTCTCCACCTCTCTCTGTGCTGGTAGAATCACTGGTGGGGATGTGGGTGCAGGTCTATGTTTGTTGTGAAGAGAATTTGGAGTTGTGATGAGCAGATGTTGTCTACCATCTGTTGTTGATCCTGTGGCACAAGGGCTATTGATGATACCTGTCTATTCAGTGAGGTGTTCAGTGTAATACCTCTGTTTGCCTAGTGGAGGTTTAATGTGTTCATACTATTGGGCAAGGCAGGGGAGAAAGCAGGGTGGGGAAAGCACCAGAAGTGAACCCCAGAATAGAAAGGCAAGGATTTTTCCCTGTTTGAGCAACATTATTCAGTCAGTGATGCAGATATGGGCAGGGCAGCCTGGGTCCTTCCGAGGCCATCTGCTGATGATGACACACTGTTGTCAATCAAAGACCCATAGTGCAAAACCAATAGAAGCCCCAAAGGACAAAGGGTCACCACTTTCTGTGTGGATTGACAGGCCACAAAATCCCAGTAAACAGTACCACTCTATACCAAAGAAGGTCAGCAAGAGTTGGATCTGAGCCCACTGCTTTGCTCTTGCTCTGGGGCTCTACCTACTCAGAGGGATTTAGTCCTTTTCTCCACTCCCTTCTGGACTCCATGGCAGTCCAAGCCAAGGTGGGTCTTGATCCATTTCCCAGTGAGATTATCATTCTCACTCAGGGCTCCAGCTCACCTCAAAAAACTCCTGGTGGGACTAATCTGAGTCCCCAAGGCCTGTGGGTTCCATGATATATATATTTTTTCTTTCTTTCTGTTCCTTCCCTCCTCCTCAACCTCTTTTGTATTTCTAATGACTTCTTTCTGTTTCTGTCTTCCCTGGCTGGGCAGGTTTATTTGTTTTTCCCAATCCTTTAACGTACTCTTTTTGTTCTCCTTCACTGAATCTAATGTTTTATCTTCTCCTTAGTTTCTCATAACTTGAATATCATTATTTGTATCTGCTTTACCTAGTTACTCAGAATCTTAGTTGGAAGAGAGACTAAATGTGTGGGCTATCTGTATGAAGCCATCTCCCTTCCTTAAAGAATGAGTTGTTGGTCTTGTTAAATTCTGTGAAATAATCTCTGATGTCATTTCTTTCATCGATATCATATTTTCCAACTACTGATCCTTCTTCTTGTTTCCAACTTTCACATTCCAATTACCATTAATTATCAATGCATATTGATTGCATGTTTGACCAATTTTACACTCTACAAGTTGGCAAAAAATTTCAATTACTTCATCTTTTACATTAGTAATTGGTGTGCAAATTTAAATAATAATAATAATAACTGGTCTTTCTTGTATGTGTATAGATATTGCCTATCACTGACAGCATTGTACTTCAAGATGTATCTTGCAATGTTCATTTTGACAAAGAACATGACACAATTCCTCTTCAATTTGCCATTCCCAGAATAGTAGACTATATGATTGTCTGATTCAAAATGGCCAATACCAATTCATTTCAGCTCACTGATACTAAGGATCCACCATTTGTCTATCAGTTGGTCATATTGTGGATGAAGTAAAGCTTTTTGGACCTTCATTTGATGTGGCATGATTTAACATGAGAAAAATCAGCTGTCATCCTGAAACTCATCTGGTCTTCAGTCATTAGTGTTTAATTCATCAAATCTATTCTTGAGATGGTCTCCAATTTCAGATGGGATATACTCTAAGTCATACTTTAGCATGTGTGAACTGGTTTTAATTTTCTTCAGTTTCACTTTAATTAATAATTGGAACACAGAATGTATGATGTAAGAATCTAAGAAAATTGGAAGTTGTCAAAAAATGAAATGTAATGGGTAAAGATCAATATCCTAGGCTTTAGTGAGTGAAATGGACTGGTATTGCCTATATTGAATGAGACAAACATATTGTCCACTATGCTGAAAATGACAAATTGAAAAGGAATGGCATCACATTCATTGTCAAAGAGAACATTGGAAGATCTATCTTGAAGTACAATGCTGCCAATGATAAGATAATAGCCATATGTCTACAAGGAAGACCAGTTACTGTAACTATTATTCAAATATATGCACAAACAGCAGTAGCCAAAGATGAAGATATTGGAGATTTTCACCAATTTCTGCAGTCTGAAATTGACCAAATATGCAATGAAGATATACTGATATTTACTGTGATTGGAGTACGAAAGTTGGAAAAGAAGCATTGGTAGTTGGAAAATATGACTGTGGTGATAGAAATGACCCCACAGACTGAGGTTTTTTTTTAAGACCAACAACTTATT
>NW_006921905.1:1259268-1263183 GCF_000298275.1 Orycteropus afer afer
GCCAGAATTCTCTTTACAAGCAAGGATGGCCAGACTTCATCTTTTGTACTTTGATCATGGTGTCAGAACGGGTCAGTCCCTGGAGAAGGATACCACGCTAAGGAAAGCAGAGGGTCAGAGAAAAAGGGGAAGACACTCAATAAGATGGATTGACACTGGCTGCAACAATGAACTCAAACATATCAAAGACTGTGAGGATGGCACAGGATGGACTCTACTTCCTTCTGTTGTACATAGGTTTCCTATGAGTCAGAGCCCACTCAAGAGCACTTAACAACAACAATGCTTAGGATATCAGTCTTTATGGGTTTCATTTCACTTTTGACAATTTGCAATTTACCTAGGTTTATACTTTGTACATTCCACGTTCTGATTATTAATGGATACTTGCAGCTCTTTCTTCTCATTGTGAATCATGCTCTATCATTAAAGGAACCTTTACTCCTTTATTCCATCCACGCCATTAAGGTAGATTCTATTTTGAGGGGGCAGCTCTTCTCCTGTTGTATTTTGAGTGCCTTCCAATCTGAGGGGCTCATCTTCTGTCAGTATATCAGACAATATTGCTCTGTTACTTAAGGCTTTCAGTGGCTATATTTTTGTTTTTTAAGTAGATTTCTTAGTCTGTCTTAATCTGGAATCTCTACTGAATTTCATCCACCACAGGCTACCCTGCTGATACTTGAAATAACATTTGCATAGCTTCCAGAATTACAGAAACGTGCAAGCCACTACAGGACAGCAAAGTAACAGACAAGTGGTGAACTTTGATATAATATTGCTGTTAATGGCTAGTGTTTCTTATAATTGGTGTTTGCATGGCATATATTTTATTGTCCATTTATTTGCTCTAAATCTGCCTTTATATTTAACATGAGTTTTTAGTATGCAACATAGAAACTGGCTTTTTAATCCAATCTGACAATTTCTGCTTTTTAATTGGAGTCCTTGGACCATTTTAATTTGATTTAATTATTAGTTACTCTTTGTTTTTGTATCATCCCATTTACTCTTTGTTCTTTTTTCTCTCTTTTCTGAAGAAAAGTTATAGGACACGTTTGTTCATATGTTGTTGTTGTTGTTGTTGTTATGTGCCATCGACTCAGACCCAACTCACAACGACCCCTTCTTGGGTTTCCGAGGCAGTGTCACTATGGAAGTAGATTGCCCAACTTTCCTTCTGAGGAGTAGCTGGTGAGCTTGAACTGCCAGTCTTCTGGCTAGCAGTCAAGTGCCTTAGGCACTACACTACCAGAGCTTCATTAGGTTTTGTGGTGGTACCAGTAATGGTTGTTTGTGTGTTGTTGTTATGTGGCGTTGAGTCGGACCCGACTCATAGCCACTGCTCCTTGGGTTTCTGAGGCGGTATCACTACGGAAGTAGATTGCCTCATTTGTTTATATATTGACTGATAAATAGAAGGTTGGTGGTTCAAACCCACCAGCCACTCCTTGTAAGGAAGATTAAGCAATCTACTTCCATAGAGATAGCACCTCGGAAGGCGAAGGAGGGGTAGTTATGAGTCAAATCGACTTGGTGGCACTAAGTTTGGTAATGTGTATATGTGTATCATCCTTTCCTCTTCCAGATTTTTTTTTTTCAGTCAATGGCCTCAATTTGTTTATTATCTCAGTTATCTATTTTTTTTTTTTATTATTTTAATTGTGATTTTGGGGAAAGTTTACAGATCAAATTTACTTTCTATACAGCAATTCACATACACTTTGTCTCATGACATTGACTACAATTTACCACAATGCAACAGCTCCCCTCCCACTTCATCCCCATAGTCACCTCTTCCCTATGTTCTTCCCTCCATGGACTCCTGCCCCCTGAGCTGTCTCCCTGTGCATATACAGTCCTTCTATTCTCCCATGATTGTTCTTTCAAAGGAGTGTATCTACCTAGTGTAAATGTTCACCTTCTATGCCTGTCTTTTGTTTGGCTGGAAGTCACAGGAGTGGGTTCAGTTCCAGACCTGAAGGGCAGCTAGGGGCCATAGTCTCGATAGTTTCATCAGCTCTATCAGACCAGCAAAACGAATCTCTTTTTGTTTTCCCCAAAGGATTTTGAGTTTTGTTTCACATTGTTCTCCCACTCTATTCAGGATCTCCTACACAGATCTGTCTCTGAGTGGTTGACAGTGGTAGCTGGGCACCATCCAGTTCTTCTGGTCTCATA
This sequence comes from Orycteropus afer afer, assembly GCF_000298275.1. Taxonomy (NCBI): domain Eukaryota; kingdom Metazoa; phylum Chordata; class Mammalia; order Tubulidentata; family Orycteropodidae; genus Orycteropus; species Orycteropus afer. The sequence continues at coordinate 1,261,450 of NW_006921905.1, forward strand.
GTTGTATAGGCAAAGGAGTGCAAGGTGTACAAGTTGCTTGGACTAATTGTTTCCAAGCATCTTTGGTTTTCTTCATTCTTCTTTGCTCTGGATGAGTAGAGACCCATTGCTGCATCTAGATGGCCTCTTGAAAGATTTTAAGATCCCAGTTGCTACTCTCCAAAGTAGGATGTGGAACAATGTTTTGTGTAGTATGTTATGCCAATTGAGTTTGGTGTCCCCTGCTACTATAGTCCCTAGCCTGCAGGTTCAACTACTCGCTCCCTCTTGGTAGTGGGCTGTGCCCAAGAAGTGACTACAACCTTGTCCATTGTCAAGGGAATTCTTATATACGTGAGATTTCTTACAGAACATACCAATACATTTGTAGAAACATTGTCTGCCAACCCTATATATCATCTTAGGCACACTCTCTCCTGCATAGACATATGTAATAGTTCCTCCTGTCTACCCATCTATCCACCCATATATCCATGTTTGCCTTCACTGACAACTCAGTACTCTATGAGCAACAGGTTCATCTTTGTTGTCTGTACCTCCCATGTACCACTCTATGTCTTCCTTCTCCTCAATACCACTATGTTGACCACTCACATGGGTACATTGCCCTTCTCTTCATCCAATTCAATACTACCTATCTCACAGTGTTCCCTACCCTCCTCTCCCACCCCTGGTAACCAAAAAGAAAATTTCCTTCCATAGATAAATCTTTCCTTGACTTTTTACAATATGAACAAATACAATATTTGTACTTCTGTCATTGACTTATTTCACTCAGCATAATGTCCTCCAAGTTCATCCATGTTACACAGTGTTTTGCAGATTCTACGTTATTCTTTAGGGTTGCATAGTATTTCATTGTGTGTATGTACCATAGTTTGGTTATCCATTCCTTAGTCGATGGACACCTAGGTTGTTTCCATCTTTTTGCTATTGTGAATAGTGCTGTGATGAACATGGGTGTGCACATATCTGTTCTTGTACTGGCTCTCACTTCTTTAAGATATACACCTAATAATGGAATGGCTAGGTCAAATGGTATTTCTTATTCTAACTTTTTAAGGAATTGCCATACTGCTTTCCACAGTGATTGTATCATTTTACAATCCCACCAGTAGTGTATCAGAGTCCCAATCTCTCCACATCATTTTTGGAGAGATTACAACATTTATTTTCTGTCTTGTTAAACTTTGCTACCAGTGCTTGGGCAAGATGGCATCTCAATGTTGTTTTGATCTTCATTTCTCTAATGGCTAATGATCGTGAGTATTTTTTCATGTTTGTTGGCTGCCTGATTATCCTCTTTGGTGAAGTGTTTATTCATGTCTTCTGCCCATTTTTAATTGTATTATTTGCCCTTTTGGTGTTAAGGTATTGGAGTTTTCTACAAATTCTATAGATAAGTCCCATTTCAGATATGTAATTGTTGAATATTTTTTCCCAATTTGTAGGTTCTCTTCTGACTCTTGGGGAAGTCTTAGGAAGCATATAAAAATTCAGTTTTTAGAAGGTCCCATTCATCTACTTTCTCTTCTGCTGTTTCTGCATTTTGGGTTATGCTTGATAGTCTATTTATGCCATATATTAGGGCTAAACAGTGTTTCTTTGCTATTCATAAGGTTTTCCCTGGCCAATTCTTTCAGAAGTGGATGGCCTCTTCCTTCTTCCTAGTCTGTCTCAGTCTATAAACTGGGCTGTTACCTATGCACCAGGTGCATCTCGCTGGGTTTTAAA
>NW_006921905.1:1263978-1264747 GCF_000298275.1 Orycteropus afer afer
ATCCTACTTCCGTAGTGATACTGCCTTGGAAACCCAAGGAGGGGTTGCTACGAGTCGGGGCCAACTCGACGGCACATAACAACAACAACAACAACATCAGGGCCCTTAAATTTGACCCTAGTTTTACCTTGAGGAATTTTATAGTTTTAGGTTTCACATTTTAGTCTTTGATCCATCTGGCATTAGTGTTTGTGTATGGTGTGAAGTACAGATCTTTTTTTCATTTTCCTGCAAATGGATATCCAGTTCTGTCAACACCATTTATTAAATAAAATTTCTCTTCCCCATTTAATGGATTTTGGCCCTTTGTCAAAGATCAGCTGACCATAGGTTGATGGATCAATTTCTGGGTTCTCAGTTGTATTCTATTTGTCTATATGTCTGTCATTATATAAATACTAGGTGGTTTTGACTACTGTGGCTGTACAGTAGGCTTTGAGATCCAGCAGTGTGGGACCTCCTACTTTGTTCTTCTTCTTCAATAGTGCTTTGCTTATCCAAGATCTCTTTCCTTTCCATATCAAGTTAGTGATAGTTTTTTCCATATCCCTAAAGAATGTTGATGGGATCTGGATTGGGATTGCATTGAATGTATAGATTGTTTTGGGTAGAATTGACATTTTCACAGTGTTCTATCTTCCTATGCACAAGCATGGTATGTTCTTCGATTTATGTTGATCTCTTAGGGTTTCTTGAAGGAGTGTTTTATAGTTTTCTTTGTGCAGGTCTTTTGTGTCCCTGGTAAGATCTATTCCCAAGTATTTTATTT
>NW_006921905.1:1265117-1267747 GCF_000298275.1 Orycteropus afer afer
TGTTGGATTTTATCAAATGCCTATTCTGCATCGATTGATATGATCATGTGGTTCTTTTCCTTTGCTCTATTTATGTGGTGAATGACATTGATTGTTTTTTTAATGTTGAACCATCTTTGTATATCTGGTATGAACCCCATTTGGTCATAATCAACGATTGCCTTGAGATGTTATTGGAGTTTATTGGCTAGGATTTTGTTGAAGATTTTTGCATCATTAAGAATATTGGTCTGTAGTTTTCCATTTGATTGTTGTCTTTGCTAGGTTTTGGTATGAAGGTTATACTTGCTTCATAAAATAGATTAGGGAAGATTTTATCCTTTTGTATATTTTGGAATAATTTGAGTAGGATTTGTGTCAATTCTCTGAATGTTTGGTAGAAATCTCCAGTGAAACTGTCTGGGCCAGGACTTTATTTTATTGCTAACTTTTTTTATGAGCTGTTCATTTTTTTGTTTGTTTGTTATGGATCTGTTCTACTTTTCCACCTCAAGTCTGTATTAGTTTAGGTAAATGGAGTGTTTCTAGAAATCTTCCCATTTCTTCCAGATTTTCATATTTGTTGCAGTGCAGTTCTTCATAGTATCCTGATATTATTATATTTTTATTCAGTTGGTTCTGTTGTGATGTCATCCATTTTGTTTCTTATTTGTGTTATTTATATTTTCTCCCTCTTTTGCTTTGTTAAATTTGTCAGTGGCTCATCAATTTTATTAATCTTTTCAAAAAACCAACTTCTAGAAAAAACCAACTGTTTTCTATTGTCTTTTTAATTTCTGTTTCATTGATTTCTGCTTGAATCTTCATATTTCCTTTCTTCTGGTGACTGCAGGCTTTTCTTGGTGTTCTTTTTCTGATTGTTGGAGATGTTGAGTTAAGGTGTTGATTTTGGTTCTTTCTTCTTTTTGAATGTGTAGATTTATCACTATAAATTGTCCCCTGATCACTGCTTTTGCGGTGTCCTAAAGATTTTGGTATTTTGTGTTTTCATTCTTGTTTGATTCAAGGATTTTTTTTAATTTCATTTTTTATTTCTTCTCTTACTTAATCTTTCTTAAGGAGGGTGTTGTTCACTTTCCATGTGTTTACTTTTTTTCCATTGATCTTATTGTTGATTTCTAATTTGATAGCATTGTGATCTGAGAAGATGCTTTGCAGTATTTCTATGTTTTTCAATTTATTAAGGCTTGTTTTATGGCCTAACATATGGTGTGTTATGGAGAATGTCCCATGTACACTGGAAAAGAATGTATATTGTACTGTTATTGGATGAAGTGCTCTGTAGATGTATGTAAGGTGAAGTAGGTGTATTGTATTGTTTAGTTCTTCTGCATCTTTTTTGAGTTTCTTTCCACTTTTTCTGTCTTTCATTGAAAGTGGTGTATTAAAATCTCCCACTATGATTGTGGAGTCTTCTGTTTGGTTTTTCAATTCTTTTAAAGTCTGATTTATGTATATCGGTGCTCTCTCATTTGGTCCATGGATATTTATTATTGTTATATCTTATTGTGTGATTGATCCTTTAATCATTATATAATGTCCTTCCTTATCTCTTATGGTGGTTTTTGTCTTAAAGTCAATTTGATCAGGAATTAATATTGCCACTCCTGCTCTTTTTTGGTTGCCATTTGCTTGATGTATCTTTTTCCAATCTTTGATTTTTAGATGATTTTTGCTTTGTCTCTAAGGTGTATCTTTTGTAGACAGCATATGGATGGGTTATGTTTTCTTATCCAGTCTACAACTCTCCATCTATTGAGTGGTGCATTTAATCCATTGACATTCAGTGAAATTAATGACAAGTATGAGTTGGTTGCTGTCATTTCGTTAGGTGTTTTTTCATGGTGTTCCTGGATTCTTGTTCCATATAATTTTCTGTGCTGAGCTCATTATTTTTATGAATCATGTTATCATTTCTTTTGTTGCTATTGTTTTAGTATTTGCTAAATATTTGTGCTTGTACTCTTTTTTATTGTGATGTGAAGGTTTATCATTTTTCTTTGAGGTTACCCTGTGATTTATAATTTCCTCCCCAAATTTAGAACAGTCCATTCTATCTTGCAACTCTTTTGACTTCCTCACCATTTAGAAGTTCAGTAACTATACAGTTTTTCCCCTTTTTGGTTGTTCTCACTTGCCAATTGCTATTTCTGGTTCCCTGTTTATAATCTTGTAAGCTTATTTTAATTTGGATACATCTATAGCTTAATTGGATTCTGGGTTATGCCATCTTGTTTATTAATGGTTGTTTTTTGTTTGCTATTATTGGTTCTCTGTTCAAATGACTCCCTTTAGTATCTCTTGTAAATTGGTCTGGTTTTAACAAATTTCCTTAATTTCTGCTTACCTGGAAATTTCCTAATTTCACCATCATATTTGAGGGAAAGTTTTGCCAGGTATGTAATTCTTGGTTGGAAGTTTTTCTCTTTCCAAGTTTTATATGTACCATCACATTGCCTTCTCACTTGCATAGTTTCGCTGCAAAATTAGAACTTATTTTTATTGGTTGTCCTTTGCAAGTAACTTTTTGTTTTTCCCATGCTGCTTTCAGGATTCTTTCTTTGTCTTTTGTTTTTTTTTTTTTTTTTTCATTAGGATTTGGGTGAAGACCAACAGAGCAAATTCACTTT
>NW_006921905.1:1284624-1285898 GCF_000298275.1 Orycteropus afer afer
AACAAAAGGTAGAGTGGGAGAATAATGAAGAAAAAAAAATGGGAAAAAATGCAAAAATAAAAGCAATGAATGGGGTTAACCACAAGAAAGAAAAAAAAAAAAAAAAATGGGAACCAGAAAGAGGGAAGAGAGAAAAAGCTGAAAAGTAGAACATTTACAGTTGCTAGTGTCCAGAATGTTCTTGTGGCTCCTAGCAAGTGGAACCTATTCTTAATTCCCTGGAATCTGGGAGAATACTGTCACTTTAAATATCCAACATGGTCAAACCACTTGTAAACATTCAAAATGGCTGCATCCTCTGGACAGGCAAAAGTCCACAGCTCAGCCCGCCTTCCTCTCAGTTGCTTCCCCTTTTATTCACAAGCCACTGGAGCAGTCCTCCATGTAGTCCCTGGCTAGCAGTGCCGATTTTTAGGTTAATTCTTAGGTCCTACCACCACTCGGCAATATCCAAGCTGTCTGTGCTGTCAGTATCACTGCCAGACCACAGCCCCATATGTCCCCTTATTTGGCGTTTTCATGCAAATTCTTCTGCTAGTTGGAGTTTAGGAGTTTACTCCACTTCTATATCCTTCCCTTCAAGGCTCAGGGATCCAAGATTATCTTCTGTATCTGCTGTATCTTATATTTTGTATCCTTAGGTCACTGAGGTTTTTTTTTTTTCTTTCTGCTTCAGTTTGGATATCTGTTGCTGTATCTCCAAGTTCAGTGCTCTTTTCTTTCACAGTGACTACTCTGTTGTTGGAGTCCATCGGTAGCACAGTTAAGCCCTCAACTACTAACAGAAAGTTTAGTGGTTTGAACCTCTCCAGAGGCACCTCAGAAGATAGGCCTGACAATCTGCTCCTGAAAAGTCACAACCTTGAAAACTCTGTTGTTGTTCGGTGCCATTGAGTCAGCTTCAACTTATAGTGACCCTACGTACAGCAGAATGAAACACTGCATGGTCCTGTGCCAGCCTCACATTCCTTGCAATAAAGGAGCCCATCATTGCAGCCACTGTGTCAATACATCTCATTGAGGGCTTTCCCCTTTTTCATTGACCTTTCACTTTACCAAGCATGATATCTTTCTCTAGGGAATGATCCCTTCTGACAATATGACCAAAGTAGGTAAGATGAGGTCTGGCCATTATCTCTTCCAAGGAGCACTCTGGCTGCACTTTTTCCAGGACAGATTTGTTCATTCTTTTGGCACTCCATGATACTTCCAGTATTCTTTGTCAACATCATAACTCAAAAGCATCAACTCTTCTTTGGTTTTCCTTATTCATT
>NW_006921905.1:1287143-1298874 GCF_000298275.1 Orycteropus afer afer
TTGTACAGTGACTGTGTATTCCTTCCATCTTGTTTTGATATTTCCTGAATCATTCAATATTTTGCCCATAGAATCTTTCAATATTGCAACTTGAAGCTTTAATTTTTTATTGATAAATGCATGTTCTTCCCTTTTGGTTATCTAACTCTAGGGCTTTGTACATTTCATCATAATAATTGACTTTGTCTTCTCAAGCTGGTCATTGAAATCTTCTGTTCAGCTTTTACCTTGTCATTTCTTCCATTTGTTTTAGCTATTTTTTGTACAAGGGCAAGTTTCAGAGTCTCTTCTGACATCCATTTTGCTTTTTTCTTCCTTTCTTGTCTTTTAACAACCTCTTGCTTTCTTCATGGATGATGTTCTTGATGTCATTCCACAATTCTGATTTTCATTCATTGGTGTTCAATGAATCAAATCTATTCTTTAGATGGTCTCTAAATTCAGGTGAGATATAATCAAAGTCATATTTTGGCTCTTGTGGACCTGTTTTAATTGTCTTCAGCTTTAACTTGAACTTGCATATGAGTAGTTGATGGTTTATTCCACAGTCAGCTCACTGCTTTCCATGGATGTCATCAGTCTGATTCCTGTGTATTCCATCTGGTGAAGTTCATGAGTATAGCTTTCATTTGTGTTGTTGAAAAAAGTTTTTGCAATGAATGAGTCATTGGTTTTGCAAAATTCTGTCATGCGATCTCCAGTGTTATTTCTATCATCAAGACTATATTTTCCAACTACTGTTGATTCTTATTTGTTTCCAACTTTTGCTTCCAATCATCAGTGATAATCCACACACCTTGATTGCATGTTTGGTCAATTTCTGACTGAGGAAGTTGGCAAAAATCTTCAGTTTCCTTGACTTTGGCTTTGGCGATTGGTGCATAATGTTGAATAATAGTAATATTAACTGGCTTTCCTCATAGGCATATGGATATTATCCCATCACTGACAGCATTGTACTTCAGGATAGATCTTGAAACATTTTTTGTGATGATGAATGCCACCCCATATTATTATTTAACTCCTGAAAATATTTTTTATATATGCCATTTCTCTCTTTATTGTGTTTATGTTTTCTTTTAAATCGTTGGTCACATTTGTAATAGCTATTTAAAGTCCCTGTATATCAATTTCTTCAATTCTGACATTTCTGGGTCTGTTTCTGTCAACTCTTTTATCTCCAGGTTATGGGCTAAATTTTACTTTCTTTTCAATTGTAATATAATTTTTCATTCAATCCTGAAATTGTTGAGTGAGTGGAACTTGTCATCTTTAAAGATTTTTTAATTAGGTTTTGGCATGTCATTAAATTCCTTGCAGATCAGCTATGCTTCTGTGGTTTATTTTAAAGATTTTTTAAAGGTAACTCTAAAATAACTAATTTGAACTTTATCTAATTTAAACTTACTACAAAAATCAAACCAAACTCACTGCCGTAGAGTCAACTCCAACTCATACTGACCTCCACTTTGTTTCTAAGGTTGTAAATTTTTATGGAAGAACATTGCTTCATCTTTCTTCCACAGAGAAGCTCTTGTTATTGTTGTTTTTATGTGCCATTGAGTTGGACCTGACTCATAGCGACCCCTCTGTGTTTCTGATGCAATATCACTACAGAAGTAGATTGCCCAAACTTTCTTCTGAGGAGTGGCTGGTGGGTTTGAACCATGAGCCTTCTGATTAGCAGTCAAGTGCCTTAGACACTATGCTACCAGCTAGTGGGTTTAAATCACCAAACTTTCCGTTGACAAATGCTGTAACCAAGCACCACAAGAGCTCTCAAACTTATTACCCAGGCATGATCTCATAGGACCCTTGTTTAATGCCCTAAGTGTTCAGCAAGTTTTTTTTTTTTTTTTTCATTCTGACTAGTTGGATTAGTCTCCTAGCTCTGTGTGAACTATAAGAGTTGTTTAGCTTACAGTTTTTCTGGTAATTGTTCTTTCCAGTGTTGTTGTTGTTAGGTGCCATTGAGTTGCCATCAACTCATAACGACCCTATGCACAGCAGAATGAAACACTGCCCTGTCCCTCACCAGATCCACAAGGCTTGCTATATTTCACCCCATCACTGCAGCCACTGTGTCAATCCATCTTGTTAAAGGCCTTCTCTTCCTTCATCAACCCTCCACCTTACCAAGCTTGACATACTTCAGGGAATGGTCCCTTCTGACAATGGGACCAAAGCAGGTGAGACAAAGTCTAGTCAATAAAATACAAGTAAAATACAAGGAAACATTCCTGCTTCCTAGGAGCATTCTGGCTGCACTTCCTCCAGGACAGATTTGTTAGTTCTTTTAGCAGCCTGTAGTACTTTCAGCATTCTTCACCAGCACCACATCTCAAAAGCATCAATTCTTCTTTGGTCTTCTTTATTCATTGTCCAGTTCTCACATACATATGAGGCAATTGAAAGTATCATGGCTTCTGTCAAGTGCACCTTAGACTTCAAGGAGACATCTTTGCTCCTCAGCACTTGAATGAGGTCACTTGCAGCTGACTTGCCCAGTGCTAGATGTCATATGATATTCTGACTACTGCTTCCATTGGCATAGATTGTAGAACCAAGCAATGTGAAGTCTTTGACAATATCAATCTTTTTTCCATTTATCATGATGCTGCTTATACATCCAGTTGTGAGGATTATTGTTTTCTTTGTATTGAGATGTAATCCATACTGCAGACTGTATTCTTCAATCTTCATCAGTAAGTGCTTCAAATCATCCTCACTTTCAGCAAGCAAAGTTTTGTTGTCAGCATATTGCAGGTTGTTAATTATTCTTGTTCCAATCTTTATGCCACGTTGTTCTTCATACAGTCCACCTTCTTGGATTATTTTCTCAGCATATAGATTGAATAAGTATGTGGAAAGGATACAACCCTGATGCACTCTCTTCTTGATTTTAAACCATGCAGTGTCCCCTTGTTCTGTTTGAATAACAACCTCTTGGTCTATGTACAGGTTCCTCATGAGTACAATTAAGTATTCTGGAATGTCCATTCTTCTCAATGTTATCCACGATTTGTTATGATCCACACAATCAAATGTTTTTGAATAGTCAATAAAACACAAGTAAACATCTTTCTGGTATTCTTTGCTTTGAGCCAAGATCCACCTGACATCAGCAATGATATCCCTAGTTTCACGTCCTCTTCTGAATCCAGCCTGCACTTCTGGAAGTTCTCTGTCAATATACTGCTGCAACCATTTTTGACTTTTCTTCACTAATATTTTACTTGTGTGCAATATTAATGATATTGTTTGATAATTCCACATTCTGTGAGATCACCTTTCTTTGGAATGGGTACAAATATAGATCTCTTCCAGTCAGCTGGCCAGAGAGCTGTCTTCTAAATCTCATGACAAAACTGAGTGAATGCCTCCAGTGGGATGTCCGTTTGTTGAAACATCTCAATAGGTATTCCATCAATTCCTGGAGCCTTGTTCTTAGACAATTCCTTCAGTGCAGCTTCAACTTCTTCCTTCAATACCATTGGTTCTTGATCATATGCCATCTCCTGAAATGGATGAAGATCTACCAGTTCTTTTTGGTACAGTGACTGTGTATTCCTTCCATCTTCTTTTGATGCTTTCTGCATCATTCAATATTTTGCCCATGGAATCTTTCAATATTGCAACTTGAGCTTAGATTTTTTCCTCAGTTTTTTCAGATTGAGAAATGCTGAGTGTGTTCTTCCCTTTTGGTTTTCTAACTCCAAGTCTTTGAACATTTCATTACAGTAATTGGCTTTGTTTACTTGAGCTGCTTGTTGAAACCTGTTCAGCTCTTTTATCTTGTCATTTCTTCCAATTGCTTTAGCTACTCTTCATTCAAGGGCAAGTTTTAGAATCTCTTCTGATAACCATTTTTGTCTTTTCTTCTTTTCTTGTCTTTGTAATGACCTCTTGCTTTCTTCATGGATGATGTTGTCGATTTCATCCCACAATTCTTCTGGTTTTTGGTAATTGGTGTCCAATGCATCAAATCTATTCTTTAGATGGTCTCTAAATTCAGGAGGGATATATTCCAGGTCATATTTTGGCTCTTGTGGACTTGTTTTAATTGTCTTCAATTTCAAGTTGACCTTTCATATGAACAGTTGATGGTCTGTTCCACAATCAACTCCTGGCCTTGTTATGACTGAAGATATTGAGTTTTTTCCATTGACTCTTGCCACAGATGTAGTCAATCTGATTCTTGTGTACTCCATCTGATGAAGTCCATGTGTATAGCCGTCGTGTGTGTTGTTGTAAAAATGGATTTGCAATTAATAAGTTGTAGTCTTGCAAAATTCTATCATGCGATCTCTAGTGTTATTTCTGTCACCAAAGCCAAATTTTCCAACTATTGCTGATTCTTCCTTGTTTCCAACTTTTGCATTCCACTCAGCAGTGATAATTAACACATCCTGATTGCATGTTTGGTCAATTTCAGACTGCAGAAGTTGATAAAAATCTTCAATTTCCTCATCTTTGGCTTTGGTGTTTGATGCAAAAATTGGAAAGAGAGTCATATTAACTGGTCTTCCTTGTAGGCATATTTATCCTATCACTGAAAGCATTGTACTCCAGCTTAGATCTTGAAACATCCTTTCTGATGATGAATGCCATGCCATTCCTGTTCAAATTGTCATTTCCAGCATAGTAGATCATATGTTTATCTGATTCAAAATGGCCAAAACTGGTCTGTTTCAGCTCACTAATGCCTAGGATATCAATCTTTGTGTATTCTGTCTCATTTTTTACAACTTCCAATTTTCACTCATACTTTGTACATTCCATGTTCCTATTATTAATGGATGTTTGCGGCTCTTTCTTCCCATTTTGTGTCATGCCACATCAGCAAATGGAGGTCTCAAAAGCTTTACTCCATCCATATCATTAAGGTTGTTCCTACTCTGATGATGCAGCTCTTTCCTAATCATATTTTGAAAACCTTCTAACCTAAGGTGCTCATCCTCCTGCACTGTATCCAATAATGTTTCCAGGCTATTCATAAAGTTGTGCAGTAATGTATCAGTGTTTCTCTGCTATTTGTAAAGTTTCCCTGGCCAATTCTTTGAGAATTGGATGGCCCCCTCCTTCTTCCTAGTCTCTTTCAGTCTGTAAGCTGCATTGAAACCTGTGCACCATGTACAACCCTGCCAGCACTTGAAACACCAGTGGCACAGTCTCAAGCCTCACAGCAGCACCCAAGCCACAATAGTACAACAAACTGACAGAAAAGTTTGTCTCACTTAGCTATTTGAAACGTCCCTGCTCTCCCCTTACCTGGATCTCTGGTGCTGCTCTGCTCTGTAGTCCCCTGGCTTCTCTTTTCCCCACTTTCTTGGCTTATGGGTGTGTGGCCTGGGTCCCTCTCTTCCCTTACCTGGATGTCTGGAGGCTGCTCTGCTCTGTGTCACCTCTGGCTTTTCTTTCCCCTGCTTTTTTGGCTGGTAGTGGTGGGACCTGGGTCCCTCCCTCCACTTACCTGGATGCCTGGCTGCTGCTCTGCTCTGTCCCTTTCTATAGTAGTGATTCTTTTTTTGGCTTCATGTCATCTCACACTATGCAGGTGCAGCTTGTATTCACCAAAAATCTCAAGAGAACATCATGTACATTTTGGGAACTCTTTGCCTATATACCATCTTCCTTTCTTTTCTTTTCATCTTGTAATTCTATATACTTCATTTTCCCAGAATTCTGATCTCTATCTTCTCTTTCCAGTAAGACCAGTGTTTTGTTTGGTCTCCCCTTCTTATATAGTGATTCAGAAAATTCCTCTAGGCAAAAAGGCTGGACAATTGCAGAATTTACTTTGCTTGTTTTCTTTCTTTCAAAGACCACACTTCTATGCTTTCTACTGCTCAGTGTCTGGAAGTAGTCAGTTGCTCCATCGTTTGACATGTTTCCTAGTTGTGTGCTGCACAAAGGCAAGTCTGGTGCCAGTTATTCCATTATGGCTGAGAGCAAATTTTAATAGTGTGAGTGTTAATCTCATCCTTATGTAAGATTTAAAAATTTTCCATTGTCAAAGAACAAAAAGACCTTGAAAAATGTATGTAGTTCATTCCATATACATGTGACAGTTTTACTACATATTCCAAGAAGTTCTGGTGGCACAGTGGTTAAAGTAGTCAGTTGCTAATCAAAAAGTATGCTGTTTGAATTGACCAGCCACTCCTTGAGAGAAAGATGAGGCAGTCTGCTTTTGTAAAGATTTATAGCCTTGAAACTTTATGGGCAGTTCTACTCTGTTGGAACTGACTCAACATATGAATTTTATCACACACCCCACACATGCAAAACTATGTGAATGTCAGTAAGTTATTAAATGTCCCTAAGTCTCAATTGCCTTAATTGTAATATGGGAAGAGTAATGCTCATCTAATGAGGCTATAAGGAGCAGAAGTAATTAGATATATAAAACCGGGTCCTTGGAAGATGAGTGATAATGTCAGCTCTTTTTCATTGTTTTTGTTGTTATTTATATCATATAATTAACCATTTGAGAAATTAAAGTTCAAAATTGGCAGAATTTTGTAGCAACACTTTTTTTTTCTCAGAAGATTTTAAAACAATCTTATCTCATTTATAAATGAAACAACCAACAGATGTATATTTAAAACAATGATCTCATAATAATGTATTTTATTATTCTTTTATATCTTCAAGGAATATACTGGTGTTCCCTCCATGCCAACATTTAATTGACTAGTTTTATCAATAATAAATTTATCTAGCACCTTTCACAAGCTACAAGAATCAAAAAGTACATATAAGATCACTTAATTTTTTTTTCTGTCTCTGGCTCTCAGTCATCACTATACACTTAATCCCACACAGAATTCTAATATTCTATTGCAATGTTAAGGCCAAGGTACACATACCATTCTTCTTATTCTTTAATAAGATAGAATGCAGACCCTAATAAACCACCAATAAATATTCGTAATGCCAAAGCAAAGTTTTTTGACTTCCAGAATAACCCAATTTCTGTGTTCTGCTAGGTTGACTTACAAAAATAAAACCTAGTGAGGGTATAGGTGTACCCCAGGGCCTGTGGAAAGTGTACAACAATGAGGAAGAGGTCATCTCATCTCACAGTGTAAATAATCTGAAAGTATTTGAGCTGGTAAGACCTGTAAAGATCATCTACCTAGTCTTATGATTTTTAAACACTGCTCCAAACATGGAGGTAGTGGGGGGTGAAACAATGGGAAAAGGGAAAGTAAAATGGAAGTACTCTATACAAATCTCCTTTTTTTTCCATGAAAAATTGGTCCAAAATTTTATTTGAGCTTTGCAATATGATTTCATTTGTTAAAAAAAAAAAAAGAATGGTGGTGCAATCAACCAAAGTTATTGACCAATCACTATACAGTTCAATATGTAGAATGATAATCAACCAAAGTTATTGACCAATCACTATACAGTTCAATATGTAGAATGATAATCAACCAAAGTTATTGACCAATCACTATACAGTTCAATATGTAGAATGATACCCAAAGACATTAATTGATGGTAGGCAAGTTTACCCACCCAGTTAGTAGTGGCAATGTTATGACTACAAATCATGTTTATGGCCTTGCAGGATGCTTTGATACCCAAAAGGTGATTTACTAGGTTTTGGGGAAAATAATAAGGTTAGAGTCTAACCGAACTAAGCAGACTAGTAAAACAATAAAACACAGTGTTGTAAGTACTTTTAGGAGGTAAGTTTAGGCTGCTACCAGAATGCAGAGGAAGGGTGTGTAAATCTGATTGTGGGTAATATCTGAGCGAGGGTTTGAAGGATGTTTAGATATTTGTTGGATAAAAGGGGAGAGAATTCCCTTCCGAACAGAAGGAACACTATCTGCAAAGGCATTGATGTGAGATAAAGAATTGTGTTCCAGGAACTGCAAACAGATTGCTGTAGTAGTCATTTAGGCTATGTGGGAGGGGGTAACATGAACAAGGAGAAAGGAGAGATAAACAGAGGGCTGGTTAAAGGTCTTATATCTTTCAGTCCAAAGAAATGGAGGAAAGAGCCACAATCACCATCATAAAGTCCCTTTGGGCTCCAGCATAATGGTTTGGCCTTCACTTCCCTTACCTCTTGTGATCACTGGCCTCCAATTGTACACCACTACATTGCTTCTGCTCTGTTATTCTCAAGGGACATTTCTCCAACTGACATAGTATGATAATTGATTAGTAAACCAGACCAAGGAGTATAAGAAAGAAGTCAGAAATTGGTTTCCATTCACTCTTTCTCTGCTGATCTGTGAAAATGTTTTGGTGAAGTGAAAAATAGTTAAGGCATTAAACGTGGAAAAGGTTTGTATCAGCTGAGCATAATTTCAGATCTTCAACAATATCTGCAGTAAGAAAATATTTTTAATCAGAGTGTTAATTTTCTATTGCTCTTGAAGTATAAAAACACAGGAGCTGAGGGTAAAAGCATTAATATAAAGAGTGAGAAATGGTCATGTCTTATAACAAAACATATACCAAAGCAGTGATGTTATTGCTCTCAGTGGAAAAACAAACACACATACTTACACTCACATACACTTTATGCCTGTAGTGCCAAAGGCATATCATGGTGAATTTAAAAGTTTTATTTCTCTTTTAGTTTTGCCTTGGCATATTTTCAGATCTTCCTTAACCTCACAGGGAAATATGTTTTGGGGTCAGATAAGCCTAGGTTCAAATTCCAGTTTGCATCTCTCCAGCAATGTGTTCAGAGGCAGGCTGTGTAACCTTTTGAACGTCAATGCTCACATATGTAAAATGAAAATAATAGCCCATACTTTGTGTGTGTGTGTCTCTGTGTGTGTGTGTGTGTGTGTAAGAGAGAGAGAGAGAGAGAGAGAGGTAAATTAAATTCAGTTAATTTAATTTAAGATGTATACCTATTCCATTTTGAGAGAATATAGGCTACGTATCAGAAGCTATATATGGAGTTAATATTTAACTATGTTTGTTAAGAGCTCTGGTGGTGTAGTGGTTAAGGCATTTGGCTCCTAGCCAAAAGTTTAGAAGTTTGGACTCACCAGCCACTCCAGGGAAGAAAGATGAGTCAGTCAGCTTCTATAAAGATTTATAGCCTTGGAACTCAATTGGGGTTGCTATGAATCAGAATACTGTCAATGGCAGTGAGTTTGGTTTGACATTATGCTTGTTCTGGTACTTTGAACTAAAATCTGGTCAAAACCAACCTTTCTATATATTAATTCCTGATTTGGGCCCAGAGTTCTCTCTGGTGATTCTAGAGCTACTGATTCAGACAATACATTAAACCAGGAAGGTTAGAGGGGACAGTTGAAAGGATAGTACAGTGATCAGAACCACTCAAGGTACTCCATGATTTGGCTTGCACCAGAGTAAAGGGAAGATAAATTACCACATCTGAATCATCTACTTAAGAAAAAAAAAAAAAAATCATTAGCTGTTCACTGCCATATAAACCTCAGGTAATTATAAATCCTAGAATTTTGAAAAATTAAAATAAACATCATTAAAAATGGGGAAAAGTAATGAGAGCTATTTGTGGTGTTCCTGAAATGCTTTTCAGCAGAACATTCTAGCAGGACTAAGATTGTATTTCAAATCGTGTTAACATGAATATTTATCATTCAAGCCTCAGCTCTGCATTAACTAACTGAAGATATTTAAATTAAGCAGCAGGACAATTTAGGTTAGACATGGAGCTTAAGATTTGCCTACTCAATGAAGTTCAAGCTAACCAATATAACCCTTTACTCTCATAAAATCACAAAATCTTTACGTTGTAAGGAGTATTAGTGTGTTAGATAGCTCAGTCTCCCACTCATACCGAAAGTCTTGCTATAATATACTTCTCTGTGCTTTGTCTGAATTAGCTTTATTACTTTTGCAGGCACAAAACTCACTAATTCACAAGAAATTTTTTGTCAGCTCTATTCGTTAGAAATATTTTTCTGTATGTATATGAACACTGTTTCTTTTTTACTTCCATCCATTTGTGTTAGTTCTGGCTCTGGACCTTTCCGTGCAGCTGCTTTTCAGCCTCTCATATCTTCCTTGGAACTTTTCTTCTCCAAGTTAAATATCTCTCCCCTTTAATGTACTTCATAAGATATAGTTTGCAAGTTATCCTTCTTCCTAGTTGTCTTATGTTCAATGCAATTTACATTGTCTGTGTTTCCCTTAAATAAATACTGAGTCCCTTAAATGAATAATGAAGATATAAGGACCTTGGTGGTGCAGTGGTTTAGGTATTCTGTTGCTAACCAAAAGCTCAGTGGTTCAAACCATCTGTATTTGCAGATATGATCGCAAACTCACTTACTGCTGTTGAGTCAGATCAGACTCATAGAGACCCCTCCTTGGGTTTCCAAGGAGATATCACTAGGAAGTAGATTGCTCAACCTTCCTTCCAAGGAGTGGTTGGTGGGTTTGAACTGCCAGCCTTCTGGTTAGCAGTCAAATGCCTTAGGCACTATGCCACCAGAGCATATATAGAAAATCCCAGATACGCAACAAGAAAACTACTGGAACTTATAAAAGGATTCAGCAAAATGGCAGGGTACAATATCAACACGCAAAAATCAGTCAGATTCTACTACACTAACAAAGAGAACTCTGAAAAGGAAATCAGGAAAAAAATACCATGTACAATAGCCACACAAAAGACGAAGTACTTAAGAATAAATCTAACCAGAAACACACACACACAAAAAAAAACCTATACAAAGAAAACTTCAAAACATTACTACAAGAAACCAGAAGAGACTTACATAAATGGAATAATATACCATGCACATGTATAGGAAGAATTAACGTTGTGAAAAAGTCAGTACTACCCAATGTGATCTACAGATATAATGAAATCCCAATCTGGATTCCATAATCTTTCTTTAGATAAATAGAAAAACTACTCACCAACTTTATATGGAAAGGGAAGAGACTTTGGAAAAACAAAGCACTACTAAAGAGGAAGAGAAAAGCAGGAGGCCTCATATTTCCTGATCTTAAAACCTACTAAATAACCATGGTAGTCAAAACAGCCTAGTACTTACTTGCACAAAGACAAATACATACACCAATGGAACTGAATTTAGAACTCTGAAGTAAGTCATTCACCTATGGACAAGAGATCTTTGACAAAGGGATGAAACCCATCAAATAGGGAAGAGATAATCTCTTTAAAAAATGGTGCTGCCAAAACAGGATATCCATTTATAGAAGAAGGAAACAGGATCCATGTCTCCAGGACTCATTTACAAAAATCAACTCAAGACTGAACAATTACCATGTGTAAAATATTAAAACTATAAAGACCATCAAAGATAAAATAGAGGGACAAACTTAGGAGCCCTCATACATGGTTCAAATACATTATTAAACATAACTAAAAATGCATAAACAGTAGAAGACAAGGTAGATGATGAAGACTTGCTAAAAATTAAGCATCTATATGCCTCAAAAGATTTCACCAAAAAGTAAAAGGAGAACCTATAGATTGGTAATAAAATTTTGACAATAACATATTGAACAAGGGTCTAATCTCTAAAATTTATAGAAAACTTCAATACCTTGACGAGTCAGCCCCAGGGTTACAGGTGAAGAGAGACAACGCAGGCATGCCCGAAGTAGCAGGCTGGAAGAGCAGGAGAAAGGGGATAAAAGGCTTGAACTCAGACAGAAGAGCAGTCAGCCCGAGGGTTACATGTGAGGAGAGACAATGCAGGGACGCCAGAGTAGCATGCTGGAAGAG
>NW_006921905.1:1302235-1318050 GCF_000298275.1 Orycteropus afer afer
GTTCTGCTGTGCATGGGGTCGCTATGAGTCGAAAACAACTCGATGGCACTTAACAAAAACAACAACAATACCTTGACAAAAGAAAGGCAAATAATTCAACTAAAAAATGTGCAGAGGACATGAACAGACACTTCATTCAAGAAGACATTCAGGCAGCCAACAAACACAGAAATAATATTCACAATCATTTTCCATTAGAGAGATGCAATGTGAAACAATAGATTTGATCTCACACCAGAATTAATAACAAAGTTCAAAAAAACAGCATACAACAAATGCTGGAGAGGGTGTGGAGAGACTAGAACTTTTATACATTGCTGGTGAGGCTGTAAAATGGTGCATCCACTGTGGAAAATAGCATGGTGATACCTTAAAAAGTTGGAAATAGAAATTCCATTTGATCCCACTACTAGATATATATCTTAGAGTAATAAGAGCTGTGACACAAACAGATATAGGCACATACATGTTTTTTGCAGTCAGAAATTGGCCAAACATAATTACTGGTGATTGGAATACAAAAGTTGGAAACAAAAAAGAAGCAGTAGTACTTGGAAAATAAGACCTTGGTGATTGAAATGACACTGGAGACTGCATGATAGAATTTTGCCATACCAAAGACTTATTCATTGCAAATACCTTTTTCTTTACAACATAAACAGTGACTATACATGTGGGCCTCTCCAGATGAAATACATGGGAATCAAATCCACTAAATCTTTGAAGCAGGTGATAGAGAAGCTCAATCTCATCAGTAAGAACAAGACTAAGAGAAGATTGTGGAATAGAACATCAGTTGCTCATATGCAAGTTCAAGTTGAAGCTGAAGAAAATTAAAACAAGTATATGGAAGCCAAAAACGACCTTGATTTTTCCTCATCTGAATTTAGAGACCATCTGAAGAACAAATTTGACACATCAAATATCAGATGAGTTGTGGAATAACTTCAAGAACATACTTGAAGAAAGCAAAAGGTCATGAAAAAGACAATAAAGGAAGAAAAGACCAAAATGGGTGTCACAACAGACTCTGAAATATGCCCTTGAACAGAGAGTGTTGTTGTTGTTGTGTGCCATCGAGTCGGCCCCGACACATAGAGACCCCTCCTTGGGTTGTCGAGGCAGTATCACTATGAAAGTAGATTGCCCAGTCTTCCTTCCGACGAGTGGCTGGTGGGTTTGGAGCAGAGAGTAGCTAAAGCAAATGGAAGAAATGAAAAGACAAAAGGGCTGAACAGATTTCAAGAAGCAGCTCAAGAAGATAAAGTTAAGTTTTATAATGAAATATGCAAAGACCTGTCTTAGAAAATCAAGAGAAGAGCAAGCGCAGTATTTCCCAAGCTGCAAGAACTGAAGAAAAAATTCAAGCCTCAAATTGCAATATTGAAAGATTCTATGAGCAAAACTGTGCTTCTCCACCTCCTCTTTCCACAGATGTAGTCAATCTTTTTTCTGTGTATTCCATCTGGCTATGTCCACCTGTGTAGTCTCCATTTATGTTGTTGATGAAAGGTATTTGCAATGAATAAGTCATTGGTCTTGCAAAATTCTATCAACTGATCTCTAGTATCATTTCTATCACCAAAGTCATATTTTCCCACTGCTGATGATTCTTTGTTTCCAACTTTCACAATATAATCATCAGTAATAATCAATACATCTTGATTGCATGTTTGGTCATTTTCAGACTGCAGAAGTTGGTAAAAATCTTCATTTTGTTCATCCTTGACTTCAGTGGTTGGTGCATAAATTTGAATGATAATAGTATTAACTGGTCTTCCCGGTAGTCATACGGACGTTATCCTATTACTGACAGTGTTTTATTTCAAGTTAGATCTTGAAACGTTATTTTTCTGATAATGAATGTGACACGATTCCTCTTCAATTTGTCATTCCCAGCATAGTAGACCATATGCTTGATTCAAAATGGCCAATATCAGTCTATTTCAGCTCACTAATGCTTAGGATTTTGATCTTTATGATTTCCATTTCATTTTGACAACTTCCAATTTTCCTAGATTCATACATCATACATTCCACATTCTTATCATTAATGGATGTTAACAGCTGTTTCTTCCCATTTTAAGTCATGCTGTATCAGCAAATGAAGGTCCCAAAAGCTTTGCTCCATCCACGTCATTAAGGTTGACTCTACTTTGAGAAAGCAGCTCTTCTCCAGTCGTGTTTTGAGTGCCTGACAACCTGAGGGTCTCATCTTCCAGCACTATATTACACAATGTTTCAGGACATTCATAGTTTTCTAGTAATGTATCAGGCAGTGTTTCACTGCTACTAATAAGGTTTTCAGTGGTCAGTTTTTTCACAAGTGGATAGTCCCGTCCTTCTTTCCAGTCTGTCTTAACCTGGAAGCTCTGCCTTGCTTACCATGGGTGACCCTGCTGGTATTTCAAATACTGGTGGCATAGCCTCCAGCTTTATAGTAACTTTCAAGCCTTCACAGTACAATAGACTGACAGATGAGTAGTGATTTCAGTCAGGTGTAAAGTGTTTTGTTCTGTTGCTTTAAGTTGGTGCTGACTGAATGATACCTAACAACAACAATATGGGCAAAATATTGAATGATCCAGGAAGCATCAAAATAAGATGGAAGGATACACAGAGTCACTGTACCAAAAAGAATTGGTTGATATTCCACTATTTCAGGAGGTAGCATATGATCAAGAATCAATGGTATTCAAAGAAGAAATCCAAGCTACACTGAAGGAATAGGCAAAACAAAACAAAACAAGAAACAAGTTTCTAGGAATTGACAGAATACCCACGGAGGTATTTCAAAAAATGGATGCAGCACTAGAGGTGCTTACTTGTTTATGGCAAGAAATTTGTGAGATAGCTATCTGGTCAACTGTTTGGAAGAGATCCATATTTTTACCCATGCCAAAGAAAGGTGATCCAGCAGAATGTGGAAATTATAAAAAAAAAAAAAAAAAAATCATTGATATCACACACAAGTAAAATTTTGTTGAAGATAATAAAAATTGTTTGCAGCAGTATATTGACCTGAAACTTCCAGAAATTCAAGCTGGGATCAGAAGAAGATGTGGAATGAGGAATATCATTGCTGATGTCAGCTGGATTTTGTTGGAAAGCAAAGAATACCACAAAGATGTTTATTTGTGTTTCATGGACTATGTAAAGCCATTTGACTATGTGGATCATAATAAATTGTGGCTAACATTGTGAAGAATGGGAATTCCAGAACACTTAATTGTGCTCATGAGGAAACTGTACATAGACGACGTGGCTGCTGTTCAAACAGAACAAGGGGACAATGCATGGTTTAAAATGAGGAAGGGTGTGTGTCAAGATTGTATCCTTTCAACATACTTATTTAATCTGTATGCTGAGCAAATAATCTAGAAGCTGGATCATTTGAAGAAGAACATAGCATCAAGATTGGAGGAAGACTTATTAGCAACCTGTGATATGCAGATGACACAAGCTTGCTTGCTGAAAGTGGAGATGACTGGAAGCATCTACTGATGAACATCAAAGACTACAACTTTCTCTATGGATTATACTTTAACATAAAGGAAACAAAAATCCTCACAACTGGACCAAAAAGCAGCTTCGTGATTAATGGTGAAATGATTGAAGTTGTCAGGGATTTCATTGTGCTTGGATCCACAATCAACATCCATAGAAGCAGGTTCAAGAAATCAGATGTCATATTGCACTGGGAAAATCTGCTGCAAAAGATCTCTGTAAAGCATTAAGAAGCATAGATGTTACTTTTAAGACCAAGATGTGCCTAACTCAATCCATAATATTTTCAATCACCTCATATGCATGTAAAATTTGGAAAATTAATAAGAAAGACTGAAAAAGAGTTAATACCTTTGAAATATGGTGTTGGAGGAGAATTCTGAAAATACTGTGGACTGTCAGAAGAAGGAACAAATCTATCCTGGAGGAAGTGCATCAGGAATGCTCCTTGGAAATGAGAATGGGCAGACTTTGTCTCACCTACTTTGGTAATATTGTTAGAATGGACCATTTCCTGGAGAAGGATGTCATGCTTGGTAAAGTAGTGTCAGATTAAAAGGGAAGACACTCAGAAAGATGGCTTTGACACTGTGGCTGCAGCAATGGGCTCAAGTATAGCAAAGATTGTGAGGATGGCACAAAACTGGGCTGTATTTTGTTCTATTGTATATAGTGTCACTATGAGTTGGAGCCAACTCGACAGCACCTAAGAACAACAACACCATTGGCAAAATATTGAACGCTGCAGGAAACATCAAAAGAAGATGGGAAGAATAGAGTCACTGTACTAAAAAGAATTGCTCAATGTTGAACCATTTCAGGAGATATCTAATGGTCAAGAACCTATGCTTTTGAAGGAAGAAGTTCAAATTGCACTAAAGGAATTGGCATAAACAGGGCTCCAAGAATTGATGGAATACCCTTTGGAATATTTCAACAAATGGGTGCATTGCTGGAGGTACTCACTTGTTTATTTCAGGAAATTTGAAAGACAGCTACCTAACCAACTGTCTGGAACAGATCCATACTTATGCCCATTCCAAAGAAAAGTGATCCAACAATATTTAGAAATTATTGAACCATGTAATTATTATCACATGCAAATATCATTTTTCTGAAGATAAATAAAAAATGATTGGCAGCAGTATATTGACAGAGAACTGCCAGAAATTCAAGCTGAATTCAGAAGAGAGTGTGGAATGAGAAACATCATTGTTGATGTCAGATGGATCTTGACTGAAAGCAAAGAATACCAGAAAGATGTTTACCAGTTTTTTATTGACTATGCAAATAATAATAATAAATTATGGGTAAGATTGCAAAAAATGATATTCCACAACACTTAATTGTATTTATGAGGAAACTGTACATAGACAAAGAGGCAGTCTTTCAAACAGAGCAAGGGGATAATGCATGGTTTCAAATCAGGAAAGATGTGCATCAGGGTTGTATACTTACACTGTACTTATCCAATCTGTATGCTGAGCAAATAAATCTGATAAAATGGACCATATGTAGAAGAACATAGCATCAGGAGTTGTTTTGGTTATGCTGCTATAACAGAAAATCCACAGATGGGTGGCTTTAACAAACAGGAGTTTATTCTCTTACAATTTTGGAGGCTAGAAGTCCGAGTTCAAAGTGTCAGGCTCTAGGGGTTGGGTGAAAGCCCCTCAACCTTGGTGTTCAGCTCTACCTCTTGCTCCATGCCCACTGGAGCTAGAGGTGTGTCTTCACTCAGGCAGCTGCTGGCTGCTGAAATTAACAAGTACAAGGTCAAATAAAATGGCACAGTCCCAATATTACCACACAACATAGCAGGTCAGTAGTTCAAGTCCAGAAATAGTCCCAAGATCAGTTGGAAACATGGCAGGCTGCTAAATGAAGACCCTGATACATGCAGGGTCCAAGCATGCCCAAAAGCTCAGAGACCTTTCTTAATGCTTCTCCTTATATGTTGGAAGCAGACCACATCCCTAAGGCAGCTATTCCACCATGGAGTTGATTACCAGTTTCATCATGGGGAATACAGCCAGCTGCCCAGCCACTCAAAACCAGGTCCAGCCAAATTGACACAAAACCTCAACTACCCCAGGAGTGGAGAAGGCTCATTGACAAACTGCAATATGCAGATGACACAACTTTGCTTACTGAAAGTGAAGAGACTTGAAGCACTTACTGATAAAGATCCAAGAGTATAGCCTTCAGTATGCATTATACCTCAACATATAGAAAAGAAATCTCATCAGAACTAGACAAGTAAGAAATATCATGACAAACAGAGAAAAAAATTGAAATTTTTGAGGATTTCATTTCACTTGGATTCATAATCAACTCCCATGGGAGCAACAATCAAGAAATAAAGTGACATACTACACTGGGCAAATATGCTGCAAAAGACCTCTTTAAAGTGTTAAAAAGCAAAGATGTCACTTTGAAGTCTCAGGAGCACTTGACCATGGCATTTTCAATAGCCTCAGATACATGTGAGAGCTGAACAACAGATAAAGAAGACTTAAGAAGAATTGATAAGTTTAGATTATGGTGTTGATGAAGAATGTGGAATATACTGTGGACTGCCAGAAGAATGAGCACATCTGTCTTGGAAGAAGTAAAATCAGAATGCTCCTTAGAAGTGAGGATGGTAAGATTTCATCTCACATACTTTGCTCATGTTGTCAGGAGGGATGTGCCTAGAGAAGGACATTAACGCTTGTTAAAGTGTAGGATCAGTGAAAAGAGGAAGACTCTCAATGATATTTATTGACACAGTGGCTGCAACAATAGGCTCACACATAACGATTTTGAAGATGGTGCAGGACTGAGCATTGTTTCATTCTGTTGTACATAGGGTTGATTTGAGTAAGAGCTTACTCAATGGCAGCTAGAAACAAAACATGT
Source organism: Orycteropus afer afer (assembly GCF_000298275.1). Lineage (NCBI taxonomy): Eukaryota > Metazoa > Chordata > Mammalia > Tubulidentata > Orycteropodidae > Orycteropus > Orycteropus afer. The sequence continues at coordinate 1,308,644 of NW_006921905.1, forward strand.
TTATTGCAGCACTGTTCACAATAACAAAAGATGGAAACAACCTTAGTGCCTATCAATGGATGAAGAGATAAACAAACTATGGTACCGACACACAATGGAATAAATACTACAATGTTAAAGAATAACAACTTTCCAAAAAACCTCATAACATGGAAGACTCTGCAGACATTATGTTGACAGAAATTAGTCAATCACAAAAGCCCAAATATAGTATGAAGCAACTAATAAAAAATGGCAGCAAAAATTTCATCCAGAAAGAAACATTCTTTGAATGTTACCATAGGTGAGAGGGTAAGGGAGGCAAATAAAAACTAGAGGGTGGATACATATAAAATTGCGTAAAGGGAAAGGAAATAAGGGCAAGGTCTGCACAAAATGAGCAAGGCAAAGGAAGACAATCAGAAGAACACAAAGGCAAAAGCAATAAAGGTAAATTCTATTACAAACACAATCCAGCAATAATGTAATAGCAAGAATCTGTGAACATGGGTAGATACATGGGTAGATGTACAAGCTGAATTGGAGTGGGAAGACAAAGGAATTGGAAAGAAGGACAAATGGAAAGGGTAAACATAGGGAGGAAATGGAAAAAGTGCTGTTACATTGTGGGATTGCAATCAATGTTACAAAACAAAATATGTATGAATTGTTGAATGGAAAACCAATTGCTCTGTAAACTTTCACCCAAATCAGTATTAAATGTTAAAAAAAAAATCATATGAAATTTTCTTTGAATAAAATGTATTCCTCATGTACTATAAAATTAAATAAATACATACATGTAGTAATATTTGCCTATAGATGCGATAAGTAAGTCTTTCTTTGATGAAACAATCATCACATTTAAAAAGTGAAAAGGAAGGAGGAAGGGAGAGAAGGAGAGAAAAGAAAAGAGCACTACAGTAAGTTGCTTCATTGTACCGATAATGGAAATAAGCTTGTCAGATAAATGAGCTAAAATTAGTGGAATGCTATACAAATAGATATTTATTGTTTGAATAAAAATTTCAGTGATAGCATCTTAAACAGGTGTAAAAAAGAATTTCAAATGACTCAGACAAGAATGAAGAAGGTTGTTAGGTGATATGGTATGTGTCTCTCTTGATAACCATGATATTAGATTTTAAAATGCATCTGTAGAAATTAATGGTAATAGCTAACACATTTATGAAACTATATGCCAGGTAATTGTCCTAAATACTTACTTTTTGTAATTAAATACCCACACAACCTCATGAGGTAGGAATTATCATTACTACCATTTACAGGTGAGAATGTTTGTACAGGGTCACAGTACTAGTAAGTGACAGAGCCATGAATGACTTGTTATTCCATAAGCAACAAGTGGCACTTTTGATGTAATTTATTACTTTACATAATGCAACATTTCAATATGTGTGATTAAGTAAATTAACTAATTCCATATTAAAAGTAAGTATTCAACTATCTCATCTCTACCCTTAAAAGGCAACAATAACATCCACAATACGTTCTGTGAAATAGAATGGTATGTAGGACTCGGACATTGCAGGAACACCGTATTAAAACCGTATTGGAGCCTCCCTTGGCCATTCTTGCTGCTGCAGCTACTAATGCTGCTGAAGCTTCCAGTGATCCTAGAGGAACAGGGAATGGCAGTGGTGGTGGCTAAGAGGGCCCCTGTGGAAGCAGGAGGGGAGGGAGTGGAGCATGCCCAACCCTGCCTACTGTTCCACCAGCCTCAGTAGCAGGAACAACCCAGGCCTCGCAGCATCAGCCCCCTCACCAGATAAAGCCCAAGAGCTAGTAACCAGAGCCCTGTCTGCTTCACCTACCTGTATCCCAGCCATGGTCCAGTGCTGCAAGGGTCTAGTTTTGGGGTGTTTTAAACCATTCGCCAATGCCATCAGGTCAAATTCTGACTCATAGCGAACTTAGACAGAGAACTGCCCTGTAAGGTTTCCAAGACTTTATATCTTTAGGAAGCAAACTGCCACATCTTTCTCCCATGGATTAGCTAGTGTGTTTGAACCACTGACCTTTTGGTTAGCAGCAGAGTGATCAACTACTGTGCCACCAGAGCTTCTTTAAAACCATTGGGGGAAATAATAAGCAAAAGGAGAGTGGTTTCCCCTATTTTTCTTTCTTTTTTTTTTTTTTTAAAAAAAAAAAAACACCTTATGGGACCAGAGAGTTAGATACCATCAGATGTTGCCCAAAGGGACTTTAAATGATGTTAGTTAAATCATTTGGTTGATGGAGGGTAGGGAATTTTATTGGAAAAATTAGAGATCATTTTTAATTCCCCTTTGCCTTATTTTAGATCATATTTTGTTAAGACCAGCAGATTGAGTTACCTATTTTTTTATTGTAGTTTTATAGCATCCTGTACTTTTTTTATAGCAACTTATTATAATTCTAATTTAAAAATTACATTGAAACTATCTTTGTAACATCCTAAATTATAAATTTCACAAGTGAAGATAACTTATTTCATTCACTATGTTACCTAGTATATATCACAGTGGCTGCCACATAGTTTATGCTGAAATTTGCTAAATAAATGAATGAAAAAATATCCAGTAAATGCACATAGTAACATTTGAGCCTATTTCCTATGATATTTAAGGTTTTTATTTTCCTATTATAAGCACTACCTCAATGAATATACTTGTGCATATATCTTTTGCAATTATCTGCTTATTTCCTTAAGATCCATATCTAGGTATTAAATTCTTGGGTCAAAGGGTGTGTATATCTAGCATTTTAATAAATATTTCCAGATTGACCTCCAAGTATTTACTACATAATTATAATCCCATCCATAGTGTTTTCATTTATGAAGGCAATGTTAGCTTTTTAAACTGGTAGGATCCCAAATCTCAGCAGTCAATGAAAGGAGAATTTGTTAGTCCATTGTGGGGGTCTATGTAATCACTGAGAGATCCAGATTGATGGAGGATGTCAGCTTCCATATAAGGCTTCCAAAGCCACCCTGAATATCAAAATTTAGTCAGCAGTTAGGAAAGAAAAAGAGGGGATATATATGTATGTGTAGGGGTAGAAGTGAAGAGATAAGATGAGAGTTTTATGGGACAGGCCTGAAAGTGGCATATATTACTTCTGTCTCTTGTCACTATCCAGAACTTAGTTAAATTATAGCCAAAAAAAAAAAAAAAAAAAAAAACCAAACTCACTGCCGTTGAGTCACATCCGACTCATAGAGACCACTCCTTGGTTTTCCAAGGCAGTATCACTAAGGAAGTAGATTGCCCTACCTTCCTTCTGAGGAGTGGCTAGCACCTATGTGAAAATGATAAGGAGATCTGGTGGCCTAGAGTGTAAGGCATTTGACTGCCAACCCCAAGGTCAGCAGTTCTAATCCACCAGCTTCTGTGTGGGAGAAAGGTAAGGCAATCTACTTCCATAAAGGGGTTGCTATGAGTTAGAACTGATTTGGTGGCAGTGGATTTCGTTTTGGTTTATGTGCAAATGATAGAGTCCTGGTGGTACAATGGTTAAGACTTAGACTGTCAAAGGTTGGTGGTTCAAACCCACCCAGAGGCTCCATGGGAGAAAGATCTCATGATCTACTTCTATAAGGAATAAAGCCCAGAAAATTCAATAGGGAAGTTCTTCTCTGTCAAATGGGGTCACTCTTAGTTGAAATAGACTTGATGGCACCCAACAACAACAGCATGTGCAAATGGGAGAACATACTCCAGCTGTTTATATAGGAGGAAAAAAATTACCAGTAGTGATCAATTACTGTCTGCCACAGTGTATAAGAGTGCCCCTTCTACGTATCTTGCCAACACAGAGCATCAGCAATCTTTTTGACTTTTGTCATTCTAAGAGGGGGAAAGATAACTTGTTTTAATCTGTGATTTTGAAAATCTCTAGTGAAATTAAACATATTTTGTATGTATTATGCCTTGCTTTCTAATTATCTGTTAACGTGTTTTGTCCACTTGTCTATCAAAGAATTTTTATTCTTAATCTTTTAATGTATGCTTCATGCCTCTGTCTGAATTCAAATTTAAATTAGTTTGATTCCAAAGTCTGCTCATTTCAGCATCATGATGACCTAATGAAGACTGAATATTTATTTTCAAATTCTATAACTTTGAATATTGTTGACCAAAAGCTTGAAATCTGGGAAGAGATGTAAAATTGTAGATCTCTGAGGTGACCAATTGTTGAGTGATCCACAGACACCACTGCAAACACGATTCTTCAAAGTGCCAAGAGTCACTCCAAAGGAACTCAGATTAATCAAGTTTAGAGCTAAAACAAAATTAAGTATGAAAATAAAGGAACAGGTCAAGGTCAATGATGCTAATGAAAAAGGGATGAGTTCAGAAGAGAAAAGATGAAGGTCTTAGATTGTAAATACAAAGGTGATTTGGCTATATTGTGATTTTATTAGCAGCATAATATATTTAATTTATGAATTTAATTTTTTTAAATTATACATAGTATGAAATAATAGGATAATTTAAATGTATTGCTTTTTCCATGCTTACATTTTGTGAAACAATTTTATTAGAACTTTACAACTGTATTTTTTTTTTTACTATGATAAGTATATGGATAACAAAAGGTCACTATTTAAACTTTTTTTTACATATACAATTCAATATTATTTTCATCATGTTATACAACCATCATCACTATTAAAAAAAAAAAATCCAAAATCATTGCCAAATTATTTCTGATAGCAACACCTCCTTGGGTTTCCCAGGCAGTATCTCTGCAGAAGTAGATTGCCTAGTCTTCCTTCCAAGGAATGGCTGGTGGGTTTGAACCACCAGGCTTCTGGTTAGTCAAATTCCTTAGGCACTATGCCACCAGAACTCCTATCACTATCTGGTTCCAAATTTTCTATTACATTTAGAAGGCGCTCAATGCCTCCTAAGCAATAGTTCCCCCATTTCCTTCTCTGTTGCCCTTGTTAACCACTAATAAACTTTGGTCTCTATGTATTTGCCTATTCTAGACATTTCATATATGTGAGAAAATAAAATTTTTGTTCTTTTGTGTTTACTTATTACTAGAATAATTTTTTTCTCTTTTCCTAATTTTTTTTTTTTTTTAATGAGCACATTAAAAAAAATTTCCAAACAAACCACGCCTTCCACAATTTTTATATTGATTCTTCAGGTTCAGAAGTTTTAAATTACCATTTCTACTATTTCAGTGGTTTCTGTAAACAGGCATACTTAAAATTCTAAAATTAATCTATATCTTTTTCTCCTTTGTTTTAGTTAATCTTTTGTTTGTATACATATAAGAGAAAATCTAAAATAAAAATAGCTTAAGTTATATAAGAGTTATTAATCTCTCACATAAAATAACTTCAGATGGGCATTATAGGCTTGATGTGGAAGCTTCATGGTTATTAGGTAAACAGACCAATTCTAATTTTCTGTTCCATCTTCCAAAGATGTAATGTCCATCTTCAAGATCAATGTATTATCCAATATGGCTGCTGGAACTTGAGCTAATCATATCCACATTCCAGAAATAAGAAGGAGGGAGTGAAGGCAAATGTGATTTCCTATCTAGCTGAATCATATCTGCTAAAGAAATTTTCATGAATGTTTCATGTAGAATATTTACTTCTCATTGACAAGATATTAATTTTTGAGTATTGTTTAAACTGCAAGTGGGATGTTATGGTAGCATAGTGCCTAAGGCATTTGGCTGCTAACCAGAAGGATGGTGGTTCAAACCCACCAGCCACTCCTTGGAAGGAAGGTTGAGCAATCTATTGCCATAGCGATACTGCCTCAGAAACCCAAGGACGGGTCATTATGAGTTGGATCCCACTTGATGGCTGTGGTTTTTATTATTATTATTATTATTAACAGATATGTAGAAGTCCCAACCCCCAAGTTTTCTGTGTGTGACACTCTTTGCAAATAAGGTCTTTGAAGATTGAATTATTAATTAACATAAGGTCATACTGGAGTAAGATGGACCTCAATCCAATATGAGTTGTGTCCTTATGAAAAAGAGAAGAGACAGAAAGACACAGAATGAAAACAGCTATGAGAAAACAGAAGCAGAGATGGTGTGAGGCCTAAAAGTGAAAGCCAAGGAATACCTGGGAAAACCAGAAGCTAGGAGAGACAAGAAGGAATCATTCCTTAGAGCCTTAAGAGACAATATGACACTACTAACAGGTAGAATTCAAACTCCTTCCCTTCTAGTCACCATTTATGTGATAGTGTGTGATACTGTGCTGGCTACAACTTGCTTGTCAGTTTGTCATAGTTTGTGGTGGCTTGCATATTGCTGTGATGCTGGAAGCTATGCTACCAGTATTTTGAATACTAGCCGGGTCACCCATGGTGGAAAGAATTTAGCAGAGCTTCCAGACGAAGACAGACTATGAAGAGGGACCTGGCAGTCTACTTCTGAAAAAGATTGGACATTTAAAATGTTATGAATAGCAGTGGAATATTGTCTGACATAGTGCTGGAAGATCAGCCCCTCAGATTGGAAGGCACTCAAAATATGAATGGGGAAGAGTTGTTGCCTCAAATTAGCATTGACTTTAATGGCATGGATGGAGTAAAGCTCTCAGGACATTCATTTACTGGTGTGGCATGACTTAAAATGAGAAGAAACAGTTGCAAATATCTACTAATAATCAAAACATGGAATGCATGAAGTATGAATCAAGGAAATTAGAAGTCATCAAAAATGAAGTGAAACACATGGAGATTGATATCCTAGGCATTAGTGAGCTGAAATGGATCAGTCTTTACCATTTTAAATAATAAAACCATATAGTCCACTATGCTAGCAATGACAAATTGAAGAGGAAGGACATCACATTTGTCATCAAAAAAGGAACATATATATGAAAATCTATTCTGAAGTGCAATGCTACTGATAATAGGATAATATCCATAAAATAACAAGAAAGACTAGTTAATACAACTGTTATTTAAATATAAATACCTACCTCTAATGTCAAAAATCAAGAAATTGGAGATTTTTGCCAATGTCTGCAGTCTGAAATTGAACAATCATGCAATCAAGACACATTGATAATCCCTGATGACTGGAATTTGAAAGTTGGGAAGAAAGAAGAAGCATCAGTAGTTGGACAATATGACCTTGGTGATAGAAACAACACTGGAAATCACATGATAGAATATTGCAAGACCGACAAATTATTCATTGGAAATAATGTTTTTTAACAATATAAATTATGACTATACACATAGTGCTCACTGAATGGAATACACAGGAATCAAATTGACTACATCTGTGGAAAGAGACAATGAAGAAGCCCAATATCTTCAGTCAGAACAGGATCATGGATCAACTGCAGAACTGACCATCAATTACTCATATACAAGTTCAAGTTGAAGCTGAAGAAAATTTAAACAATTCCATGAGAGCCAAAGTATGACCTAAAGTACACCTCACCTGAATTGAGAGACAATCTCAAGACTAGATTTGATTAAGACCAGACAATTTGTGGGATTATATCAAAAACATCATCTCCAAAGAAAGCAAAAGTTATTTAAAAGACAAGGAAGAAAGAAAAGACCAAAATGAATGTCAGAAGGGACTCTGAAACTTACTCTTGAAGCTAGAGTAGCTAAAATGAATGGAAGAAATGATGAAGTAAAAGAGATGAACGGAAGGTTTCCAAGGGTGTTTTGAGAATACAAAGTAAAGTATTATAATGAAATGTGCAAAGACCTGGAGTTAGCAAACCAAAAAGGAAATACTCACTTGGCATTTTTCATGGTGAAAGAATTGATGAGAAAATTCAATCCCCAAGTTATGATACTGAAGGATTCTGTAGGCAAAAAAATTGTATGATGCAACAATAATCAAAAGAAAATGTAAAGAATACACAATCACTATACCAAAAAGAACTGGTCGATGTTCAACAATTACAGGAGCTAGCATATGATCAAAAACCAATGGTACTAGAGGAAGAAGTTCAACCATCACTGGAGGAATTGGGGAAAAAAAAAAAAAAGAATTGACTAATACCAATTCAGATGTTTTAACAAACTGATGCAATGCTAGAAAGCTTACTTGTTTATGCCAAGAAATTTGGAAGACAGCTACCTGGCCACTTGACTGGAAAGTCCCCATCCCAAAGAAAAGTCATCAAGCAGAATACAGAAATTATCAAACAATATCATTAATGTCACATCCAAGTAAAATTTTACTGAAGATTATTCAAAGCCAGATTCAGAATAGAAAGTGGAACAAGGGATATCATGATGTCACATATTGGCTGAAAGCAAAGATTATGAGAAAGATGTTCACCTGTATTTTATTGACTGTGAAAGGCATTCCACTGTGTGGTTCATAACAAATTATGGATAACATTATTAATAATGGGAATTCCAGAACCTCATTATGCTTATGCAGCACCTGTACATAGACTTTGAGGCAGTCATTCAGAATGAATAAGGAGATACCGTGTAGTTTAAAATCAGAAAAGGTGTGCATCAGAGTTGTATCCTTTTACTATAATTATTCAATCTCTATGCTGAGCAAATAATCTAAGAAGCTGGACTATATGAAGAAGAATGTGTCATCTGGTTTGGAAGAAGATTGAGTGATAACTTGGAATATGCAGAGGACACAACTTTGCTCACTGAAAATGAAGAGGACTTGAAGCACTTATTGATGAAAATCAAAGACAACTGTCTTCAGTATGGATTACATCTCAACATAAAGAAAAAAAAAAAAAAAATCTTCACACCTGGCACAGTAAGCAGCATCATGATAAACAGAGGAAATGTTGAAGTTGTCAAGGAGTTAATTTCACTTGGGTCCACAATCAACGCCCATGTAAGCAGCAGTCAAGAAATCAAATGATGTGTTGCATTGTGCAAATATGCTTCAAAAGACTTATTTAAAATGTTAGAAAGAAAATATTTCACTTTGAGGACTAAGATGAGCCTGAACAAAGCCATGGTATTTTCACTTGCTTCATCTGCATACAAATGCCAGGCAATGAATAAATAAGAACAAAGAAGAACTGACGTATTTGAGTTACAATGGTAATGAAGAATATTGAATATACCATGTACTGCCAAAGGACTGTCTTGGAAGAAGTCCAGTCACAATGCTCCTCAGAAGTGAAGAGACTTCATCTCACTTATTTACAAAATAAAACAAACTAACTGCCATTGAGTTGATTATGACTCATAGTGACCCCCTTTGGGTTTCCAAGGTAGTAAATCTTTATGGAAGTAGAATGCCCCATCTTCCTTCCTCAGAGTGGCTGGTGGGTTTGAACGCCATCCTTCTGGTTAATAGTCAAATGCCTTAGGCACTGCCTCCAGAGCTCCTTCTCACTTACTTAGGACATGTTATCAGGAGGGATCAGTCCCTGGAGAAGGACATTATGCTTGGTAAAGCAGAGGGTCAATGAAAAA
>NW_006921905.1:1318783-1335519 GCF_000298275.1 Orycteropus afer afer
GGGATTTCTTTTACTCACTTTTCTTAAATATCTTTTGTCTCCTAAGATTTCTTCTTATAGAAGTATACCCTTCAATATTTCTGAAAATGTTTATTTCACTCTTACTCTTGAATAATTGTTGGGTATAGAAGTCTAGGTTTTTATTGTTTTTCCTTAGCACTAATTATTTTATCTTCTAGCATTATTATTGCTGATTTTACATTGTATTCCTTTATAGGCAATCTGCATTTTCACTTTAGTAAATGTTTTTCCTTTTGTCTTTTTTTTTTTTTTTTTAAATTTGGAGTTTTACTTCCATGTAATACCTGTATGTATGTTTTTTAGATCATGATATGTTCCTTCTAACTAAAGGTGAATATATTTCTTAAATTATTGAAAATTTAAGCCATTGCCTTTTCATATATGTTTTCTCTTCCATTCTCTTTTTTCTCTATTTCTGGAATTCATATTAATTATTACATATTGCAACTTTACTTTCTTTCCTTAATGTTTCTTATTATCTCCTTCATATTTTCTTTTTATTGCCTTCTGGATAATTGTCTCAGAACTATATCTAGATTAACTCACTCTCTCAATGGTCTAATCAAATGTTTAATACATTTAAAATTTTTATTTCAAGTAGTTTATTTTTATTTTGAGAATTTTAATTTTTCTTTTCTAATCTACCTGTGCTTTTGTTTAATTATATTTCATTTTCTTCTTAGAGACTATTCTTTCTCTTATAAAATAAAACTTTTAATTTTAAAACAATTCTACATTTACAGAATAGTTTTGAACATAGAATAGTTTCTGTATACAACTTAAGCAGTTTATTGTTAACATCATTCATTCTTAATATACTTGAATACTATTGAAAAATTCACATTAATATCACTTTCAATTATTTCCACATTTTAGAGTTCAATTTCTTCTCATCTGTTGCATCTGCTGATTCTTTCTTATTGGGCATATTTCCTCATTTCGTGTTTTGATAAAGCACTGTAGTGGTTACGGTTGTGTGTCAACTTGGCTGGGCTTGGTTGAGTGGCTGGGCAGCTGGATGTAGTATTCCCAATCATGGGACTGGTAATCAACTCCATGGGGAAATCTACTGGGAAAAGCTGAGTATCTGCCTTTGGATATGTGGTCTGCTTCCCGTATATAAGTAACAGCATTGGGAATGGTCTCTAGATTATGGCACCCTTTGACCCCGCATGTAGCCATGTAGTTGTTTAGCAGCCTGCCATGCTCTGCTGACCTTGAGACTTACAGAGGACTTAAGTTAATGGCCTGCCACATGATTTGGTAACATCAGGACTGTGCCTTTTAACTTGTCAACCTTGGGTTTGTCAGCCTCAGCAGCCAGCAGCTGTTTGAATGAAGAAACGCCTCTAGGTCCAGTGGGCCAGGAGCAGAAGGCAGAGCTAGACCCCAAGGTTGAGAGACTTTTACCCAGCCCCTAAAGGCTGGCACTTTGAACTTGGACTTAAAGCCTTCAAACTGTAAGAGAATAAACTCCTATACACCATTTGTGGTGTATTCTTGTCAGAGTGGCACTAGGTAACCAGAACAAGCACAAACTCATTTTTAATGGGAAGAGTCTGGCTTGGTATTCCCAAGTATACTGTGGGTTGTGGAAATATAACAATGGACTGGATTTCCATTGGTTCATTGGTTTCCCAGGTTTTACTTTTTTTTTTTTTTTTTTTTTATGTTGAAGGGTGGATATTATTTCTAGTATTGATTTCCTAATGCTGTTTTAACAAATTGTCACTAATGGTGGCTTAAAGAACAGAGCTTTATTCTTTACAGTTATAGAGGCTAAGAATCCAAAAATCAAGGTATTGGCCATGGAATGCTCCCTCTGAAGGCTCTAGGGAAGGATGTGCTCCATGCCTCTCTCTTAACTTCTGTTGGCTACTGGATCCTGGGCATCTCTTGGCTCATAGATCAATCACTACAATCTATGCCTTCATCATCACATGGCTTTCTCCTCTTTGCTTATCTCTGTGTCTTTACGTGACCTTCTTAAAGTCATTGGATTTAGAATCTACCCCAATCCAATATGACCTCACATTAACTTAATAAATTATATCTGTAAAGAACCTATTTCCAAACAAGGTCACATTCTGAGGTTGTGGGAAGATATGATTTTTAGGGGATATGATTCAACCAAGTATATTTCTCATATAGGATTTTGCCTAACATGAACTGTGCCAATTTAGATATCCTCCTCCACCTGACTCCTACACACACAGCATAAACCAAAAACCAAAGCCACTGCCATCGAGTCAATTCTGACCCATAGCAGTCCTATGGGACAGAGTAGAAGTGCCTTGTGTTGTTTACAGGGCTGTAGATCTTTATAGAATTAGACTATCTCATCTTTCTGCTGTAGAGTGGCTGGTGGGTTCTAACTGCCAACCTTTTGGTTAGCAGCCAAATGTGTTGACCACTGTGTCACCAGAGCTCCTTCGTACACACCATAGAGTACTGAAATTTAACAGTTGGTTCTCTTTTCACTCATAGATCAAAGCAGGAGATAAGTTTCCAGGACACTCAAACTAGTATGTAGAAATTTTCTAGATGCAAGTACTCAAATGGGACAATTCTTGCACATATCAGAGTGCCTAGTTTCAACTTCTCATAGTGCATGCATTACTGTAGTCTCATGAAAACATTAAAATCCCATCTTCTAATTTGATACTCTCAAACTCATCTATATATTTTGAATTTATTGTTTATATTTTATCTTCTTACTTTTTAAATTAGAGAATTGAAAGGTAGTTGAAGGGAGTTAGCCCATCTCTGTCTGCTCACTTCATCACATGGACTGGACTAAGATCACTCTTATATAAATTCAGGAGTTTATCTTGGACAACATGACTGGAGAAAAATACAAATCTTATCTTAACACCAGTGTATTAAAGATATAAATGAAAACAAATGAAGTCTGATTCAAAGAGGAAAATTTGGGACATGGAAATAGTGGAGTTGTTGATTGGCAAGTAACTAAAAGATTCTAAGAGCTTAGTGACTAATGTAGCCATTCTGAATTAGATCTTCATTACTAGGCTCTTAGTTCATGAGGGCAATGACTAAGTCTTCAATTTTCACTACTTTATCCTCAGCACCTAGTATCTTGCTCACTAATGTTCAACAAACATTTTGTGAAATAATTAATAGATTCTATTCAAAGTTGGGACAGGTTCAACATGAGTTCTTTGAACACATTTCTGCATCAGATAAAATTTCGTACTTGCATTCTCTGTCTCATTTGTAAGCAATTGATTTGATTCAATCCTCATCCCTCTTTTCATGAAGCACTTGACTATCTATCCCAGATAACAATTTTGTTCCACATTTTCTCATTTCCATACTTCATCCTATCTATCAATTTCAAGTTGTTGTGTTTTTAGCCATCGCCTTAGCTCCTCTTTACAAATAATCCCTGCCTTTTCTACCAGCAATGGTGTTATTTCCTGCCACACCTAATAGTTATAAGTCCTCAATACGGCCTCATGCATCCTTCTTCCACGAACTGTCCTTTTAGACAATCCTCTAACCACCCTCTTTGTCTTCATGATTGAGACTCAAATACCTGGATTCAAACTATAGAAATCACCAGTATCTAAATTTCATATCTAAATTGGATGAGATCCAGACAACAGAAATATTCTAACTTAACTAATGTGGGAAATAAAAGTTCTGTGACAGCCTTATCTAAGGATACAAGTGAAAAGAGTATTTGATTTGTTAAAATTTAGGGGTTAGTTGGAGTCACAAAGCTTAAGCATTTAACTATTAACCAGAAGGTGGGCAGTTCAAATCTGCTCAAAGGCACCTCAGAAGAAAGGTCTGCTGGTCAACCTGCTTCCAAAAGGAACACGCTATGGAGTACAGTTCTACCATGACACACATAAGGTCATCATGAGTCATAATTAACTTCACAGCAACTGGTGTGATTTGGATTGGTTTAAAGGCCTGTTGTAGATAACAAAGACTTCTCTAATAATTTTATTTTATATCTACTTTTAAAATTTATGTTGTTATTATTGAGAATATACACAGTAAAGCATAACCAATTCAACAGTTCCTACATGTACAATTAGGTAACCGTGATTACATTCTTCAGATTGTGCAACCTTTCTCACTCTCCTTTTCTGAGTTGTTTCTCCCCCATTAACATAAATTCACTGCCCCCTAAGGCTCCTATCTAATCTTTCAAGTTGCTGTTGTCAATTTGATCCCATATAGATAGTTCTTAAAAGAATGTAATGCTCAAGAAAGACATTTTTTACTAGTAAAGCTAAACTATTGTTTGGTTTTAAGAAGACTTCAGGGAGTATTTCTGACATTACTTTTAAAGACTGTCTCAAAAAATGGTTTCAAGGGTTCATCCAGCACCCATGGTTCCAGAAAGTCTGGAGTCCATGACAATTTGAAATTTTATTTTGCATTTTTCCTCTTTGGATCAGGATTCTTCTATAGAATCTTTGATCCAAATGTACAGTCATGGTAGCCAAGTACCATTCCATTCTTCTGGTCTCCTGGCAAAGGAAGCAGTTCTTCATGGAGACAATTAACCACACACTTCATATCCTCCTCCTATTCCTGACTTTCCTTCGTCTGTTGTTCCAGGTGAATAGAAATTGGTTGTCATGCCTTGGACAGATGCTTGCAAGCTTTTAAGACCAAAGACACTATGAAATGAACAAGGAGTTAGAACATAAGCACTAAACACATTATTATGCCAATTAATTGGGATGCCCCACAAAACCATGACCCTAAACTTCCAAACCAAGGAACCAAATACCCTGAGGTTTTTGTTTTTGGATAAGCAGCCTCAGCAGCCCTTCTTTTTTTCTTTTTTTTTTTTTGTTATAAATATATCTAGCACACTATTTTTGCCAATTCAACTTTTTACAAGTGTACAGCTTTTTGAAAACTATTACTATAATTGACTGTGCAACACTACCCTTACCCAATGTGAAATTTCCATCAATGTTAACCCCTACCACTTTTCCCCTCCTTCCCTCCCTTGGTAACTACTAATAAACTTTGGTCTCTACACATTTACCTTCTTTTGCACTCTAAATATTTTAAACAAAAATGTAATTGAATACTTGGCATTTGGGGTTGTTATGGATTGAATTGTGTATTCCCAAAATGTGTGTCAACTTGGTTAGGCCATGATTTTCAGTATTACATAATTATCTGCTATTTTTTGATATGATGTAATTATTCTAACCTCTATGATATTAATGGCAAGATTGTTGTTGTTGTTGTTATGTGCCGTCGAGTCGGCCCCGACTCATAGCGACCCCTCCTTGGGTTTCTGAGACAGTATCACTACGGAAGTAGATTGCCCCATCTTCCTTCTGAGGAGTGGCTGGTGGCTTTGAACCACCAGCCTTCTGGTTAGCAGTCAAGTGCCTGAGCCACTATGCTACCAGAGCTCCTTAGTGGAAGTTATGTTAATAAGCCAGGATACAGCCTTTAGGATTAGGTTATATCTTGAGTCAATCTTTTTTTAAGATATAAAAGAAACTAAACAAGGGAGCAGGAATCAGAAGAACTTACTATCAGCAAGAAAGAAGAGCATGGAGCAGAGTGCATCTTTTTGACCCAGGGTCCCTGTGCTAAGACCCAGGGGAAAATTGATAATAAGGACCTTCTCCCAGACCTGCAAATAGAGAAAATATTCCTCAGAGCTAGTGTCATGAATTTGAAGCTCTAGCCTCTTCAACTGTGAGAGAATAAATTTCTGCCTTGTTAAAGCTATCTACTTGTGGTGTTTCTGTTATAGCAACTAAATAACTAAGACAGGAGTTTATAAAATTGTTGAAGGAGCAGGCCTCCAGGAACAACTCCCCCTAAACCACCACAAAATTGGTCTTTTATGATAACTGTTACCAGTGCTACTATCAGGAAGCTGGGGCATCAGGAATCTACTGGGACAACTGCTGGTTCCAGGATCTCACCACCTTGCCCTTCATTCAGACATCAGGAAGCTGCCACAGTAGCTCTGACTCCAGAAGTACATCATCTTAGCTGCAATCTGGAAATCAAAGGACAACTGCCTGAACTTCTGGCTCTCTAGTCACATTATGCCTGTTGGATTCATACCTTAGGGTTAGACAGACCCTTATCTGAATTCTGGCTGTTCTATATATTAGTTATGTAAACATGGGAATATTGTTTCTCATCTCTGAGCCCTTGTTTCCTCATTTGTAAAATAGGTATGATAATAATTACATAGGTTTGTTGTGAAAATGAATGATATCCTGAACACACTGCTTGATACACCAAAAATATTAGTTACCTTTCTGAATTTGGCTATTCTTTGGCTTGTTCTGTGACTCACAAGTTTTAAGTGAGTCAGCTTACATATGTCTATATTAATTTCATCATCTGAAAAATGCCATTGATGATACTTTTCTTATTAATCCACACATTTAAGCCATCTTCCTGGAGAAAACAGAGACAAAGGGTATGGATCATTAGATAATTGTATTTTTTTTTATGGGCTGGGCTGTGGTAATTGATTTGACCAACTAGGTCAATCTAAGAAACAGTCAAGTCCTTTACAGGATCATTTCCTGTCTATTTGCTTTTCTTTCCCTGACAATATATCAAGCCCATCAAAAAGGCTAATGAGTTTATATATGTGGGTTTGCATCTAGAAAGACAGATGATACAATAATAAGAAAATCATATTTAGGAGGAAGGCTTAAAGGAACAGAGATTATTCAGCCTGTAAAGGTGATTAATGATGGGTCTGCAAGCGTGGAGACATGCTTTGCTTCCAGAAAACCCAATATATGAACACTCATGTTTATAAAACCCAAATGTGGGGATAATCAATCACTTCACAGGAAAATTCCTCACCTCTGAAACAGATTCTCTTTTGCACAGGGACTATGTCAAATAGGAATCAATTAAATTTATAAATTTTAATTTGCCCAAAATGGTTCAGAAAATGGAAGTCCATCTGTCTAAATGCCTCTTTCACCAAGGATGGTCACCATCTGTTTCCTAATTCCCACTGGACAAAAAAGAAGAGGCTAAATTCTAAAATGTGAGATTTATGTTGATCTGTGGAAGAATTTCCTATCTAGGTAGACTTGCTAAACATAAGCACAGGTTAATGAAGCCAAGTTACAGACTTTACCACATGCTTTAAAAGCAAGATTGTCTTCTGCTTTCTCCAATAAAACAGATAGACTTAAGGGTGAGCCTATCTAAAGACTGAAGGTGGATGAAGTGAACTTTCAGGCCCTGCAGGCCCTAGGAGGCCACAACTTTTCAGAGCGTAGATAGTGTCCTGAGCTATTTGTGAAAAGCATTAGAAGAGCTCTCGCCATATGGAAAAGATTCACGATTTGAGATTGTGTATAGAAGACAGAGTAAATATAGAGGTTGCTGAAGGGCTGGAAGACATCTTTTCAGCAATATGCTTCTCAAAATTCGAGACACCTGTTTTTCCAAATTGGGTAGGAAACCTGGAGAGAATATACTTGCATGTAAAGATTTTCCTGGAGATTTCCATGACTTACTGTCTTCATCCTTAGCACAACCCAATAGGCACACAAAAGTACAGAGATAAAGGAACAAGAGAAAAAAAAAAAAAATTAAAGAACATTTTCTGAATGTTTAATGTCAACAATTCAATTAAAATTGAAAACAAGTTAGACTTTTTTTTTCCTTTGGTGATTTAGTTTGGTTTGTTGAGATTATAGTTTTAAAATAATTGATTGCTTCTTCCCGACAACTGGGTTCTTAGCAGTTTATGTATCTCATTAGTGATATGCTGGCAAATATTAAACAACTAAATCTCTGAGGGAAATAAAGGAAAAAAAAAACCTCTCTGATTTGTAGCATGCAGATTGGGTAAAGAGTGCACCCAATCCGTTATCCTGAACCAGCACCACTACAACTATTTCTTTATGACATTTGCCATCATCATGGCTGCACTGAAACCTCATACTTGCCTTGGCTTCTCCGTTTCATTGTAACCACGGTTCTCTGGCTCTTCTACTTAAGTGCTTTTTCCTTTTTTCTGATTCATCTCTGTCCTCCAGTATGCCTACTGCAATATCTGGCACTTGTGTAGTACTTGACTAATATCTATTGAGAAACTGACAGAATAGATAAATGAGTTTAAATTCTAACTAATCCAGAACTCCAATGAAGAGGAAAATCTTATTTTATTAGCATTTTGTTTTGAATTTCAACAGTTTTAAAATATGGTATTAGGGATTGAATTATGTCTCTCCAAAATATGTGTTGGAATCTTAACCCATACACTTGCAGATGTAATGTAATTACCTCGGTGATTGTAATGTAATGATACATAATATAATCTAATATAACGTAATTAATTAGTTGTGGGGAGCTCTGGTACCATAGTGCCTAAGGCACTTGACTGCTAACCAGAAGGCTGGCGGTTCAAACCCATCAGCCACTCCTTGGAAGGAAGGTTGGGCAATCTACTTCCATAGTGATACTGCCTCGGAAACCCAAGGAAGGGTCTCTATGAGTCGGAGCTGACTCAATGGCACATAACAACAATAACAACAATTAGTCAGTAGAGGCCATACGTAGAGAGTGGACCTTAAACTTAACCACATTTAAGTTATAAGAATAGAAGAGTGGACACAGACATCCAGTGTCATTCACAACTGAGTGGAGATAAGAAGCTATGAGAAGACGGAGCTATAGACAAGGAAATGATCCACATCATCAATGCTTTTAGGTACTAGAATAGTGAGAAAATAGAAGTGTTCTTTAAAGCAGTTTCGTTCTGCTGTGCATGGGGTCACTATGAGTTGGAAATGACTCAATGGCACCTAACAACAACAAAAATGCCATCTACTTGTGTTATTTGTATTATTGGAGCATTAGGAAACTATGCCGTATGACAAATACTTCTCAACCAATTCTCTTCTTCTTTCTTGGTATCCAAACCCCAATTTTGTTCAGGTATTGGGCAGAATTGTGTTCAAGGCTTAGAAGGTTAGGTGATTTGACCAAAGGACACAACTGACAAAGTAGAGCCAGCTGCATAATTTGTAGAACCTAGCACAAAGATGTATAGCTCCTTAGAAGTAAAGATGACAAACTTCTCTCGTGTATTTTGGGCATATTACCTGAAGGTTCCAGTCACTGGAGAAGGACATCATATTTGGCAAAGCAGAGGGTCAGAGAGAAAGAGGAAGACTGTCATTGAGATGGACTGACACAGTGGCTGCAGCAATGGGTTCAACCATGGCAATGCTTGTGAGGATGGCATAGGACTGAGTAGTGTTTCATTCTGTTGTACATAGAGTCACTATGAGTCAAAACCAACTTGATGGCACCTAAGAACAACAGCAAAAAGAAGTGCAAATACAAATAAGTGATCCTTTATTTACGTGGGCAATCTACTGCCATAGAGTTACTGCCTCAGAAACCCTAGCAGGTGTCGCTTTGAATTGGAATTGAATCGATGGCAGTGAATTTGGTTTTTGTTTGTTTGTTTGTTTAAAAAGAAAACAAGTACAATTAAAGGTAGGTACAACACCATAAAATATTTTCCTTTCTTCTATGGCCTCTTACTCTATCATGGTGTTTTTTATTATTTTTTGTGCTCTCAAGAAATTTGAAGAATTTAAAACTCAGTATCCTTATTCTTAACATAAGAAAAATCCATAAGAATTTTTATCATGGTCCATTTAGAGACATTTAAAACTCCATCTTTACAATATATATGTTACTTCTCCTAAATCTTTACTGCCATACACTCACAGGACTGGGTAATTATTTAATTTTTAGTTTTTATTTCCTTCTACCTTTTGTCAAAAAAAAAACTTACTGCCGTCAAGTTGACTCCTTCATCCTTTTTCCATGTATTCACTTGTGGGTTTGAACTGCTGACCTTGTGATTAGCAGCCAAATGCCTTAACCACTATTCCACTAGAGCTCCTTTTCTGCCTTCTACAGAAGAATCAAAAAGACCCTGCAGTTGGTGCTTTACTGACCCTCAGGGCAGAATTAAGATACTGTGTTGTAATTGTTAGCTGCAGTCTAGTTTCCTCTGCCTCATGATAACCCCATGTGTTACAGAGTAGAACAGATTCATAGGATTCTTGACTGTAATCTTTGCTGGAACATTTCACCAGGCCTTACTTTCATAAAGCATCTGGGTGGGTTTAAACCACCAACCTTTAAGTTAGCAGCCAATCACAAATCACTTGTTCCATCCAGACATCTTAAGTCACTTTAATATTATTATTATTATTTAACTAAAGCCTGGGATCCTGAATTAAAAACATAGTGGGTGCTAGTTGAGGTGACACTTTGGAGCTCCAAAAGCAAAAGTCACCAAATGAAGGTGAACTTAATTTTGATTTCTCAGGTAGTAAGGGTCCAGGATTCTGCCTTACTCCTTCATGGCAGCCTGTTAGGAGATCTCCAGAGGGAAATGGATAGTAGACATCTTGGCACCCACCTTTAACTAAGACCACTCATGACCAACTTTGGAAGGAGAGCAATAGAGCTCCCTGACTGTAAAGGACCGTGTAGTCTTGGGAAATTAGTGTTTCAAGGTCACAAGATGCTTATTCTGAATATTCTATACAATCAGTTTCTCAAAGACTGAGTATAATCTCTGGTGGGGGAGGGCATCTTGGGAATGACTAAGATTAAGGCAGAATGAACTCTCAGAGCAGATTAAATGAGTATACAGAAATTTAAAATATAATATTTATTACACTTCAAATTCCTGAGTACTCCAGTACATACAAGAGAAAAAAAAATGTTTCATATGTTATCTTATATTGTTTTTTTGCTTCAAGTGGGCCTCAAGCATACTTAACTCTAGCCCTGAGAGGACAAACCTACCACACTGTGATTCTGTGTTTCCGATGAAAGAGGTGAAGGATGAGGGCTCTTCCTCGTTGATGTTTTTTCATTCTCTGTACCTCTTTGCCCACAAGGAAAAGCAGTCACAAAAACACAGAATTGTGTAAAAGAATCAGTAACAGTGGAGAGGAATGGAGGAAATTTGCATTTATGGTGAATCAACTATGTACAAGAAATTTGACATGCATTATCTTATTTAATTCTCAAAAGATCTCTGAGCTTGGTGTAATAATCACAGATGAAAAAACTGAGGCTCACTTAGAAAGATAAAAAGCTTGCCAGATGTCGGTTAGTAGGTAGTAGTGAAAAATTTCTATCAGAGTTTGGAAGATTTCAAAGAACATGTTCTTGCCTTAGTTACAAAAAGAAAAGCTGAAACTAAAACAAAAAGTAGAATAAAACCTCTCTTGTAGGGGAAAAATTCTGAAATTAGAAAAAGTTTCCTGTGAAGTGCTTAACATGATGTCATCTGGAAAGAATGGGGAGAAGACTGCGTTTTTTTTTTTAATTTGACTCAGCATCCCAGTGTTTTATGTCACTCCAAAGATGCCAATTTCTGACTGATTCTCCGTCCAAATTTCTAACATTCCTTCAAATCCATTGTGCATAGGCACTTCAAAAAGCAGTTACTAATTTCCTTTTAAGTAACAGAATGGGAATGCGTGCATTTCTTACACATAATGTTAGCAAATTAATAAGTTAAAAATTTAAAATTTGCCTCAGACATTTCATCCTGAACCAAATCAGCATAGATGTAAACCAATTCAAGTATACTGATTATCTCTGTCTAAAAGACACCTTTAAAGGCACAAGGCAATCACTTACTTAAAAAAAAAAAAATTAAGGAAAGCTACATTCAGAATAGTAATAACCTTCTTCCTCCAGTCATTTCAATAATTCTAAAGGAGCAGACAGCTCTCAACTCAAAAGGCCCATATATAAAATGGTGAGCCTTCCCAAGTGACTAAGAAATGTGCATATAAAAGAATTTTATGCAATTATGTTCAGGGAATATTAAACCTTAATTAATGTATTGGTGATTTCAATAATAAAATGCCCAGTGTTATCTAAGAACAAATGGAAAGCATTAAACCAATGGTTAGATTTATGGCTGAATAAATCAAACACGCTGTCAAATTCATCAGGGAAATCTACCCACCTATACGTGTCCTTGCTTCTATAGAGCTCCCTCCCAGAATGCCAGACAGTCTGTCAATGACGCCCTGCACTCAGGAATTGTGACTATTGCAATACGTTTAAATTATAGATGGGACTTTTCCTGGTGAGCTGTGTGCTTGTAAAGTGACCTGTGGTGCAGAATTCCTCAGTTTGTCTAATCTAGTCACTTGTGTACATCTGTGTATTAGATTGGAGATAGAGTGGGGAGATGAAGCCTTGGGTTGCTGGGTTTAGCGGAGGAGAGAAGCAGCTGCATTGAAACATAATAAAAGACAAAGAGAAAAAAAAAAGATTTTTTTTTTTCTTATGAATATATTTAACGTGTTAAACAGATTCTGGCAATTTCCTGATGGCTCCAAAAGAAGCCTGAGCTGAGATTTTCACAGAGAGTGTTCCAGGCTCTGAATACTGTACCTCATGTATTGAATCACATCTGCTACAGAGAGGAAGCAATGAATAATTAACTCAGCCTCCACATTACCACTGTAGATTATAGTTACTTTGACTGCTGGACTGCCCTGCAAAACATAAACCACTTAGAAAACTCCCTCACTCTCTTTCATTTTAAATTTGTCTTGCTATCACTTACTGCTTAAAAGGGTAAATCTTCTATTTTAATTAAAGCATTTAAAATAATTTACATTGAAATCATATGTGCTTGGGTCTGTCAGAATTGATGTTTTAATAACATGCCATCCCTTTCTCCATTGCCCTGAAATCTGTTAAAATTACCACTGATCTAATTGGGAACAAAGTTGTCAAATGCATGCAGCTCTGACAGTTTGTCTTTCTGCAAACTGCCGACAGATTGCAAGTTACGCATGTGTTGAGCAGATGGGTAAGTTAAAAGGAACACCAAAGGAAAAAAAAAAAAAAAAAGCAATTTATTAAATCACCTGGAACCAGCAGCTCCAGTCCAAAAATAGTGAGAATGAAATATAGCAGGAGCCGGGAGTGCTGGCAGTAGAATATACCAGAAGGTACCGGTTACAAAACAAGATAAACATTTGGAGATGCCTCAGCTGTGTTACAGAATAATGAGTAGTTATTTAAGCTGATATAGATTATCAGCCAAAATTAATTTAGGGTGCAGGTTTTTTGGAAAATGGTTTCCAAAGTGATTACTTTAACCCTTTGCTGTCTGCTCGTTATCATGCAAGGGCAGGCACGTTTTTCTTCTTGTTTACACAGGCATCAACACACTCAATCACACAGATAAATACACCCACATCTTTGCCCATAGACACTAGCATCTGCACATAAATTCACACTCATATACATATGGACAATACACACTTGAACATCTGTGCACTCATATACTTATATGTGCACACACATGGACATGCACACACAAGATTGTATTACTTCCATAAAGATTCACAGCCCTGGAATCCCACCTGAGGTCACTCTAAGTCAGAAGCAACTCGAGGGCAGTGAGAGTTTTTTTTTTAATACTCACATCAAAACCAAATTCCCTGCCATCAAGTTGCTTCCGACTCATAGTGACCCCCATTGGGTTTCCAAAGCTGTAAATCTTTATGGAAGCAAACTGCCTCATCTTTCTTCTGTGGAGCAGCTGGTGAGTTCGAACTATGGATCCTTTGGTTAGCAGCCAAATGCCTTAACCACTATACCACCAGAGCTCCTTATATACATGTACATCTGTCTCTAAAGCTACCTATCAACTATCTATCTATCTATCTATCTATCATCTAATTTATCACCTCACTATCCATGAGTGATTATAACTGTGAGAAATTGCATGTTTTCTATCATCTACAGCAAGGTTCTGAGTAAGACATGCATGGGTTACCCAGCCTGTAGCTGCTGTTCCCATTAATTGCTTTCACGTGTTTCGCGGGGAACCTATCCAGCCAGGAGATGAGGAGGAGCTGAGGTAAGCGTGAGGAAGATAGAGAGAGGGGGAGTAGAGAGAAGGGGGAGTAGGAGGAAGGGGGAGTAGAGCCTAATAACTCCTTTAAAAAAAATGGGACCCACTGAGTCCTCTATGTGACTAGAACTCTAGAGAGGTGTTTTTTGAATGCTTATGTAGAAGACTCCAATAAATTTTAAGACCTAACAAGTAAAGGCAATATGTTTGAACTAATATTTGTCTCATCTCAGCAACCTGGGCCTGTACAAAATCATCAGTCCAGTTTTTAAAGGCAATAAATCTAAAATTAAGATTTATTCCATCTTTACCATGAGATCCTGACAGGTTCAGAGGCCCAGATAATTAACTCTCTTTTTGTTCCTGGAACAGGCCAATACAATTACTTTAAAGAGAATCTTTTGCTGGAAATTTAGGTGGTGATGAAGAGCCAAGAACCTGAGAACATGCCCATATCCATGAGAGAAATACAGTGAATTCAAATATAAAATATTGATGTTCTTCTTGGCTCACTCCTCTAATTATTACTTTTAGTTTACTTTTTTGGGGGCCTTGGCCACTTACATAGTTTTGATTACCACATATTCTGATGACTTGCAATACTGTATCTAGAGATACAGCCTTGGCTGTTGCCACTTGGAGTTAGAATTCTATATCCGAATACAAATCTCCGCATGAATATTGCTGAGGACTCTCAAACTCCATCTATTCAAAATGGAATTCTTCAACTCCTCCACAAGCTCACTTCTTTGCCTGTATTCAGTTCTTAGCTGTTCACATCACTTTACTCTTTATCATTTGAGCTAGAAATCTGCAACAAATCCTCAAGCCACCTCTCTTCTTCAAGTCCCACCAATTTTTTTATTTTGTTTGTCCCATCAATCTTGACACGAAGTTATACTAATAAATCTATCCTTTCCATCCTATCTCTAATGGCACTTCTTTAGTTTAGGATTTTCTCATCTCTTGAGTGGATATGAGAGGTCATTCTTTCGGAAGTGTCCTATTTCTTCCAATTCATTTTCCATACATTGCCAGTGACTTATCTGAAATCTAAGTTGTGCCATTTTGTTTTTCTTCTTCCTATACTAGACACTCGATCTATGTTTGCCTGTGCAGATCTACTCTCTACTATTCTCTGCTGCTTCTGGAACCTGATAGAGAGGCAGAATATTTCCCTAGCTTTGTCCCTGTCAGGCCACAGAGTACATATGGCTGCCTTTCCCTGGTGAAGTCCACGGCTCCTGTTGAGTTGCCTTCTTCATCTACAGTTTCAACTGAAGCTCTTGTCAGATTGTAGTAAGGCCTCCCTTCCTTTTCCGCTTAAACTCCAAGATGTCATTGTCTACCCTTTGTTAATCCTAAAATGCCTTATGATGCTTTGCTGTTTTCCCTCTAATTCTGCCCATACCATTGTAAATAGTCCCTACATTACACTTTCCTCAGTTATGTTTTCCAGTTATGTTTTTGAAGGGTCTGTCTATTTCCTCCTGGGATCTTGACTGATACATTCTCTCATTGCCAGCAAGATAAACATTTCAGATTCATAACATGGCAAACAAGCTCTTTAATATCTGGTCCTTGCCAACTTCTCTACTCTCCTGGCACTTATTCTCACTAGCTCACATACTTGGGCTCCCTACATACGCCATACTGTTTCACAACTCTCTGCCTCCTCTGCCCCTGCCATTCCCTCTGCATGGAATGTCCTCTCCTTCACCCGACCCTGATATTCTCCCACCTCCATACTCTCTCTGACTCTCACTTCATTATAGTTAAGGATTTAGCTAAACCATCACCTCCATCAGAAAGTCTTCTCTGAGCCTTTAGAGTCCACAACCCCATCTAATAGTCAAAAGGTTTTAGAGACTCACCATGAACATTACATGATAAATATTGTGGGAAGTTGCTCAATATGGAGACACGCTAACTTATTTTAACCCAACTTGCCAGCTTCCTGTACTGGCATTTTTCTCTTTTCTTCCCTTCCATCTTCCTTAGTCTCTCACTCTTCTGTCTCTGCCCTACCTTCCCTCTCCCTTTCACCCTCTCTCTCTTTCTCTCTCTCTTTTTTATTTCCTTAAGAGTTAGAATTATTTCATATATTCTTGTGCCCATTTTAAAACTGAAAACAGTCAGAATTAAGGAAGATGAATGTCATTTTCAATGGCAAAACAATAAACAAGTGTAGGAGCTAAGATTTCAATGCAAAAAATTTCACTTCAGTATCTGTATTCTTAATTATAATATTAAAGGCAGGAATTGGTTTTGTCAAAATGTTATAGCATGTGTATGAATAAGTCTACATAATCCTCATCTATAAAAAGTAATAACTATATAATTTATCAAATGTAAAGCTCCTGCCAATATCTTTTAGTTTAATAGATTAAATTTAGTAGTCTTCTTGCAAGCCAGTGTTAAATTCAGGAGTCCTCAATGTGGGATTTAAGTTCAAAGAAGTTAATAATATTTGCTCAATAGTTCATTTTCAAGACAGCAATTTCTTACACACAACTTTGGGATACAATGAATATTAAAGTCCCCAAAATAGCAGACTTCCGGTAAGATGGAGGAATAGGCAGACAAGCAACACAGACCCTCTTCAGCAAAGAAAAAGAAAAACCAATTGACAAGATACAGAAGATAATCCTGGAGCCCTGAGCTTTGAAAGAAACTATACAGAAGTGGATTAGGCAGCAACTAGTGGAAAAACCTGAAAGAAAATAGTGAGTACAGAGATGGTCAGAGCTGCAGACTGTCAGCTACTCTGATGAGACCAACA
>NW_006921905.1:1335845-1338097 GCF_000298275.1 Orycteropus afer afer
AAAGGAGACAGGTGGTGAGTGTATAAGTGCTGTCAACTAGTGAATAGAAGAACACAGCACAGTACCCTGCTTGTGTAGATAACATACAAACAAAACAAAGAAAACAAAAATCGTGGGCAAGTCACTCCAACAAATAATCATCAATAAAATATAAACACAAAAACATCACAATGCCTCAGAGACAACAGAACATCAGAGTCCACACAAAGAAGCAAGATAAAGCATGAGAAACAAGGGAACAGGATACATCCCTGAGGAAGTCGCAGCATTGGAACTCCCTGATAAGGAATTTAAAATAATTATATTTAGGCAACTTCAATGAATTGAGAGACAGATCAAGGAAAACACAGACAAAACCCTAGAACAATTTCAAAAGACAATAGAAGAACACAATGACAAAATAAATGAAAAATTAGAAATGATACAAAATCTACAGACAGAAATCCAGAAGATTAATATTAAATTTCAGAAACAGATAATACATTGAATGGGCAAACAAGCAGAAGTGAGTCAATGGAAGAGAGAATTAGGGAGATTGAAGGCAAATAACTGAAGACTTCTTTGGAAAAGGATAAATCAGAAAAAATATCAAAATAAAATTAAGAAAGTAAGGTTCATGTGGGATACCATCAAAAGGAATAACCTACGTGTAACAGGAATTCCAGAACAGGAAGAGACAAATACTGAGAAAATTATCGAAGATTTATTGGAAGAGAATTTTCCTGGTATGATGAAAGATGAGAATATACCCATTCAGTAAGTCCAACAAACCCCAACAAGATAGACCCCAAAAGAAAATCACCCAGACATATCATCATCAAACTTACCGAAACCAAAGACAAAGAAAGAATCATGAAAGCAGCACAGGAAAAACAAAAAGTTACTTACGAGGGGCAACCAATATGACTAAGCTCATATTTCTCAGCAGAAACCATGTAAGCAAGAATACAATGGGATGGTATTTATAAAACCCTGAAAGAGAAAAATTTTCAAACAAGAATTAGGTACCCAGAAAAATTGTCAATAAAATACGATGGTAAAATTAGGACATTTCCAGATAAGCCGAAATTAAGGGAATTTGTTAAAACCATACTCACCTTACAACAGATGCTAGAGAGAGCCCTTTGGACAAAGCAGCAACAACAGCCAATAACAACTGACCATTAACACACATGATGATATAACCCAGAAACCAACCCAGCTATGGAAGTATCCAAAGTAAATAAGCGTACAAGATTGTGAACAGGGAACTAGAGACATCAATTGACAAATGAGGACAACTACAAACCAAAAAGGGGGGAAAAAAAACTGTGTCATTACAGAACTTCTAGATGGTAGGGAAGTCAAGACAACGTAAGATAGAATGGATTGTTCTAAACTTGGGAAGAAAATTATAAATCACAGGGTAGCCTCAAAGAAAAATGATAAACCTTCACATCAAAATAAAAAAGAGGACCAGCACAAATATTTATCAAATACTAAAACAATAGCAACAAAGGAAGTAATAACACAATTCATAAACAAAACAAGCTCAGCATAGAAAATTGTTATTTTTGTTGTTGTTGTTATGTGCCATCGAGTCGGACTCAACTCGTGGCACCCCTCCTTGGGTTTCCGAGGTGGTATCACTATGGAAATAAATTACCCAACCTTCCTTCCAAGGAGTGGCTGGGGGGTTTGAACCGCCAGCCTTCTGATTAGCAGTCAAATGCCTTAGGCACTAGCCACCAGAGATCCCAAATAGAAAATTATATGGAACAAAGAAATAGACACCATGAAAAAGCACATAATAAAAATGACAGCAACAAATTCATATTTGCCAATAATTACATATCTGGCAAGGGACTTATATCTAAGATTTATAAAAAACTCAACACCTCAACACCAAAGGAATTAACAATCCAATTGAAAAATGGGCAGAAGACATGAATAGACATTTCACCAAGGAGGATATTTAGGTGGCCAGCAAA
Source organism: Orycteropus afer afer (assembly GCF_000298275.1). Taxonomy (NCBI): domain Eukaryota; kingdom Metazoa; phylum Chordata; class Mammalia; order Tubulidentata; family Orycteropodidae; genus Orycteropus; species Orycteropus afer. The sequence continues at coordinate 1,337,816 of NW_006921905.1, forward strand.
TACATGAAGAGATGCTCACAATCATTGACCATTGTGTTGTTTTTGTTATGTGCCATTGAGTCAGTCAACCGACTCATAACAACCCCTCCTTGGGTTTCTGAGGCAATATCACTACAGAAGTAGATTGCCTCATCTTCCTTCTGAGGGCTTCAGAGGAATGCAAATCAAAACAACAATGAGATACTATCTTACCCCAGCACCGATGGTAAAATTCAATGAGACAGAAGATAACAAATGCTGGAGGGACTGTGGAGAGATTGGGACTCTCATACACTGCTGGTG
>NW_006921905.1:1339102-1358811 GCF_000298275.1 Orycteropus afer afer
CTGCTAACCAGACGGCTGGCGGTTCAAACCCACCAGCCACTCCTCGGAAGGAAGGTTGGGCAATCCTACTTCCGTAGTGATACTGTCTCGGAAACCCAAGGAGGGGTCGCTATGAGTCGGGGCCGACTCGACGGCACATAACAACAGCAAATGTTTTAACTGCCAAATAAAATGAACAGTACAAAAGTGCTTTCGTAAACTGAAATGTAACATGCTATTGTAGGATTTTATTATAATTATCTATTAACATTGTAGGCAGTTAAAAGACTCTCTCAAAGCTATTTTACTACTTGTGTGTCCACTCAATCATGAAATCTCCAGTGATTCGTAAGCAAGGATATACATCAAAATCCCCAGAGAAAAGTTTAAAAAACACAAGTCTGAAGTTCACTCCAAAAGATCCTAGCTCAGGGGCTCTGGAGTGAACTCTAAATTGTTGCTGTTGTTGTTAGGTGCCATCAGGTCTGCTCTGACTCAGTGACCCTATGTACAACAGAATGAAACACTGTCCCTTGTACATACTGGAAAATATCCCTCCCAAATTATTCTGATACACATCCTCTCATAGGCAGGATCCACCATCTTTCTGTCAGTTTGTCATACTGTGGTGGCTTAAAGGTTACTATGGTCCTGGAAGCTATGCCACTGGCATTTCAAATAACAGCAGGGCTACCCATGGTAGACAGATTTCCAACTAAGACAGACTAGGAAGAAAGGCCTAGTGTTGTACTTCTGAAAATTAACCAATGACATTTCTATGGATCACAACAGAACATTGCCTGTTAAGATGCTGGAAGATGAACCTTCTGGTTGGAAAGCACTCACAACACACAGTGGCTAAAATAGCAATGATTGTGAAGATGGTGAGGAGACACAATGTTCCCTTCTGCTGCACGTGAAGTTTCCATGAGTCAGAGTCAAATCAACAGCAACTTAGACAAAATGCACAAAATTATGCTGCAGTAACAAAAAACCCCAACTCACTGTCATTGAGTCAATTCTGATGTATACCAACCCTAAAGAACAGAGGAGCATTTCCCCATAAGTTTCTAAGCCTATAAATCTTTACAGAAGCAGACCGGCTCATATTTGTCTCATGGAGTGTCTAGTGGGTTCGAACTGATAAACTTTTTTTTGTTGTTGTTGTTCGCATTCAAATGCTTTATGTATTACACTACCAGAGCTCTTTGCTGCAGTAACAAGCAACCCCCCAAATCTCAGTGGCTTCACACTGCAAAAGGATATTTCTTGAGCATGTCCCATGTTAAATGTGGAATAATTAAGTGAATTTCCTAAATCACAAAACAATTTAATTGGTAGATCTTGAATTAGCTTGGTGGTCTCCTGACCACCCTAGTTTCTTAACGTGTCCTGACCAAATTAACCTACTTACTCTGCCACGTAGTCTTCTTTTCTTCCCTCCCTTTTGTCAGGAATTTTCAAAGTCAGAAAAAAAAAAAATTCTTCTCTTAACACATAACTTAGGGTTTGAGATTTATTTTATGATAGTTTTAAAGAAGATGTTTTTAACCCCACTTAGAAACCATCTGCTTTCATGATTTATTACAACTTTCTTTCCCCAGTTAATTAAACTCATTTCTTAGGAAATGACTCATGGCTAATCACACTAAGAATAAAATTAGTTATATTGCCCTTTTTGTTATAAAATGAGAGTAAATAACTTTTAAGGCAATTTTTCTAAAATCATGTAATTGTCCCCAATTCAGCAACATTATGTAAAATAGAAGACTCAGAGAATAGTAAATCCAGATGCTGTCCTATTATTGCATAAATCAGGGCAGAAATTTACATTCCTTTATTACTAAACAAAGCTCTATCAATTGAATTTCTTTGTTGGAAATACTCTATTTTGGAAGGTTAAAGTACCATTAAAAAATTCCTAGACTAAAACCTGTTGTACGATTTCTTTACCCACTGGAGAGATATAAAACAATTACATTTAAGTATTATAATAGCTAGCATATGCTATTTCTTAGAAATGACACCACCATCTGGATTAAGGTCTATTGATGATTTCATACAATACTCCAGCTTTCTTCAAGTAGAGAGAGGCCAAACTGTTCCGACTTTAACTACCCTGTCGTACTAATGAAAAATAATAAAAGGTTACACTTGTGTTTGACCTACTTGTTGGAGATCACATACTGCTTTATTAATAAATCATATACTTACCGTAGTAGCTGGGAATGTAGGAGGCAAGCCAGATGCCTATGTTAAGAAAGTGAGATGGAGCCCAAACCTGTCTCCCAATATTATGCATTTCTAGTCAAGCAGATCATGAGATTTTCCTGGTTTTGCTGGAAGCAATGTTCTGTACTAGACAGAAAACCTACCAGCTTTAGGTTCAAATCCTGACTCTTTTGTTTGCCAATTGTAGGACCTAGGGCATGTTATTAAATCTCTCTGAGCCTTCATTTCCTCATCTATGATACGAGAATAATTTCATCTATAGTGAATTTGTTAAGAAGTGTAAGGATCACGACTGTAATATTTCTAGCAAAGTAACTGTTTCATATAGTAACTGGTTAGAACATCATAGACATTATTATGATGATGATTATTAATATAATTTATTTACTTTTCCCTCCCTCCATTCATCTTTATTTCACTAAACCGGGACAGAGAAAAGCAAAGCAAGAGATTAAGAGCCAGGATTGGATCAGGATGTGAAAGGAGAAGTTAAATTTAAAATATGTTAAGATAAGTAAAGACCATACTACACATTATGTGCATATTCCTAGAATGCCTTTCTAAATTGGCAGAATCACCAGATAATAAAAATACACTGCTGTGTCTAAAGCAGTACCAATTTTGGTTTTCACATAAGCTACCTTACGATGGGCTGTCTTTAAAGGCAACTTGATGAACTCTCATGGATAAAACCCGTTTGATCTGTTCGATTCACTGATATTATTAAATATGAGTGAGTGAGGGTGGGGACTTGTGGAGGAGGTAGAAGTGGAGGAAGGAGACCCTCTCACCTGACTGCTTCCTCACTAGCCCCTTGGCTATTGTCATGCACACAGCAAACCTTCTGGGCCAATACATCCGACTGGCTGTGCAGGGAACAACAGGGCAGGCTTGGATAATTGATGGGCTCAATCTGACCAGGCACAGGTGGCACAGAGATGGTGTACAGAAGCTTCTCGGGTTTGCCAGTGCCATCTGTTGCCATAAGAACATCTGTCGTCAAGGTCACCCTGTCACCCTCTGTTAAAGTTACAGGTTTGGTGAGTAGAATAATGTACCTAAGAGGAAGGGGAGGGGGTGGAAGAGAAGAGAAAGGGAGACCAAGATACATGAAGACAATAGGAAAATATCCCTTTTATTTAATTATGAAAGATGAACAATAATACTAATAAATCACTAGATAATTTTCACCAGGAAAAGTTACATGATTTAAAATGGGAACTTCCCTAAAAAAGGTTTGCCAAAAGATTATCGTCATTGTTCTCTCTAGCTCAGACATCAGTTCATTTTATAGAGTAAGAATATTTTTATCAGAGGCATAACGCACATTTGTTTAAAAAAATATGGTACACAAATATGGTAAAGACAAGCTCTTTCCTGTCTTCTTGCTAACTTTAAAAATAAAAAAAAATGACATGATCCATTGGTTTAAGTATATTTGACTTCATGTGTGTATGTGTGCATGCGTGTGCATGCACATTCACAGCATGTTCAGGGAGGGGGCAGTGTGGAAGGGGACATTGAATTTATCAAAGTATTTAACTGGCATTTGAGCTTTGCTCTGCAGCCAAAAGAATGACTCATTTGTTAATAAAGAACAATTAAGTTAATAGACTCAAATGAGCTGGTGGACAAAGTACTACAATGAAGCAAATGCAATATTGGATTTTCAAGCAGCAAGTATTACATGTGGCCAGACTTCCAGCAGCAATGGTTCAGCTTTTACCCCCATGTTTGTTGCTGATGCTTTTAAAGTAATTTTACCCTGTAGCAAAGAAACATCATTCCCATCTGTTTAGGAAGTGTGGCTTTACTTATTGGACCAATATTGCTGGCACCACAGGCTTTTGGGGACGAAATGATTATCATTGAATGGTGAGATGAGAAGGGGAGAGATAATCTGCTCAGTTTTATAAAACATAGTCACATCTGTCCCATCAAGCCTAAAGGGGAGAGTTGAGGACAAAAATGGTTGCTGAGCAAAAGGATGGTGGGGAGGAGGAGACAAAGGAGCAGATGAACATTATTCATTTTATCTGTACCTTTCAGCATGGTCAGACCACACAGAACGTTAAAGTGAGGTTTTTGGAAAGAAAGAAAACATTTATAACCAACTGCATGCTGCTGAATGCAAGGAGGGTATATCAAACTCAGTTTCTTTCCCAAACCTGTTTTTCATGTTTTGATATTAGGAACAGGATGATGTGTTGGCAGCTATTAAGGCTACTTACACCCATACTCTTTCTAGTTGGAAGGACAAGAAGAATCTCTATCTCACTATCCCTTCCTTCTGTTTCTTTTTTGATCAGACATATAATATATTAGATCAATAATTCAAGCAAAGATATTATAAACACTTATTTCTGTGCCTGGATCTCAAAAGGTGTCCCTGTGTATTGCAAGTAGTTAACATACTCCACTGCTAATCATAAAGTTACAGCTTCAAGTCCACTCAGAGACACCTTAGAAGAAAGGCCTGGTGATCTGCTTCCAGAAAATCAGCCATTGAAAACCCTATGACATGATATGGCGTTTGTTAATGATGGTAGACTGATTTGCAAAAGGATAGCAAGAATGGTGATACAATTTAAAGAAAGTAATCAATGTTACTAAATTGATCATGCAAAAATGGTTGAGATGGTGGTGTATGTTTAAGAAAAAGAAAGAAAAAAAATCCTATGGTGCACAATTCTATTCAGACACATGTGGATTTGCCATGAGTTGGAATTGATTAGACAGCACCTGGTTGACGGATTTAAAAATATTTAGCAATGTACACTTGAGTCTGTATTCCAAATAGAGCACAGAGTTATTTAAATTATTTGGCTTCACAAAAGGCTCACAAAAATAATTTTTCTTATTAATCAAATTAAATCTTCTCAATGGAAAATTCTTTGATATCATTACATTGATTTGAAGGGCACTCTTTTCTAAATTGTGATGTAGTTGATGGAAAACTAGACTTAGATTGCTAATTGGCAGTCCTAAGAAAGGCACTTAATATCTTTTGAAAAAGTACGACAAAGCGCACATCCAGATCTGAATTAGGTAAGTGGAGATTAGCATAAGTAACTTGCTCTGTCTAGCCCATAATAGCTTGTCACATTCCCTACTTTCCCACTTGATCATAATCATCTTACTTCATTCTTGTTTTGGCAGTTCTGTGCCCTAATTCTTTAACCTAATTTGACAGTTGTATCTTGTCCTTCCAGACATGTTATTCTTAGCAATTCCTTTTCTGGAACTTTATACTTTGTTTATGTAGCAGATCAGGGTAATAACTGAACATTGTGTTTTGGGGCATGGGCTTTGAAATCATCTGAACAGTTAGACATTTACTAGATGAGTGATCTGAGGAAAGTTTCTTAACCTTCATGCCTTAGGTTGCTCATCTAAAAAACAGCATTTAAAATGGTGATTATCACACAGGAAATTTGAGGATTGTGCTTGACATAATGCCCAGGTATAGCAAGTGATGAGTAAACAGTAGATCTCAGTATTGTCTATCTTTAGGGCATTTGACTGCTAACCAGAAGGCTGGGGATTCAAACCTCCCAGACACTTCTCAGAAGGAAGGTTTGACAATTTACATCCGTAGAGATACCACCTCGGAAACCCAAGGAGAGGTTGTTATGAGTCAGATCTGACTTGACAGCAGTGAGTTTGTGTCTGGTTTGATTTATTCAAACCTTGATGCCATTATTTCTTGGAGTTAAATATTTCTAACTTTCTACCTGGCCCCAGAAATCTCTTTTCCTCCATATATTGTGGTTGATTTAAACAAGTATCTCTTCTCATCTCTGAACCTGGAAAATGTGGTGGTGTTCCCTATTAATGGTTTTCAACCAGAACTCAAAAGTGCCCAAGGAAGAAGGGAACATGCTTCACTGTGAAAGAGCAAGACTACAAACTACTACCCAGTCCTTTCCAATTAGAGATGCTTGTGCTCAATTCTTTCACTTCTATGTAGTAGAGCATATGAAAAAAAATGGTTGTGTCTAAAATGTTCAAAATCAATAAATAAATAGAAAAATAAAATAAAATGTTCAAAACCTACTGGTTTTGAAGGTCCCTATGATCCCTTTCAATATTAATATTCTTACTTCTACAGTGTCACTCAATGTTATCCATAATTTTTATGATCCACACAGTCGAATGCTTTTGCACAGTCAATAAAATACAAGTAAACATCTTTCTGGTATTAATTGCTTTGAACCAAGATCCATTCGACATCAGCAATGATATCCCTCACTCCACATCCTTTTATGAATCAAGTTTGCGTTTCTGGAAGTTATCTGTGAATATACTGCTGCAATCATTTTTTAATTATCTTCAGCAAGATATTACTTGTGTGTGATATTTATGATATTGTTCAAAAATTTCCACATTCTGTGGGATCACCTCTCACTTGAATGGGTACAAATATGGATCTATTTCAGTCAGTTGGCCAAGTAGCTGTCTTCCAAATTTCTTGGCACATATTAGTGAGTGCCTCCAGTGCAGCATCCATCTGTTGAAACATCTCAATGGGTATTCCATCAGTTCCTGGAGCCTTGTTCTTCTCCAATTCCTTCAGTGCAGCTTTGACTTCTTCCTTCCACACCATAGGTTCTTGATCATATACTACCTCCTGAAATGGATGAACATTGAACAACTCTTGGTATAGTGACCCTGTGTATTCCTTCCATCTTCTTTTGATGTTTTCTGCATCAGTCAATATTTTGTCCATAAAATTTTTCAGTATTCTAACTTGAGGCTTGAATTTTTTCTTCAGTTTTTTTTTTTTTTTTTTCAGCTTGAGAAATGGAGAACATGCTCTTCTCTTTTGGTTTTCTAACTCCAGGTCTTTGCACATTTCATTGTAATAATTGACTTTGTCTTCCCAAGCTGCTCTTTGAAATCTTCCGTTCAGCTTTTTTATCTTGTCATTTCTTCCATTTGTTTTAGCTATTCACCATACAAGGGAAAGTTTCAAAGTCTCCTCTGGCATCCATTTTGGTATTTTTTTCCTTTCCTATCTTTTTAAGACCTTTTGCTTTCTTCATGGATGATGTTCTTGATGTCATCCCACAATTCCTCTGGCTGTTGGTCATTGGTGTTCAGTGCATCAAATCTATTCTTTAGATGGTCTCTAAGTTCAGGATGGATATAATCAAAGTCATATTTTGGCTCTCATGGACTTGTTTTAATTGTCTTCAGCTTCAACTTGCACTTGCATATTAGTAGCGGATGGTCTGGTCCACAGTCAGCTCCTGGCCTTGTTTTGGCTGAAGATATTGAGCTTCTCCATTGCCTCTTGCCACAGATGTAGTCAATCTGATTCCTGTATATACCATCTGGTGAAGTCAATGTGTATAGGCACTGTTTATGTTGTTGAAAGAAGGTATTTGCAATGAATAAGTCATTGGTCTTTCACAATTCTAGCATATGATCTCTAGCATTATTGCTATCACCAAGGCCATATTTTCCAACTACTGGGGATTATTCTTTGTTTCAAACTTTTGCATTCTAATCATCAGTGATAGTGAAATCATCTTGATTGCATGTTCGATCAATTTCTGACTGTGTTGGTAAAAATCTTCAATTTCCTCATCTTTGGCTTTTGTGGTTGGTGCATAAATTTGAATAATAGTAGTATTACCTGGTCTTCCTTGTAGGTGTATGGATATTATCCTATCACTGACAGCATTGTACATCAGCATAGATCTTGAAACATTCTTTGTGATGATGAATGTCATGCCATTCCTCTTCAATTTGTCATTCCTGGCATAGTAGATCATATGGTTGTCTGATTCAAAATGGCCAAAACTAGTCCATTTCAACTCACTAATGCCTACAATACCAATCTTTATGTGTGCCATTTCATTTCTGACAACTTCCAATTTTCTTAGATTCATACTTCTTACATGAAGTATGAAGGTTACATTAAGAACCCTTAATTGTGCTCACAAGGAACCTGTACATAGACCAGGAGGCTGTCATTTATACAGAACAAAGGGATACTGCATGCTTTAAAATCAGGAAGGGAGTGTGTCAGGGTTGTATCCTTTCACCATACTTATTCAATCTGTATGCTGAACAAATAATCCAAGAAGCTGCACTGTATGAAGAAGAACACAGCATACTGATTGGAGGAAGACTCATTAACAACCTGTGATATGTAGACAACACAACTTTGCTTGCTGAAAGTGAGTATGACTTGAAGCACTTACTGGTGAAGGTTAAAGACTACAGTCTGAAGTATAAATTACATCTCAACATAAAGAAAATGAAAATCCTCACAACTGAACCAATAAGCAGTATCACAATAAATGGAGAAAAGATTGAAGTTGTCAAAGATTTCATATTACTTGGTTCCACAATCAACACCAATGGAAGCAGCAGTCAAGACTTCAGACAATGTATTGTGCTGGGCAAATCTGCTGCAAAAGACCTCTTTCAAGTCCTGAAGAGTGAAGATGTCTCTTTGAAGACTATGGTGTGCCTAACCCAAGCCATGGTATGTTAAATGGCCTCATATGCATATGAGAACTGGGCAATGAATAAGCAAGACTGAAGAAGAGTTGATGCTTTTGAGTTGTGGTGTTGGCAAAGAATGCTGAAGGTACCATGGACTGCCAAAATAACTAAAAAATCTGTCTGGGAAGAAGTGCAGTCAGAATGCTACTTGGAAGTGAGAATGGCCAGACTTTGTCTCATCTACTTTGGTCATGTTGTCAAAAGGGACCATTCCCTGAAGAAGGATATCATGCTTGGTAAAGTAGAGGGTCAACAAAAAAAAGGGAAGGCCCTCAATGAGATGGATTGATACCGTGGCTGCAATGATGGGCTCAGTTATAGCAAAGATTGTGAGCTTGGCACAGGACCAGGCAGTTTTTGTTCTGTTGTACATGGGGTCACTATGAGTCAGAGCCAACTCAATGACACCTAACAACAACAACATAGTTTTACTATGAGTCAATAGCAGTGGGTTTAGACTATGACTAAGTATGTTTCAATCTAACCTATAAAGCTAGCAATGTTGTTGTTATGTGCCGTCAAGTCAGACCTGACTCATAGGGACCCCTCCTTGGGTTTCCGAGGCAGTATCATTACAGAAGTAGATTGCCCAACCTTCCTTCCGAGGAGTGGCTGGTGAGTTTGAACCATCAGCCAGCCTTCTGGTTAGCAGTCACATGCCTTAGGCATTATGCTACCAGAGCTCCTAAAGCTAGCAATATAATTAAAATATTATTTATTGGTTTCCTTGATGATTCAAGGAGTTCATTATGAACATAGGTGTTTTGAATTGCTATGAGTAGAAGACATTAGGTTACACTGGGCTTTTCTCTTTCCATAGCAAACAACCTTAAATTGCATAAGTCTTTGAGTGGTCATAACTGTCAGATGTTTCTCTGCTTCCCTTTTGCCAACTTCCTTGCCTATGGTAGTTTTCTGTTTCTAGTGTTCTGACAAGTAAGACACTAGAGAGTGAACTTATTAGTTGTGTGTGTAAATTGGGAGTAATTAGGCTGAGTGAGGATATCAAGATGTAGCTTGAGTAAGACACCTTCATGGATATTGTCAATTGGCTGCTCAGTGGCTGTATTTGGGAAGCTCATTTTCTGGATTGGACTTTTACCTGTATATTGTTGTGTTGTTATGTGGCATCGAGTCAGACCTGACTCATAGCGACCCCTCCTTGGGTTTCTGGTAAATGCTTAGCAATGAGTTAGAGGTAGGAGACTTCTGACCTGTTGTTTTCCACAGTGTAAATATTTCACCATGACTAATTTCAAGCCACTAACAAGGTGTCATTGAACACTATATCCTTGAACATGAAGTTGGGAAGAGATGAACACAATTGGTTGGCTCCAGCATACTGCAGTATTAGAGACAATTTTAAGTAAGAGAGACTTTTGTAAAATAACGACTACTTTACTAACATTAGCATTCATCTGAAGACCTAGAAATACTATTAGAAATATGAAACCTCAGAAAGATTGGACACTCTGTGGAATGCTTTCACACTAGCTATCTCTTCTATGGAGATTAACCAAAAAACTCACTTCTGTCAAGTCAATTCAACTCATAGCGACCCCTCCTTGGGTTTCCAAGGAGGTATCTCTACAGAAGTAAATTGTCCAATATTCTTTCTGAGGAGTGGCTGGTGGGTTTGAACCATAAGCCTTCTGGTTAGCAGTCAAATGCCTTAGGCACTACACCACCAGAGCTCAGTTTTTATTTCATAAGATTATTACAGGTATCAAATGAGTGAATTCACATAAAGTGTTTAGCACAGTGTATGGAACATATAAACTATCAATTAATGTTAAATATAATATAATCTCTATAGAGATTAACTTCTTTTAATATTTAACATTAATAGTAGTTTATATGTTTCAGACACTGTGCTAAACACTTTATGTGAGTTCACTCATTCAGTACCTGTAATAATCCTATGAAATAAGAACTGATAATAAACACATTTTAAAAACTGAAGCAATTGAAGGTTAGGATGGTTGAGTAATTTACCTAAGGTCACACAGCTGGTAAGGGATGAGACAGGAATTAAAATCCAGGCAGCATGGCTCAAACCCCCCCCCCTTTTTTTTTTTTAATCCACTGTGTTACTGCCTTGCACCATCTTTGTAAACAGCATAGCACACTTGACTTGTGGCTATAAAATAATGAATAAACATGCCTAGTTGATGACTGATGATTGGGAGCTCTGGTAGTGCCTAAGGCACTTGACTGCTAACCAGAAGCCTGGCAGTTCAAACCCACCAGCCACTCCTCAGAAGGAAGATGGGGCAATCTACTTCTGTAGTGATACTGCCTCGGCAACCCAAGGAGGGGTCATTATGAGTCGGTCTGACTCGACGGTACATAACAACAACAACAACATACTTAGAATTATTTCCTAGATAATAAGATAAAATACAACACTCAGAGGGATGGCTAGCCCTTTCCAGTGATGAAAACGTTTCTCCAAACAATGTATTTCAGTGTGAATCCACTGGTATAAAAAGCCAATGTAACTGGGCATTATCTTCATAATCGGGAGTGTGGATGAGTCTAAGTTGATATTCAAAGAGTGCATACCAGTTAAAAGTTGCCTAGCAAAACTTTTGAGTTTTGCTTGATCCAAGTCCTCTTCCTTTCAATGACTCTAATTCACTTTTCACATGTATTAAAGAAACAAACAAAAACCAGTTTGATCTTTCTTGTGTGTTTCATGGCCATTCCAAAGAATATCCAGTTTTTTTGTGTGTGTGTGTGTATATATATATTTTTGTGCTCAGGGAGAATAAGGTGTATGTATTTGTTTAACCTCAGATACACACTCCAGTTAGCAGGGTCTATGGAAGTTCAGGTGACAATAGAACATACATTTTGCCTTTTAATCCACCTCCTATGAGCCTTAATTAAAAACAAACTCAAACCAAACTCAATGCCATTGAATTGATTCTGACTCATAGTGACACCCACTGGGTTTCCAAGACTGTAAATATTTTATAGAAGTCTCATTTTTTGTCTATTGATCAGCTGGTAGGTTTGAACCACTGACCTTTTAGTTAGCAAGTAAATGGCTTAACCACTGTATCACCAGAGATCTTCTGCTTCTGGTAGTCTTAATAAGACTTTGACAAGAATATAAACAATGTTCAATTGCAGAAAATGAACATGCATAATTCTCTACATGTCCTTTGGGGAAAAGCAGACCTAGCAGTGCAAACTGTAAAGTATTGGCTGCTAACTGAAAAGTTGGTAGTTCTAATTCACCCAGGCGCTCAGCTGGCAATCTGCTTCCATGAAGATTACAACCAAGAAAACCCTTTGAGATAGATCTTTGTCACGTGGGTATGCTATGAGTCAAAAATGACACGATGGTACCAAATAGCAATAACAACTTCAGGAAAAGGAAGAAATAAGCCACATGTAAAAACTTGCCAAAAATTCCAATCCTCATCAGGGTGGATAACCCAATAAGCAAGGTAAACACGGGCTTTCTTGTGCTTACTTATGAATTTGTAGTGAACAATTTCATATGGGTGTCACCACCTGCTTATTGGATCATCTGACACTTCATTCATATCCACATACTTCATGTCACATTAACTCACCCAGCCTGAAACCTACAGCTACATCCTCCAGCTGACAGCAAGGCTAGGCTTTAGCTTTTTCATAACCTCCTTATACATATAAACCTGTATATCTAGGATCTATGAAGTACAACGATGATTATTGAGGATTAATGGATCATCCAAAGTGCCAGTTGGCACATTTTGAGTAAAAAGTGTAACAAATGCAGCTGTTTACTAATAAATAAAGCCTCAGCTGTAAGAGAAATAAATTAGATGCATTTAATTGGTAGGCTGCAAACCTCCCCTCTTTATTACAGTGCTGCTTCTTGTTATTTTATGATGTCAGGGTAGATGGCACACTGACAGAGTGTTTATGAATCACAGTTTGCAGATGGCACTCTTGGTTCTCGGCAGCTATGAGCACAAGTAGCATGAGGCCTCAATAGCAGATTTTGCCAAAGACGACCCCCTGAGAGTTAGCTGTCTCCATTTCTCTTGTGCCAATCTCTCCCTGGCAGAACCCTACTTTACAAGCCCACCTTTAATAAATTGCAGCTCCCTGGCAAGGATTTAAAGAGAGCTCACACCCAGAGAATGCCTTTATGTGGAAGTGATTTCTTTGTCATTGTAGCGGAGGCCTGTGCAATGATTCTCCTGCAGCCTTTTTGCAAAATCTTACAGAGGAAGATGACCCAGGATCTGGCAGGACAGAAACCACCCCCTCACACATATGCGTGCACACACACACACACACACAAACACACTCCCCTGGCTCCCCATGCCCTCCCTCCCTTCAGCTGACAAGAATGATTTCCCGTCTCTCAAGCACAGCATAAGGTCCTTGCACTTGGGATTCAGAGCTCCCCTAACTAATGACAGCTTTGTCATCATGCAGCTGGGGATGTAGAGGGGAGGGGTCACCCAGCCCATCGAGCTGAGGCTTTACAGTTTCTGCACTCCACGCTTTTCCCCTGGCCACTAGTCACTTCCATGGCTAGGGAAAGCACACAGGACATAATGCAGTCCTGTCAACAGATTTGTATATATACATACATACGTACATACATACATATATGTGTGTGTGTGTGTGTGTGTTATACATACACACACATATATATATATTCATAATGGATTTTTATTCTAATTTTTTTCCCAATAGAAAAATAGGAATGATCAGGTCACTTTGGAGAGAACAAAGTGTAGTATGAACACAATAATAATGATAATAAGATTAATGATAAAAGCAATAATAATATTAATATCTGGAGCTTCCATTTGCTGAGTATGACTATTTGCTGTTTTAAGCTGCTTTTGAGTGGATCTGATTCACAGTGAATCAGATAGAACTGCTCCATGGAGTTATTGAAGCTGTGACGTTTAGGAAGTAGATCATCAGGACTGTCTTCTGAGACACCTCTTCATGGGTTTGAACCTCCAAACTTTCAGCTCGTAGTCAAGGGAGGTAACACCAGGAGGCCCTGGTTTCATTCCAAGGAGAATTGTGCTCACGCAGAGCAGTACTGGATGTACCACAGGAAGTGTTCTAATAATTGGGGTCTCTCGTGCCTAAGGCACTTGACTGCTAACCAGAAGGCTGGCAATTCAAACCCACTAGCCACTCCTGGGAAGGAAGTTTGGGCAATCTACTTCCATATTGATACCACCTCGGAAACCCAAGGAGGGGTCACTATGAGTCAGGTCCAACTCAATTGCAAATAACAGCAATGATCCTATATTTGATAAGGATTTGTATCCACAATATATATTACAACTCAAGAAAGCAAATAACACATATTTTTTTTTTAATGGGCAAAACATTTGGGTAGCCATTTCACCAAAGAAAATATGAGCATCCAATATTCATGTAAAAAGATGCTCAACATCATTAGTAATTAAATGGAAATTAAAAATACCATAAGATACTATTTCACACTCTGTATAATGGCTATAATAAAATAGACAGACACAAATAAGTGCTAGCAGAGATGTGGAGAAATCAGAGCCTTCATACAATGCTAGTGGGGATATGAAATGATACAACCACACTGGAAAACAGTATCAAAATAAAAGTTACAACATAAACTTACCATGTGACCCAGTGATTTTCCCCCAGGTATCTACTCAAGATAAATGAATATATAAATATTTATATATCATATCAGAATTATTCATAATAGCCCCAAAGTGGGAACACTCCACTAGTTCATTTGCTGATGAAAGGATAAACCTAATGTGGTATATCCATACAATGTAATATCAGTCAGCAACAAAAAGAATTATTGATAAATGCTACAAAAATAGCTCCAAAAATATGCTATGTGAAAAAAAGCCAAATTACAAGAGACGGCATGCTGTATTGTTAAATGTGCATGAAATATCCAAAAAAGGAAGATCTAAAGGTGTAGAGAATAGATTAATGGTAGCCTGAGGCTAGGGGTGGAAATAGATTGATTACAATGGGCACAAGGGATCGTTTTGAAGTGCTAAAAGTGTTTTAGAAAATGTTTGGATTATGGGCATAGTTGTACAACTCTATAAATATCCTCAAAATCATTGAATTATATGCCCTAAATGGGTGGATTTTGTATTTTGCAAGTTATATCTCAATAAATTATAATTTTTAAAAATGTGTATACACATTTTACTAATTTTTCTTGTTAATTATTGGTCCCTTCACTGTCATTGGTATTATTTCTTATTTTGCTAATTATCTAGTCCAGTGCTTAGAGTGATTGGCATATAGTAGATGCTCAAGAAATACTTGAAAAATGCATGACTGAAAAAGTGATGTGAATGTAAGTAGATAGATTATGAGCATCTGCTTGTCAGCTATTTTAATATATTTATTTACAATAAAGAAAAATCTATTTCAAAATGAACTCTACACACAAATTAGTTCTGACTAATCATTCTCTCATTATGAATTATTTATGAATAAATATGTGGATAAAAATTATACAATATCAATGATCTTATTCTGAATGATACTGAAGAATTATTCACAAATTGCTCAGGGGACAAGAAATGCTGTTTCATTTAACTGCATATTAATGGGATTATTTATCAGAAGGATATTGTCTACTTTATTCAATCAAAAGCACTCATGCCAGGCTTACTCCTGTACAGAGTGATTTTATCCACCCTATCCTAGCTTGTCCTTTCAGCAGCCCTTCAAGGAAGTATGAACAAGTACAACCCTTCTCATTTACCAGATGACAAATACAGCATTTAGAAAATTTATGTGCCCAGATTCACAGCATAATGAAATGTGTTGTTGATCTAGGACTTGACACCAACTTTTCTTAGAAAGAAAATAGTTCTGTTTAATCTGTGAGCCAGTAATAGATCTCAGTAAAACCAGTTTCTTCATTGTCTCCTTGGGCCAGATCTAAGCCTTCTTGTCCTCACATCAGTTCTTTGTCTTGCCCTTCCTCTGCTCTCTATGGGATGAGACTGACTTCTGTAGCCTATTGTCCCTAGACTCCTATGTTAGCTGGGTCAGTCAAAGAGAGGCAGTTGCAGAAGACAGTAGATCAGGAGGAAAGAAGAAGCTGGTATCTTCCATGAATCTACTCTTCCTGGACAGACCCACCCAGCTTCCTGAGGGAGACCTGACCTCAGCTGGTAATACTGCCACTCCCTTAGTCCCCCCAACTTAATATTAGTGGCTTCCCAAAAAATGATGTGAATGTAGATAGATAGATTATGAGCATCTGCTTGGCAGCTATTTTAATATATTTATATATTTATAATAGAAACAAATCTATTTCAAAATAAACTCTACACACAAATTAGTTCTGACTTATTTGGTGATAATCTCTGGAATAATCATCATCCTGCCATTGACTTTTCTGCCATTAAATTCCTTCTATTTTATAGTCTTCACAATTTCTGTTTTCATGTCTGACATAACATAAAAGTGGTTTCTTCTCATTCTACAATTGTTTATTTATTTTTGTTTTTCCCAATGTGCAATGTTCCATTTTTTGCTTTCTCCAGATTTTCCCCATACCCCAAGGTCCATCATATGTCATCTTCAACATGAGAACTAGATCTCAAGAATCATCTTTTCCTCTGAAGTATTTTCCTACCATTCATATATTGTTTAGCCACACATAGGTTTCTGTTTTTTCATAGTTATCTTTTTTGTCATTTAACTTCCACAATTATTACACTTTCTCTGAATTTTTATTTCCCTAGTGATATTTAATTTTGTTTAAGGAAAATGATGTTATGACAATATGAAGCAATGGTTATTTTTCTCTTCTCTCCTATAATGATGTTCCTCAGCATTCTACTATTATACCTTAGTGAAAGGAGGAGAAGAAATGGAAAAGGAAGATACCCCAAAGTCCTAATCAGACAGAAAGAGAAAATGGAAAGTCTTCTCTTCCTGACTCAGAATGGAACACAGAACAGTATGGAGGTAAGAGAAGAAAATAATCAAATACATGGATCAAGGTTTCCATCTCTAAGTCCAAGTCCTGAAGTGGGAAGAAGTATAGCACAGATGAGGGAATAAACATGAAAGAATAGAGTGTTTTCCCCACTCTCCACTTAAAAATCTGCACAACATCTATTTCACAGGCTACCCTTCTATCCATGTGGAATAGCCAGAAGGTTGGGCAGAGAGTCTGAGATAGCTTTCTTTTATTTTTTTTACATTTGTTATGTTTTATTTAATGAGCTTCCTGCTCTGTTACATTAAAATCCGTTGGTCTATTAGAATTTGCATGGATCTTTTACCCATGCATGGTTGTGTAACATCATGCCTTGGTCTTGAGCCACATTTTACCTCTATGGTGGGGTCAATCATTCAGTTCCCTAAGGCCTCCAGGTGGAGATGTAGAGCCAATGAGAATTTACCAGAAGAATTCATCACAGTAGAGTCACTTATAGACTACACAAGTGTCATCAAACATTAGGGATGTTGAATTAGGGTCAATAAGGGCCAAATTAGCACCCTGGAAAACAGCACATTTATCAGGAATAGTCCTAAATATTAGATACCAGCAGCATGACCTGAGGTCAGGATGACCAAAATCATTGCTGTAAAGAATGGAAAAGTAAGATGCCAGTAGAAAGATGGCATGCCTGGATCCAAGACCACCTCTCCTCTAGATATCATGATATCATAGAATCATCTTCCCCCATGTATATAGACATCACGTTAAAAAGGAGTTAGGGGGGCAGAAATTGAGCTGAATATCTGTCCAAAAAGGACTAAATTTCTTAAAGAGATTGATGCTTTTATAGATTGATGCATATTAGAAAATTTGCTTATCTTTTGGTTTATGGTTTATTATTTGTCATCCCTCTCTAGAATATAGGCATAATGGGGGCAAAGATGTTTTTGTGTTGATCACTATGCAATATAGTGCCTGGCACATAGCAGCCACTCAAGAAGTAGGTATTCCTTGCTCTTTTCAAACAACTGGAGGCTCAGAAGTCAGAGTAAATAAATTATCGGCAGTAGAGACTCTACAACTTTTCCACACGTGGTGGTGGTGGTGATATTAGGTGCCATTGATGTGGCTCCAACTCATAGTAACCCAATGTGTGACAGAATGAAATACTGCTGGTCCTATGCCATCCTCACAATCTTTGCTATTTAACACATGATGATGTTATTAGGTGCCGTTGAGTCAGCTCTGACTCATAGTGACCCTATGTACAACAGAATGAAACATTGCTTGGTCATGTACTACCCTCACAATCCTTCCTATACTTGAGCCATCATTGTAGCCACTGTGTCAATCCATCTTGGTGAGGGTCTTCTCCTTTTTTGCACACCCTCCACTTTACCAAGTGTGTTAGACTGGGTTCTCTAGAGAAACAAAACCCAGCAAAGCTTATATATGTATATAAAGAGAGAGAGAAATTTATCTTAGGAAAATGGCTCACAAATGTATAGAAGCCAGCAAGTCACAGACTGTTCCTGGATCAAACATCAAGCTGGAGGCTTTCCCTGGCTCCCGCAACTGCAGAGGCCAAGAAGCTCAAGGCTGGTAGGCAGTACATCAGCCGTTGACTCCAACAAATGACGAATCCAAGATCTCCAGGCCGAACGGTGGACTGATCACTCACAGACAGTTGTAGGCAGCACAAACAGAATCCTGATCCATGGAAGAATGTTTTTCTTCCCAGGATGTCCCTGGATATGGTGAAGGCAGGCCACACCCCTTGGGAAACTCCATTTGAACAGACTGGCCACTCAGAACACAGTCATCCAATCCCATCATGGGAATGACCATACAGAACTGGGGTCCAGCCAAGTTGACACACAGCTCCAACTATCACACCAAGTATGGTATCTATCTATCTCCATGGAATGGTCCCTTCTGACAACAGAGTAAAAGTAGGTGAGATGAAGTCTGGCTATTCTTACAAGGAGCCTACTGGCTGTACTTCTTCCAGAAAAATTTGTTTGTTCTTCTGGCAATCCATGGTACTTTCAGTATTCTTTGCCAACAACACAACTCAAAAGCATCAACTCTTAGGATTTCCTTATTCACTGTTCAACTTTCATGTGCATATGAGGTGAATGAAAATACCATGGCTTGGATTAAGCATGCCTTAGTGTTCAAAGAGACATATTTACTTTGCAGCACTTTAAAAAGATCTTTTACAAGTTTGCAAGCAGACAGCTAGATGCAATGAAGGGTCTCTCTTCATCCAAAGCAAAGAAGAATGAGGAAAACCAAAGACGTATGGAAACAATTAGTCCAAATGACTGATACACTATGCAATCCTCAACCTATATGGCTATGAGCCTAGAAGAACTAGATGGTGTCCAGCTACCACTGTCAATCACTTAGAGGGGGATCTCTGTAGGATATCCTGGATAGAGTGGGAGAGCAATGTGGAAAAAAACTCAAAATCACTAAAAAAAAAAAAAGAAAGAAAGAAAGAAAAGAACCATGTTTGCTGGTCTGATATAGTCCAAGGGAAGCCCTGAGATTATAGCCTCTAGCTGCCCTTCAGATCTGGAATTGAACCCACTCCCATGGTTTCCAGTCAAAGAAAAGGCAGGCCTGTGAGCTGAATATTTACATTAGGTAGATAAACTCCTTGGAGAGATCAATCTTGGGAGAATAGAAGGTCTGTGTATGCACAGGGAGACAGCTTGCAAGGAAGGAGTGCATGGGAAGAAAGGACACAGGGGAGAGGTAACTATGGGGAAGAATGGGGAAGAAAGCTGTTTCAGCTTGAGGAATGTCAAATGTGTACTTCCCTTTTGGTTTTCTAACTCCAGACTGAGACAGACTAGGAAAGAAGATGCCATCCACTTCTCAAAGACTTGGCCAGTGAAAACCTTATGAATAGTAGTAAAACACTGTCTGATATTTGTTGTTGTTGTTATATGCCGTTGAGTCTGTCTGATATATTACTGGAAAACTTCATGAATAGCCTTGAAATTTCGTCCAATAC
>NW_006921905.1:1359151-1360250 GCF_000298275.1 Orycteropus afer afer
TCACAAAGAATGTTTCAAGATCTATCCTGAAGTACAATGCTGTCAGTGATAGGACAAGGTCCATATGCCTACAAGGAAAGCAAGTTAATACTAGTATTGTTAAAATTTACACACCAACCACCAAAGCCAAAGATGAGGAAATTGAAGATTTTTACCAAATTCTGCAGTCTGAAATTGATCAAACATACAATCAAGATGTGCTGATTATCACTGGTGATTGGAATGCAAAAGTTGGAAACAAAGAAGAGTTACTGGTAGTTGGAAAATTTGGCCTTGGTGACAGAAATAATGCTGGAGATCGCATGATAGAATATTGCAAGACCAATGACTTACTTACTGATTGCAAGTACCTTTTTCCAACAACATGAAAGGTGGCTATACATGGGGACTTCACCAGAATACA
This sequence comes from Orycteropus afer afer, assembly GCF_000298275.1. Classification (NCBI taxonomy): domain Eukaryota; kingdom Metazoa; phylum Chordata; class Mammalia; order Tubulidentata; family Orycteropodidae; genus Orycteropus; species Orycteropus afer. The sequence goes on from NW_006921905.1 coordinate 1,359,555, forward strand.
CAGGAATCAGACTGACTACATCCGTGGCAAGAGGCAATGGAAAAGCTCAATATCTTCAGCCAAAACAAGGCCAGGAGCTGACTGTGGAACAGACCATCAAATGCTCATATGCAAATTCAGGTTCAAGTTGAAGAAAATTAAAACAAGTTCATGAGAGCCAAAATATGACCTTGATTATACCCCTCCTGAATTTAGAGACCATTTAAAGAACAGATTTGATGGATTGAACACCAGTGACCAAAGACTAGAGGGATTGTGGGAAGAAATCAAGAACATCATCCATGAAGAAAGCCAAAGGTTGTTAAAAAGACAGGAAAGGAAGAAAAGACCCAAATGGATGTCAGAAGAGCCTGAAACTTGCCCTTGAACAAAGAAGAGCTAAAGCAAATGGAAGAAGTGACAAGATAAAAGGTAAACAGAAGATTTCAAAGAGCAGCTTGAGAAGACATAGTTAATTATTATAATGAAATGTGGAAACACATAGAGTTGAAAAACCAAAAGGGAAGAACACTTTCAGCACTTCTTAAGCTGACAGAACTGAAGAGGAAATTTAAGCCTCGAGTTGCAATATTTAAAGATTCTATGGGCAATATATTGAATGATGCAGGAAATATCAAAAGAAGATGGAAGGAATACACAGTCACTGTATCAAAAAGAATTGGTTGATGTTCATCCATTTAAGGAGGTGACATATGA
>NW_006921905.1:1362059-1362736 GCF_000298275.1 Orycteropus afer afer
TCCATTTTGGTCTTCTCTTCCTTTCTCATCTTTTTAGTGATCTCTTGCTTTCTTCATGGATAATGTTTTTGATATCCTCGCACAATTCTTCTGGTTTTCGGTCATTTGTGTTCAATGCATCAAATCTTTTCTTTAGATGGTCTCTAAATTCAGGAGGGATATATATTCAAGATCATATTTTGGCTCTCATGGACTTAATTTAATTGACTTCAACTTCAAGTTGAACTTACATATGAGCAGTTGATGGTCTGTTCCACAATCAGCTCCTGGCCTGGTTTTGACTGAAGATATTGAACTTTTCCATTGCCTCTTGCCCTGGATGTAGTCAATCTGATTCCTGTGTGTTCCATCTGGTGAAGTCCATGTGTATAGCCACCATTTGTGGTGTTGAAAAAAGGTGTTTGCAATGAACAAGTCATTGGTCTTGCAAAATTCTACCATGCGAGTTCCACTATTATTTCTGTTTCCAAGGCCAAATTTCCCAACTACTGGTGATTCTTCTTTGTTTCCAACTTTTGTATTCCAACCACCAGTGATAATTAACATATTCTGATTGCATGTTTGGTCAATTTCAGACTGCAGAAGTTGATAAAATTATTCAATTTCCTCATCTATGGCTTTGGTGGTTGGGGCATAAATTTGAATAATAGTCATATTAATGGGTCTTCCTTGTAGGC
>NW_006921905.1:1362836-1368680 GCF_000298275.1 Orycteropus afer afer
ATTATGGATAACATTGAGAAGAATGGGAATTCCAAAACACTTAATTGTGGTCATAGGGAAATTGTACATAGACAAGGAGGCTGTCATTCGAATAGAACAAGGGGAAACAGTATGGTTTAAAATCAAGAAGGGAGTGTGTCAGGGTTGTATTCTTTCACCATACTTATTCAATTTGTATGCTGAACAAATAATCCAAGAAGCTGGACAATATGAAGAAGAACATGGATGTTCAGGATTGGAGGAAGACTCATTCACAACCTATGTTATGCAGATGACACAACTTTGCTAGCTGAAAGTGAACATACTTGAAACACTTACTGATGAATGTTGAAGACTGCAATCTACAGTATGGGTTACACCTCAATATAAAGAAAACAAAAATTCTCACAATGGGACCAGTTAGCAGCATCATGATAAATGGAGAAAAGATTGAAGTTGTCAAAGACTTCATATTACTTGGTTCTACAATCAACACCAATGGAAGCAGCAGTCAAGATATCAGGTAACATATAGCACTGGACAAATCTGCTGCAAAAGACCTTTTTCAAGTGATGAGTAGCAAAGACAGCTCCTTGAAGACTAAGGTGTGCCTGACACAAGCCATGGTATTTTCAATCACCTCATATTCATGTGAGAGCTGGACAATGAAAAAGGAAGACTAAAGAAGAGTTGATACTTTTGAGTTGTGGTGTTGGCAAAGAATGCTGAAAAGACCATGGACTACTAAAAGACCTAACAAATCTGTCCTGGAATAAGTGCAGCTGGAATGCTCCTTGGGAATGAGAATGTCCAGACTTCGTCTCACCTACTTTGGTCATGTTGTCAGAAGGGACTCTTCCTTGGAGAAGATACCATGCTTGGCAAAGTGGAGGGATAATGAAGAAGGGGAAGGGCCTTAATGAGACGGATAGATGCAGTGGCTGCAATAATGGGCTCAAGTATATCAAGGATTGTGAAGCTGGTACGAGACTGGGCAGTGTTTTGTTCTGCTGGACATGAGGTTGTTATGAGTCAGAGATGACTCAATACCACCTAACAACAATAACAACAATAACTCCAGTTCTTTGTTCATTACATTATAATAATTGACTTTGTCTTCTCAAGCTGCTCTTTGAAATCTTCTATTTACCTCTTTTATCTTGTCATTTTTTGCATTTGCTTTATCTACACTTTGTTCAGGGAGCTCTGGTAGCATAGTGGCTAAGGCACTTGACTGCTAACCAGAAGGCTGGTAGTTCAAATCCACCAGCCACTTCTCAGAAGGAAGATGGGGCAATCTACTTCCGTAGTGATACTGCCTCAGAAACCCAAGGAGGGGTCTTTGTGAGTTGGGTCTGACTGGACAGCACATAACAACAACAACAACAACAACAACACTTTTTTCAAGAGTAAGTTTCAGTGTCTTTTCTGATGTCCATTTTGGTCTTTTCTTCCTTTCTGATCTTTTTAATGAAACTTTTGTTTTCTTTGTGGATGATGTTCTTGATGTCATCCCACAACTCCTCTGGTCTTTGGTCATTGGTGTTCAATGAGTCAAATCTGTTCTTCAGATGGTCTCTAAATTCAAGTGGGATATAATCAAGCTTATATTTTCACTGTCATGGACTTCTTTTAATTATCTTCACCTTCAACTTGAACTTGTATATGAGCAACTGGTGGTCTATTCCACAGTCAGCTTCTGGCCTTGTTTTGGCTGAAGATATTGAATTTCTCCATTGCACATCTCTTTCCACACATGTAGTCAATCTGATTCCTGTGTATTCCATTTTACAAGGTCTGTGTGCACAGCCACTATTTTTATTGTTGATAAAAGGTATTTGCATGAATAAGTCATTGGTATTGTAAAATTCTATCATGCCATCTTTAGCATCATTTCTATCACCAAGGCTATATTTTCCAACTACCAGTGATTCCTCTTTGTTTACAAATTTCTCATTCCAATCACCAGTAATAATCAATGCATCTTGATTGCTCATCTGGTCAATTTCAGGCCACAGAAGTTGATAGAAATTTTCAGTTTCCTCATCTTGTCCTTAGTGGTTGGTGTTTAAATAGTAGTATTAACTAATCTGCCTTGTAGGCATATGGATGTTATACTATCACTGACAGCATTGTACTTCAGGATAGATTCGGAAACATTCTCTGTGATCATGTTGTTGTTGTTGTTGTCATTATGTGCTGTGGAGTCAGACCTGACTCATAGCAACCCCTCCTTGGGTTTCTGAGGAGGTATCACTACAGAAGTAGATTGCCCAACCTTCCTTCTGAGGACTGGCTGGTGGGTTTGAACTGCCAATCTTCTGATTAGTAGTCAAGTGCCTTAGACACTACGCTACCAGAGCTTCTTTGTGATCATGAATGCCTCGCCATTCCTGTTCAACTTGTCATTCCCAGCATAGTAGATCATATGATTGCCTGATTCAAAATGGCCTGTGCCAGTTCATTTCAGCTCTCTAATGCCTAAGATATTGATCTTTATGCATCCCATTTCATTTTTGACAACTTCCAATTTTCCTAGATTCATGCTTCACACACTCTATGTTCCAATTATTAATGGATGTTTGCAACATAGTTCAAACCCACCAGCCACTCCATGGAAGAAAGATTAGGTGGTCTGCTTCTGTAAAGATTTACAGACTTGGAAACCCAGTGGAGATCGCTGTGTGTTGGAATTGACTCAATGGCAGTGAGTTTGGTTTTTGGTTTTGAGTAAAATCAGCTCAGATTCATAGCAACCTTGTGAATAGTAGAACAAAATATTGCCCAGTCCTGTGCCATCCTCACAATCATTGCTATGTTTGAGTCCATTGTTTCAGCGACTGTTTCAGTCCATTTCATTGAGGGTCTCTCACTTTTTCGATGACTTTCTACTTTATCAACATGATGTCTTTCTCTGGCATGTAGTCCATCATGATAATGTGACAAAGGTAAGTGAGACAAAGCCTCACCATTCTTGCTTCTAAGGAGCATTCTGACTTTACTTTCTTTAAGACCAATTTATTTCTTCTTCTGGTAATCCATATATATTCAATATTCTTCACCAACACCACAATTCAAATGTGTCAATTCTTCTTCTTTGATCTTTTTTATTCTTCAGTTTTCACATGCATATGAAAGCAATTTAAAATACCATACTTGGGACAGGCTCACCTTAGTCATCAAAGTCTTAGAATTAAAACTTCAAATAAACTCAGAAATAAATAAGGATATACAAAATGTACCTTACACACTCACTAGTATTCTCTAAAAATATGTATATTACAAATGAAGAATATACATCCATTTCAAATGCTTGTGAATATTTACCTTTATAAATATTGATCATGTATGAAACCACAGAAAATCTCAATTCATTCAATTAAGTAGAAATCTTACAATCAGCATCCTCAGAGAGCAATGCCTTAAAAAAAGAACCTTCAATAGGCAAAAAATTTTTTTAAAAATGATATATTTTTAAAAAACATGTCACTCAACTTAAAAATAACTATTGGATCAAAAAAAAATAAACAAAAATTGATTTTAAATAAATAGCAATAAGAGCACAACATACAAAAATCCTGACAGCTTCAAAGTTCTTCTTAGACAAAAACTTACAGCAAGTGGAAAGACAGTGAGAAGGGAACAGACTTTGCCTGTTTCAGAAGCAGAAAAAAGGTTAGCATGGTGGGGGAATTGAGCATTGTGGTAACCAGTGAGATAGAGGCATGCTAGATCTTCTAGGTCCCTATAGGTGATGGTAAGAAATTTGATTCTTATCCTAGTGAAATTGGAAAATATCAGATTGATACTTTTAAGCAGAAGTGACATAATTTGTGTTAAAATTTTAAAAGATTTTTTTTTTTTCCCCTGCTAATTGGAGAATGGGTTGTTGATAAGGGTGGAATCAAGAAGACAGTCATGATATCTTGCAATAATCCAGGCAAAGGATGATGGCAGTTTAGTATATGTAGTGATGTAAATTTGAGGAAGAAAAATATTACTCAGTGATGGTTAAATAGGATGGTAAGGGAGAGAGAGTATGAGAAGACAGCTTTTAAGATTTAGGCAACGAGTAGATAGAAGTGTCATTTATTCTAGTGGTCAGTCCTGGGCAGGGGCAGGTTTTGTGCAGATAATTAAGAGTCCCATTTTACACATGAACTATGTGAAGAGATGAGTTTGGAGCTTGGGCAGTAGTCAAGGCTAAAGATATAAATTTGGAAAGTAAGCATATAGATGTTAAAGAAATTGTAGTACTAAATAAGGTGACCTAGAGAAAAAAGTGCAGAGCAGGGAAGAAGGTGCAGAAATGAACTCTAACAAAGACACAGCCAGGAGAGCCAATGAGATTAAGGGAAAACCAGGTAAATGAGATAATCCCTATAAATATGCAGAAACAGACAATAAGCACAAAGAGTTAGGGTTCTTTTCTTTATTATTGTTGTTTATTGTTGATATTGGATACAGAAGTGAAAATTGAAACATAAATCATGGTTTTTGTTTTGTTCCCAGAGCAGAGAATCAAAGAGTAAAAGACTAATATTATTCAGCATTGGAGAGGGATTGGGCAGAAAAGCTCTTTTAACCTTTTCATGATTATTTTCTGCTTTATGTTCCCTGGAAGCAACAATGGCCAGACTTTGTCTCATTGTCTCACCTACTTTGGTCATATTGTAAGAAGGGAATATTCCCTGGAGAAGCATGTCATGCTTGTTAAAGTGGAGGGTCAATGAAAAAGGGTAAGGTCCTCAATGAGATAGATTGACACAGTGCCTGCAACAATGCACTCAGGTATAGGAAGGATCATGAGGTTGGCACAAGACTGGGCGATGTTTTGTTCTGTTGTGCATAGGGTCGCTATGAGTTGGAGCTGGCTCCATGACACCTAACAACAACACGTGTTTTCAGTACTGGAAGATATGTTGAAATCAAGGGGGAAAAAAATAAAAGCAATAGGGATTTTGATACAATTATGGTGGAAACATATGTCCAAGTAGACTCTGGTGATAAGATTTGTGGGATAAGGACCAGTTATTTATGTTTGTGCAGTTGCACAGATCCTGACAGGTGGTAGCACTTACTGCCACTGGGACAGTAGTTTCCCAAGAAACTTTGAGAGACTAAAAATGTGACCACAGGTCATGAGAGAGTTAAAACTGATCGCTTGAGTATACATTGATAAAAGTAATTTTATACATGTAAATTTGTTAACATATAGAAAGGATGATATACCCTTATTCTTTAACCACACAATTCCACTTTTAGAAATGCACCAGATCATAAAGGCTCTGTATTTGCTTGATGGAAATATTCACAGAAGTGAACCAAGATGGATGCACAAGAACATTCTTATGATACTGGAAAATCTGAAATAACTTAAAAAAATATATAAGAATGGAAAAATATGCAGCTGCTTAATTGTAAGCTTGTATACATGTGCTTGGGTAGAAATATTTCATTATGCACTTTTAAGTGAGAAAAGCTAAACAGAGAACAGAATAAAGGTTATGACTCTATCAAAAATAAAATGTGTGTGTGTGTGTGTATAGAATTTATTCATTTAACAAAGAATGGAAAGATAGGCAAAACTGTTAATATTTGTAATCTCTGTTTGTCTGGTAGTGAAATATAAAACTATTTGCTATTTAATATACTTCTACATTTTCCATTCATTTTACTCAGTGGGAATATATTGCTTTTATAATTAGAAAAATAAGTAAGAATATTTCCACTAAAAAATTTCAGAGTACTATGTGTCATTCTAAACTTAAAAATTTGAAATACTTGATAAAATGGTTGATTTTCCAATAAAATAGACCTTAACACTGACTCAAGAAAAAGTGAGAAATCTTTTTTTTTTTTTTT
>NW_006921905.1:1368780-1372718 GCF_000298275.1 Orycteropus afer afer
TTTCATTTTTGACAACTTCCAATTTTCCTAGATTCATACTTTGTACATTCCATGTTCTGATGATTAATGGATGTCTGTAGCTGTTTCTCTTCAATTTGAGTGGTGCCACATCAGCAAATGGCATTCTCGAAAGCTTTACCTTATCCATAAGAGTAAGCCTGGGTTTACTCAGATAATGCAGCTCTTTCCCAGTCCTATTTTGAGAACTTTCTAACCTAATGGGACTATTCATAAAGTTGTGTGGTAATGTATCAAAAAGTGTTTCTTTGCTATTCATAAGGTTTTCCCTGGACAATTATTTGAGAAGTGGACAGCCTCTTCTTTCTTCCTACTCTGTCTTAATCTATAAGCTGGGATGATACCTGTGCACCATGTGCATCCTGCTGGGTTAGAAACACAGTGGCTCAGCCTCAAAACTCACATCAACACGTCACCATGGTAGGACAAACTGACAGACAAGTTTGCTCCCCTGTTGGAAACCTCTCGTACCACCTTTACCTGAGTCCCTGTGGCTGACTCCTCCTCTGTCCAGATTACTAGGCCTTTTAATCCCCTTTCTCCTGCTCTCCAGCCCTGCTGCTTTGGGTGTACCTGAGTTCCTCTCCTTACCTGGATCCCTGCAGCTGACTGGTCCTCTATCTGAGTTCCTGGCTTTTAATCCCCTTTTTCCTGATCTCCCTCACTGCTACTTTGGGCGTGGCTGAGTTCCTCTCCTCACCTGGATCCCTGCTGCTGACTCTTTGATACATTAGGCATTTGAAATAACTAATAAGTACTATATGTGTGGCAGATCATTTAAAGCAGCCACCAGATAGGCAAAGAAACAATCCAGCAGGTCAGATCTAACTGTCTTTGGAACTATTCCCATATTCTAACAGCTGGCCCCTCTCTCTGCACAGCCCCACAATGGGCTGTCTCCCTTTTCTGAAGATTGCTGCTTTCTCTAGACTCTGGTTCTTATATCATTGAATAGCCCCAGGTCCTTGTCCTCCATTACTTAATGTGTTCATCACTGCCTGTGCCACGTGAATCTTTCTCCTACCCTGCATCCAGCTAGTGCCACATGATCCCTAATATTTTGTTAAATTTTTGATTATTGGCTCTTTAACTCAAAAGTTAATTTTTCTGATAATGTTCTGTATTCCATCCTCTGTACGCCTTTCTTTTATCCATTTATGTTGATTGATTAGGTCAGAAAGTCCAAGCTTTTCATTTAGTTCTTCTTAACACCCTTCTCATTTAAGTCCATTAGTATTTGAATAGTAGATTTTAAAATATTATATTAAATTTTATTGCTTTTGACAAAGGCAGTTCAAGAAAAAACTCTGAATATCTCACAAAAGCCATAAAATGTCAGAGCTACGAGAGCCCTTAGAAATCGTCTGTTATTACCTCTTGTTTTACAGATGGAGAAACTGTGGCCCAGAGAGGATTGTGATTTGCTCATTGTTGCATATCTCATTAGTGAAAGCTCTCAAGAGAAAACCCTAGTACTTTCTTGATTTTCATCTTAATCTCTGGTTGTCTCGGTTTTGTTCCTGGCTGTTAGAGGGGTGACCTTATTAATTTATCTTTCTGTTACTAATAGGTGATTCTTGTTCTCCTCTGTTACCAGGGTGTACTATTAAAGAATAATTCCAGATTCTATTTCTGCCCTGTTGTGTCGGCAAAGAATACTGAACATTCCATGTTGTTGTTGTTATTATGTGGAGGCAGACCCTACTCATAGCAGCCCCTCCTTGGGCTTCTGAGGCAGTATCACTATGGAAGTAGATTGCCCAACCTTCCTTCCAGAATATTCCATAGATTGCCAGAAAAATGAACAAATCTATCTCAGAAGAAGTACATCTGTAATACTCCTCAGAAGTGAGGATGGTGAGACTTCATCACTATAGTTTGGTCCTGTCATCAGGAGAGACTAATCTCTGGGGAAGGATATCATTCTTGGTAAAGTAGAGGGTCAGAGTAAAAGGAGAAGACCCTCAATGTGCCAGATTGACACAGTGACTGCAACAATGGGCTCAAACGTAGCAACCATTGTAAGGATAATGAAGAACTGGGAAGTGTTTAATTCTGTTGTACATAGAGTCATTATGAGCTAGAACTGACTCAATGACACCCAACAACAACAGCAATTTCCACCCTTTTACTCTTTGAAGCTCTGGTGGCATACTAGTTAAAGCATTTGACTGGTAACCAAAAGGTCGGCAGATGAAACCCACCGGCTGCTCCGTGGAAGAGAGATGAGACTGTCTAAAGATTTGTAGCCTTTGAAACCCTTTGGGGCAGTTGTACTCTGTCCTGTAGGGTAGCTATGAGTTAGAATCAACTCAATGGCAGTGAGTTTGTTTTTGTTTGGTTTTCTTGCTCTCCCTAAGATAGGAGGAATGACTTATCTAATTAAAAAGTTGACATGAACCTGGCAACTGCTAACAAGAGCAGTCACTACAATTGGATTCCAGCGGTGTCAACTCATCTCTTTCTCATTCTTTTGGACAACCTGGGCATACAAATAGGGGGCTCCTGTGTTCCTAGTCTCTGCTACAAAAGGACCAGATAGAACTAGTCTTTGTGTGATCATTGTGCAAAAGTGTGTCATGTGGCTTCTGATTTGTAGGTTCAGATATGGAGATAGGAGGCCTTAACACATTCTTTGATTCAAATTCACTAGTAATAAAACTGATTCCATACTTTAAATCCTATTTTGTTTCTTATTGCTATTTCCAAAAGAATAAAAACCTAAAGGAGAGCAGAAGTAATGATTTGGGCTTGCCCTAATACCTAATATTTGCTTCTATATGTTGAGTACTGTCTTGGTTCTGTAGGGCTGCAGTAACAGAAATACCGTAAGTGAATGGCTTAAAAAGTAAGAATTCATTCTCTTGCAGTTTAGAAGGCTAGAAGTCCAAATTCAGATTGCTGGCTCCAGGGGCTGGGTGAAGGCCCTTTGACCTTGGGCTTCAGCTCCGCCTGTTATTCTAGGCTCACTGGAGATAGAGGCATCATCTAACTCAGACAGCTACTGGTTTCTGAGGCTGACGAAGCCAAGGTCGGCACAATCCTAAGATTGGTATGAAACATGGCAGTCCACTGGTTCAAGTCCAGGAACTGGAGATGAAGCTTTGGCGAAATGGAAGATCCAGAGGTGCCAAAAAGCTAGAGACCTGTCTCAAAGCTTCTCCTTACATAGTGGAAGCAGGCTACACCTGAAGGCAACTACTTAGCTGCTCATAGTAGATTCCACCTTGAAGGTGATTATAATTACAATACCTATGATCAGTCACTCAAAATCAAAAAACAGCCAAGTTGACACCCAACCTTAACTCTCACAGGTATCTGTACCTCATGAGCAGTTACCACCCATCTGTCAGTGGAGGCTTCTTTGTTGCCATGATGCTGAACAGGTTTCAGTGGAGCTTCCAGATGAAGACAGGCTAGGAAAAAAGGTTTGGTGATCTATTTCCAAAATCAACCAAGGAGAATATCATGGATCACAATGATCCAATCCCTGAATGACCACAGGGATGGTGCAGAACTAAGCAGCATTTCTTCACATTTTACATGGCTTGTAGTGAGTTGAGAGTTGCCATGAATTGGGGGACTCTCTTGAAGGCAGCTAACAATAAAAAATATGTACCAGGCATTATGTTAAATATGCATCACAAGACAGGGTACCAGAAAGGGGAAAGCTTATAGACACTATAAAAATCTGGATAATTTGATCAATTACAACCACATCCTAATGTGCAAATCACGTTATATATTTTTTTCATACTTGAAATACTCCCATAGTTAGCCATTCCCAACAGCCATATTCTCCTAATAGGTGTCAACACTCAGAGGGTTTACAATATGGTTCACTGGGGAACAGGAAGAACATATTGGAACATATATTTCTATTTATTTTTCTAATATGCTTTCTAATTTATTTTTTCTAT
>NW_006921905.1:1372818-1377209 GCF_000298275.1 Orycteropus afer afer
CTGCCATCTTGCTGGAACCAAGAAAAAGTGAGAAATCTTAAAAGACCAAAAATTCTAGGAGAATTGTATCTACAAATTACCTTTAAAATTGTTTTTAAAATTGTGTTTTGGCCAGAGCTTGTCTTGCATTGCTTTTCTCATTTTTCAACTATATAAATTATATTGTTCATATGCAAACTACACCATTTCTATCAGTTAAGTTTCTGTGGGGAGTTCTGGTGGCGTAGTGCCTATGGCATAGAAAAAAAAATGGCAATTTACAACATGAAGCTAGTAAAACCATCATATCCAAATCCATCAAAGAGAACAAAGTAAGTTATAGATTTAATTACAGATTATAAATTATAGATGTATTTCCCTTGGTAGTAGAAAGTAGTAATGGTTATACGACATGTTGAATGTCACTAATGTCACTGAGCTTTACAGAAAAGATGGTTAACATTAAGATTTTTGTTCTAAATATTTTATCATAGTAAAGTAGGTATTATATTATAGTAGAGCTCCCTTACAAATATATAAGTAAATATCCTAAATTGGATAATAATTAGATAATATCAAGTTAAAATTTGTTGTTGCTATGTGCCGAGTCAGAACCAACTCATAGCGACCCCTCCTTGGGTTTCTGAGACAGTATCACTACAGAAGTAGATTGCCCCTTAGTTAAAATATAATGTATATTTATACAGTTTTCTCAACCAACTAGTTTTATTTAGATAATTATCAGAGAAATGCAAATTAAAACACAATGAGATAATACTATATATCCAAAAAAATGGGAAAAAAATTAAAAAGCTGACAATGTCAAGTGTTGGAGAGGATTTAGAATAACTGGAACTCCTATGAATTGCTACTGAGAGTGTAAAATGGTGTAACTACCTTGGGAAAAATAATTTAATATTTATTTATAACGTTAAACATACACTGACCACCTGTCTCTGTATTTCTATTCCTAACCCTTTTCTAAACAGAAATGAAAACATTTTGCTCATAAAATATTTGTATACAAATATTTATAGCAACTTTATTCTTAATAACTCCTTAAACTGAAAATATCCCAAATAATATCAACAGTGAATGGATTAAAAGAAATGGTGTATTCATACACTAGAATTATACTCAACAATCAAAATCAACAAAATACTGGCTCATGTAACTACATGAATGATTATTAAAGACATTATGCTAAGAAAATAATCTAGATTGTAAAGAGCACATACAATTTAACTACGCTTGTGTGAAATTACAGAATAAGCAAAATTAATTTATAGTGAAGGGAAGTAGATTAAAGGTTGCCTAGGAGTAGGGGTGGGTAACTGACTACAAAGGGTCATGGGAACTCTTCGTGAAGTGATGTAAGTGTTCTGTCTCTTGATAGACAGGTGGTTACATGAGTTCTTTTCATTTTTTAAATCTTATTAGCTGCACACAAAATAGGTATAATTTATATTCAATAAAGTTGATTTAAAGGTATAATTTTTAAAGTACCAACATTGACCTAAGAAACCTGAAAAGATGAAACTGTTCAAAAGAAATTTATTTCTAAAACAAGTACTAAATATAAAGGTTTTATTATAACTTCTAAAAAACAGTCAATTATTAAATATTTCCTGTATTACATAAAAATTTCAAGATCATATAAAAAGATATAAAATCCACCAACTTACTTCATTAGCTTAGTAAAATCTTGATACCAAAAATGAACAAAAAACATATTAAAAGGAAAAAACAAGCAGGTCAAACTCTCTTAAGACATAGATGAAATAATGCTGAACACAATATTAGGATTTTGAATCTAGCAATTTAATATTAATAACTAAGAAATAGAGATTGTTCAACATTAGAACACGTTTAAAAATTTAACTCACTCCATTAAACAATTTAAAAATGGATAACCAAATTATCGTCTTAAAGAATTAATGAAAAAGGGTCTGATAATTCTGAAAAAAAAAATATTTTTTTAGCAAGAATCCTCCTTCACTCCAGAGTTAATGTAATAATACAAGAAAAAGTAAAAAGATGTATGATTATAAGTAAGGGATAAAACTTTTATTAACTACAGGTAACATGATTAAATATTAAGTTAAAATTTAATATATATTTATACTTGATAAAATGGGTGACATTTGTGTTAAGACTATATTGAAAATCTACTAGAACTAATAAAGGAATTCAGTAAATTAGCTTCATATGGGATTAATAAGCAGAAATCACAGTTTTACTGTAATCAGCAAAACATCTAAAGTCATCGTAGAGGGGAAAAAACAGACTCCATGAAAAATCTAAAGCCTTAATATAATCTAAATTATCTAGGAATTAATCTACTAAAAGTTATGTGACCATTATATGATGAAAATAATATAATTTTAACAGGGGTTATTCAAGCAAAAAATGAATGAAGAGTCATTTATTCAATTTTGTAGTGCTATTAATTATTACTAAATTAATTAATCTCTGATTTTAAAGTTTCTCTTGAAGAAATATTGAACAAAATGCCAGAAAACTTTGAAAAGAATGTGGAAAATTAAGATACAGCCTTTTCAGATAACCCTTTCAAGAACACATTATTTTCTGCTTTGAAATTTTGTTAAGACCATAAGTTTTCAGAATTGATGCCATTCTGTATTAAATGAAACATATTTTTTGAGGTAATACGGATTTTTATATAATTAAACAAACCTAAAAACCAAACCCACTGCCACCAAGTCAATTCCAACTCATAGTGACCCCATTGGGTTTCTGAGGTGGTGAATCTTTACAGAAGTAAATTGCTCAGTCTTGCTTCTGCAGAGTGGTTGGTGGGTTTGAACCATCAACCTTCTGGTAAGCAGTCAAATGCCTTAGGCACTGTGCTACCAGAATTAGTGGGAAACATATGTCCTGATGGGTCTCTGGTTCTGGGATTGGTGGGCTGAAGCCCATATCTTCAGATTCACACAGTTAGACAGGCTTCTACTAAATGGCAGCACACACTAAAAGTGGCACAGCAACATCTCACTAACCCCAGAGGCAGAAACTGTAGGTGGATACTATATATCCCATGGGTCACGAAAAGGTTAAAAATATATTAATTTAGGGCAAGGTGCCTAATCAATAACAAATCTTCTCTTACTTTTACCAAGGTGACTCTCCACTACATTTTTTTTTTTTTTTGCTCTCTTGCAGTTGTTGTTGTTGTTGATGTTGTTGTTGTTGTTAGGTACCGTCGAGTCAGACCCGACTCATAGCAACCCCTCCTTGGGTTTCTGAGGCAGTATCACTACAGAAGTAGAATGCCCCATCCTCCTTCCAAGGACTGGCTGGTGGGTTTGAACCACCAGCCTTCTGGTTAGCAGTCCAGTGACTTAGGCACTATGCTACCAGAGCTCTTGCAGTTAGGCATGGCCATGTGCCATTGTGAGATCATTATCATTAAGAAAGGCTTCTGGGAAAACTCCTTAAAAGAAGGCATGCACAGCTGGCATGCATGTTTTTTGTTCTTTTTCTTTTTTCTTATTCTTGCCTGGAACACAAAGTGATGCTAGAGGTGAAGGAATCATGAAATAATGATATGAAAATGAAAGTTACACTCTAAGGATAGTTGAGCAAAATGTGAGAAGCCTCTGTTCTGGATGTAAAGGGCAATATCAGCTCTGGACTCCCTCTACCTTTGGAAATCCTGTTATGTGACAATGATATATTTCTCTTTTCCTTAGGTCATTATAGTAAGTAGGTAGGTAGATACATGATAGACAGATGTATAAATAAATGATAGATGATAGATAGATAGGTAGATAGATAGATAGATAGATAGATAGATAGACAGATAACAGTAGTTTTTGATACATTGTTGTTGCTGTTGTTAGGTGCCGTCAAGTCATTTCCGACTCATAGCGACCCCATGCACAGCAGAACGAAACACTGCCCGATCCCATGCCAGCTTCATGATCCCTGCTAAACTTGAGCCCATCATTGCAGCCACTTTGTCAATCGATCTCGTTGAAGGCCTCCTCCTCTTTTGTTGACCCTCCACCCTACCAAACATGACATCATTCTCCAAGGAATGATCCCTTCTGACAACATGACCAAAATAGGTGAGAAGTCTGGCCATTCTCGCTTCAAAGGAGCATTTCAGGTGCATGTCCTCCAGGACAGATCTGTTAGTTATTTTAGCAGTCCATGGAATTTCAGCATTCTTTGCCAGCACCACAACTCAAAAGCATCAACTCTTTTTCAGTCTTCCTTATTCAATGTCCAGCTCTCACATGCATACGAGGCGATTGGAAATATCATGGCTTGTGTCAGGCGCACCTTAATCCTCAAGGAGACATCCTTGCACCTCAGCACTTGAAATAGTTCCTTTGCGGTTGACTTTCCCAATGCTACACGTCATCTAATGTCCTGACTGCTGCTTC
>NW_006921905.1:1382772-1418035 GCF_000298275.1 Orycteropus afer afer
TGCTAACCAGAAGGCTGATGGTTCAAACCCACCAGCCACTCCTCGGAAGGAAGGTTGGGCAATCCTACTTCTGTAGTGATAATGCCTTGGAAACCCAAGGAGGGGTCGCTATGAGTCGGGGCCGACTCAACAGCAAATAACAACAACAACAACAGCATATTTTATAAAACACATAATCTACTAGTATAGCACTACAAGTAAATTTATAAATTAGTCAATGTGCCTTTATTGGGAGGGAGTGCATAAAAAGACTCATTAGTATAAGTGGTAAAACAAAAATTTGATGACCACTGATCTCGAATTTCAAATTCTTAGTGTGAAATATAACCATTTATATACCGGATGCCTGTTTTACACTTTAGCCTTGTCTTCTTTCAATTGTCTTCTTTGCAGTTAATCATTCTTTCAATCAATATTGATTAAAGATTTATTAGTGGAATACACTGCTCAACAAGGAGACAGGGCCCTTCCTCTCAGGAAATTTATTTTCTAGCTAGAACTGGTTGGGGAGTGGGAGCCTGATCTTGCCTGGGAGCTCAGGGAAGACCTGAAAAAGTGATATTTGAGTTCTAAGCATGAGCTCTTTCCAGCCATAACAAAATACTGGAAGTTGCTGGAGTTTGTCCAAGTCTCTTTGTACAAGTTAGCCCTGCTCTTCTGAACGTTGTCCCCGTAGCCCTCACACCCACTCTTTCATCTAACTTCTCATTCTCATCTTAGATTCTACTGGAACCTATTAATCCTTTGTGCTAATTTTATTATAACACTTATGTATTAAAATTGTCTGAATTTACCCCCAAACTCCTGGCAACCACTGATCTTTTTACTGTCTGTATAATTTTATTTTTTCCTAAATGCCACATAATTGGAATCATGTAGTATTATTATTTCAGACTGGTTTAGTTTTGCAGCAGTACATATTTAAGCTTCCCCATGTCTTTCTATGACTTGATAGATCATTTCTTTTTATCACTGAGTAATACTTCATTGTATGGATTTACCACATTTTGTTCACCCATTCATGTATAGAAGGATGTCTTGGCTGCTTCCAAGTTTTGGCAATTGTGAATAAAGCTGCTATAAACATCCATGCACAGGTTATTATGTGGCCATAAATTTTCAACTTTAATTTTTTGCTTGTTTACTCTATTTCCTTTCCTAAAATTTAAAGCTCTCTGATGTAGAGGCTTTTTGTTTTGTTTTGTTTTCGGGGGGTACTTAGTGTGTATTCAGCTCCCAACTATGTCAAATGAATAGTAGGTGATTGGTAAAAATTCATTGGAATGAAAAATAAATAATATTTATTTTTAAATAAATTTATTATTATTATAATAAATAATAATTATTAAGATTAAGATATGCAAATAATTTGTCAGGTATGTACTTCCTCATTAAATCCTCACAATTACCTAGTATTAGACTTGAGTACTACCACCTGTCTGTCAGTTTGTCATAGTGTGGTGGCTTGTGTGTTGCTCTGATTCTGGAAGCTATGCCACAAGTATTCCAGTATCAGCAGGGTCACTGTCAAAATGTCATGGAGAAGTGGCATTGTCTGACTTCCTCTAACTTCACAAGGTGAGGGGAAAGATCAAGATCAATAGGCCAAGGCTGATTCCTAAGAAGCAGAGGTCAGATATGCCTCAACCCTCCAAACTTTTGACCAATTCTAACACTGAACTGTCCTTCTCAACTCATCCTCTACTTCTCTGTGGTTTAGATAATTTGTTGCAATGACCACACAGAACTCACAAACAATTCTCATGATTACAGGGTTTATTAGGGAAGGAACAGGTTACAATTCAGGATCAGAAATGACTCAGGTAACAGTTCTTAGATCAGGACATCCTCTTCTCAGTAGGAACTCCACTCTCTGGTCCTTGCCTCCCCCCAGGGGCTTCTTGGGCTGGCATGGACTCTGAATTATTTGGGCAAATGTTACAAAGCTCTTGTAGCTCTGACAGTAAGTACTCAAAGGGACCCTTCTCTGCCAGTAAGCCTTGGCCCAGAGGCACTCAGGTCTAAATCTATGGGTTGGCAAGCCTAGCTTCACCAACGACCTGGAAGCATCCCACTCTGTCAGCAAGCCTCCTGCTTTAAGGCATTCAGATTTCTCACTTTGTAGATCTAGAAGCCCACCATGCCATCTCCTGCCAGTCTCCTTGTTCTGGTGCCTCTGCTGTCTCTATTTCTCTGCCACTACTTCTTTCTATCTCTTCCCAACTCTCCAGGTCTCTCTGCTTCCTGGGCCAAAGAAGTTCCTAGTGTAGGAATCCCAATTCCAAAGCACATGCTCTGCTCCCATCTCCTCTTGGAGGTAATCAGGTCCCCACCTTCTACCTCTAGGATAGCTCATTGTAAGCCTAGTGGGATGGCAAAAGTGACCAATCCCCAAGTTAGAGTTCCATATACCTTATTTGCATGGCCCCACAGCCACAAGCCACCACTTGTATGTCAGTTTGTCATACTATGGGGACTTACATGTTGCTGTGGTGCTGGAAGCTATGCTACCAGTATTTCAAACAGGGTGACCAGCAAGGTCACTCATGTTGAACATTTTTCAGTAGAGCTTCCAGAGTAAGACAGAGTAGGAAGAGGGACATGACCAGGTCTACTTCTGAAAATGAAAATAAATATAAAAATAAAAATTGGCCACTGAAAATCTTACAAATAGCCAGGAAACATTGTCTGATATAGTGTCAGAAAATTAGCCCCTTTGGTTGGAAAGCACACAGAATACAACTGGGGAAAAGCTGCCTCCTCAAAGCAGAGTTGACCTTAAATGATGTAGATAGAGTAATGCTTTCTAGACCTTCGTTTACTAATGTGGCATGTCTTAAAAGGAGAAAAAACATCCATTAATTGTAATGTGGAACATACAGAACATAAATCTACTAAATTTTAAAGTTGTAAAAAGTATGCAACACATAAAGATCCATATCCTGAGCATCAGTGAGCTGAAATGGACAGGTATTGGTCATTTTGAATCAGACAAACATATGGTATAATATGCTGGGAATTATAAATTAAAGAGGAATGGTATTGTATTCATTGTAAAAAAAAAAAAAAAAAGATCATTTCAAGTTCTATCCTGAACTACGATGTTGTAAGTGATAGGAAAATATCTATAAACCTACAAGGAAGACCAATTAGTACAACTATTATTCAAATATATGCACCAACAATTAAAGCTCAAGATAAAGAAATTGAAGATTTTTACCAATTTCTGCAGTCTGAAAGTGACCAAACATGTACTCAAGATGTACTTACTATTACTGTTGATTGGGATGCAAAAATTGAAAAAAAAAAAAAAGATGAAGCATCAGTATTTGGGAAATATGTCTTTGTTGATAAAAATAACTGTGGAGATCAAATGATAGAATTTTGCACAAGTAGTGATTTATTCTTTGCCAGTTCCTTTTGTAAACAACATAAAATGATACAATGCATGTGGAACTCCTGATGAAATAGAAAGGAATCAAACAGAATATATCTGTGGAAAAAAGACAACATAGAAGCTCAATATCATACCACTCCAAAAAAAGGTGATGCAACAGAATGTGGAAATTATTGAGTCATATTATTAACATCACACACAAATAAACTTTTGTTGAAGATAAATCAAAAATGATTGCAACAGTACATTGACAGAGAACTGACAAAAATTCAATCCTGCTTCAGAAGAGGGCAAAGAATAAGGGATATCATTCCTGATGTCAGATTGATCTTGGCTGAAATCAAAGAATTCCAGGAGGATGTTTATGTGTGTTTTATTGACTATGCAAAGGGTTTCGACTATGCGATTCATAACAAATATATATGACATTATGAAGAAGAGGAATTCCAAAACAAAATTGTGCTCATGAGGATCCTGTACATAGAAAAGAGACAGTCATTCAAATAAAACAAGGGGATATAGACACAGAATAATCTAAAATCAGGAAAGGTGTGAGTCAGGGTTGTATTCTTTCACTATATTTATTCAACCTGTATTCTAAGCAGACAATCTGAGAAGCTGCACTATATGAAAAAAAAATGCAGCATTAGGATTGGGGGAAGAAGCACTTACTAATGGAGATCAAGGACTACATCCTTGAGCATGAATTGCACCTCCACATAAAGAAAACAAAAATCTTCACAACTTGACCAATAAGCAGCATCATGATAAATGGAGAAAAGATTGAAATTGTAAATGATTTCATTTTGCTTGGATCTACAATCAACATCCATTGAAATAGCAGTCAAGAAACAGACAATGTATTGCAGTGGGCAAATCTGCTGCAAAAGACCTCCTTAAAGTGTTATAGAGCAAAGATATTATTTTGAAGACTTCAGTATGCCTGACACAATCCATGGTCTTTTAAATAGCTGCATATGCACATGAGAGCTGGACAATGAATGAGGAAGAGCACAGAAGAATTGATGCATGTGAATTGTGGTATTGATGAACAATAATGAATTCTC
Source organism: Orycteropus afer afer (assembly GCF_000298275.1). Lineage (NCBI taxonomy): Eukaryota > Metazoa > Chordata > Mammalia > Tubulidentata > Orycteropodidae > Orycteropus > Orycteropus afer. The sequence goes on from NW_006921905.1 coordinate 1,387,237, forward strand.
CTTAGAAGCAAGAGTAGACAGACTTCTTCTCCAGTACTTTGGTCATGTTGTCAGAGAGGACTAATCTGTGGAGAAGGAGATGTATTGACAGAGTAGCTACAATTATGGGCTCAAGCATAGCAACAATTGTGAGTATGTTACAGGACTGGGCAGTGTTTCCTTCTTTTGTACATAGGGTCACTATGAGTCAGAACTGATTGCACTGCACCTAACAAAAACAACCCCCACAAAGATGCCGTGAACCTTATTTACATTATTAGCAAGCTATGCAATCCCTTTGGTGGGCCATAAGCTCCTCATATTTGTATAGTCGTACTTAGTCATTTGGTGAGAGTTACAAAGATCATAACAAAAGGGCCATATTGAGTAATTCACTGCACCATAATCACTCATGGTGGACAGGTTTCATGACACCTTCCAGATGAACACAGATGAGACAGAAAGGCCTCTTGATGTCATTTCAAAGTTAACTAATGAAAATTCCATAGATCACAAGAAGATCATTTGCTATAGTCCTGGGAGATGAGTTCCTTAGGTTGGAAGGCACTCAAAATACACAGTGGCTACAAAGGTCGACTCAAGAATACCAATGATCACCAGCACGGTGCAGGACTGGGAAGTATTTTGCTTTGTTGTACAGGGGATCAATATGAGTTGGAGCTCACTTGATGGCAACAAACACAAAAATGTGAGTAAACACAGGTTTAGAGAAGTGAAAGAACAGATCCAGAATCTCATAGTACTGCAGTGCTGACTGAGCTAAGCACTGAAGCTCAGGACTCTGGCTCCAAAGTCTGCCTTAAAATTGAAGCCAAATAATTCTTACATCTTGAAAAACTGCCCTTAAGTACATTTCTCAATTAACCTGCCCCTGTTTTTATAGGAAAGAAAGCTGTGAACCAAGAGTGAATCATATAGTCTTGTAAACTGTGAGATACAAACTTATGAACTGAGAGTAAATTAATTGTGACGAGAACACAGTAACAGTCCAGCCATAGATGTATCTCTCAACAACTTGGAGACAACAAAGGAGGAGAAATATGTCCAGACTCAACCCAGTCTTTCTACATTTCATTTCTGAGTGACTGATGGAAAAATAGCCTTTCTCAAGCAGCTGGCTGGGCTGGGATCTTGTCCAAATGCTTGAAGGTGATTTTGACTTTGATTCTTGTTGTTTGGCTTCTAAAGGGGGAAGGGAAGGGGAGGAGGCAAGAGTAGACTACTTTGGCATTGACTTGCTGCACGTGGCTTAGCCTGTCTCAGACTTAGGCTTTTTCTCCAAGGAATCTTTTCTTTCCAAACAACACATCCTCTTCTCACTTCATGTATAGAATCTGTTTCATTCCAGAACAATAACAAGGCTCTTGATTCTTCCTTACCTCCTTACTTTGTGAACTAACAAATGTGAAAAGCAAATGGATCTTGGGTGACATGTACTGTTACTTTCTTGACAGTAGATGGTGTGAGGTTACATGTGGTTCCCTTGTCTGTTTCTAAGCCTGTCCTATGGTGGTGGGACCAGCAAAATAGGTAATTTTGAATGTTCTCATGAGTGTGCAAAAACTAAAAAAAAAAAAAAAAAAAAAAAACCTCACTGCAGTCGAATCAGATCCGACTCATAGCGACTCCTCCTTGGGTTTGCGAGGCAGTATCACTACGGAAGTAGATTGCCCGGTCTTCTTCCAAAGAGTGGCTGGTGGTTCCCACCAGCCTTCTGGTTACCATGCCTTAGACACTATGCTACCAGAGCAGATGAATAAAAACTGTTGAAGCAAATCGAGGGACACCAACTTTAACCAATCTTAGCTGTTATATAAATTTTCTTATTCTAATACATTTCATGTATTCATTTATTATGCCCCTCCTGTAATGTGTGTGTATACATACAGAAAATGACTGTAGTCTCTGACTAAATGATGTTTAATGGAAACCTTAATGAAATGAGCCATGTAAAAACCCAGAGAATGATTCCAAAGCAGGATACACATAAAGGCTTGAGGAGAGAGTCTCTCAGTGTGTTCCAAGAATAGTAAGAAGTCCAGTGTGATTAGAGCATGAAGAGTCAAGTGGACAGAGGTAGGAGATGAGGTCACACAGGAAGCTAGATCATTTAGAGTTTTCTAAAGCCAAAATTGAACCCATCAAGTCATTTCCAACTCATAGAGCTCCTGCAGGACAGAGTAGAACTGCCTCATAGGGTTTTCAAGGTTGTAATATTTATGAGAGCAGACTGCCACATCTTTCTCCTGTGGAGCAGCTAGTGGATTTGAACCATCAACCTTTTGTTTAGCAACTAAGAACTTAACCATTGCACCACTAGGGCTCCTTAAAGTTTTCTGAGCTGGAGTGAGGTGGGCATAACTTCACTTTTGTGCTAAAGGGAGCACACTAGTAGGCAGCGGAGACTAAATCTTGGGAGGTAAGAACAAATCTGGGAGATAATAAAGATGTCACTGCTGCCACCCAGGAGACAGATACACTGACTTAGCTGGAGGATGAAGGTAGAGTTAATGGTGAGAAGTAGTAGAATTCAAGATATAATTTAAAGGCAGTGGGTGAAGGATTTGCTAATATACTGGATATACAAATTTAAAAAAAACAAACTGTCGTAGAATCAGTTCCGACTCATAGTGACCCTATAGAACAGAGTAGAACTGACTCTATGAGTTCCCAGGGCTATAAATCTTTATTGAATGAGTGCCTCATGTTTCTCCCATGGAGTGACTGGTGGGTGTGAATCTTTTGGTTAGCAAACAAATGCACCACCAAAGCCCATACTAGATATACAGAATGAGGGAGAAAAAGCTGGATACAACAAGGTTTGGGCTTGAACAAATGAGTATATTTAGATAAGGAACGGAGTGGAAAGGGGGCAAATCTGGCTTGAGGTGTGAAATCAGGAGATCTCTGAATATATTAGGCTTGAGATGTTTACTAACATCCAAGGAAGCTGTCAAGTAAGCAGTTAAATATAAAAGTCAAGAATTCAATTAAAGCTAAGCATCACAATGAAGGAGTTAGCATCACATATTTAAAGTGATGGAAGTGGTTGATATCACATAGAAAGGCATGCAGGTGGATCAGAAAATTCTGGAAAGAGGACTAAACACTAGGGAATTCCAATAATATATTAACAAAAACGTTGTTGTTTTTAGGTCCTGTTGTGTAAGCTCTGACTCATAGAACCCTATGTACAACAGAATGAAACACTGCCCAGTCCTGTGTCAAGCTCACAATCCTTGCTACACTTGATCCCATCTTTGCAGCCACTGTGCCAATCCATCTCAGTGAGGGTCTTCCCCTTTTTCATTGACCCTCCACTTTACCAAGCATGATATCCTTCTCCAGGGAATGGTCGCATCTGACAACATGATCAAAGTAGATGAGACGAAGGCTGGCCATTCTCACTTCCAAGGAACATTCCAGCTGCACTTCTTCCAGAATAGATTTGTTTGTTCTTCTGGTAGTCCATGGTACTTTCCATATTCTTCACCAACACCACAAGTCAAAAGCATCCACTCTTCTTTGTTCTTCCTTGCTCATTGTCCAGTTTTTGCACGCATATGAGGCTATTGCATATACTGTAGTGTCTAAGGCATTTGACTGCTAACCAGAAGGCTGGAGATTCAAACCCACCAGCCACTCCTCCGAAGGAAGTTTGGGCAATCTACTTCCGTAGTGATACTTCCTCTGAAATCCAAGGAGGGCTTACTATGAGTCAGATCCAACTCCACAGCAGTGCATTGCATTTGTGTTGCGTTGAATTAGGCACACCTTAGTCATCAAAGAAACATCTTTACTCTTCAGCACTTGAAAGAGGTCTTTTGAGGCAGATTTTCCCAGTGTAATATGACATCTGTTGAGAGTTGACTGTGGATCCAAGTAAAAGGAAATCTTTGACAGCTTCAATCTTTTTTTCCATTTATTGTCATGCTGCTTATTGGTCCAGTGTAAGGGTTTTCATTTTCTTTATGTTGAGGTGTAATCCATACTGCAGACTGTAGTCTTTAATCATCATAAGTAAGTGCTTCAAATCATCTTCACTTTCAGCAAGCAAGGTTGTGTTGTTTGCATATCTCAATTTTTTAATGAGTCTTCCTTCAATCCTGATGCCATGTTCTTCCTCACATAGTCCAGCTTCTTGGAGTATTTGCTCAGCATACAGATTGAATAAGTATGGTGAAAGTTTATGACCCTGATGCATACCCTTCCTGATTCTAAACCATCCAGTATCCCCTTGTTCTATGTGAATGACAGCCTCGTGATCTATGTACAGGTTCCTCACGAACACAATTTGTTTTGGAATTCCCATTCTTCTCAAAGTTGTTTATAATTTATTATTATCCACACAGTCAAATGCTTCTGCATAGTCAATAAAATGTTTCTGCATAGTCAATAAAACACAAGTAAACATCTTTCAGGTATTCTTTGCTTTCAGCCAAGATCCTTTGACATTAGCAATGATATCCCTCATTCCACATCCTCTTCTGAATCCAGCTTGAATTTCTGAAAGTTCCTTGTTGATATACTGCTGCAACCATTTTTGAATTATCTTCAGCAAAATTTTGCTTGCATGTGATATTAATAAAATGGGGAGCTCTGGTGGCATAGTGCCTAAGGCACTTGACTGCTAACCAGATGGCTGGTGGTTCAAACTCACCAGCCACTCCTCAAAAGGAAGGTTGGGCAATTTACTTCCATAGTGATACCGCCTCGGAATGACTGCACAGGAGTGAGTGAGTTTAATGATAGTAATTATTAAAAAAAAAAAAAAAAACTTCACTGCCGTCGAATCAGATCCAACTCATAATGACCCTTCCTTGGGTTTGCTAGGCTGTGTCACTACAAAAGTAGATTGACCAATCTTCCTTCCAAAGAGTGGCTGGTGGGTTTGAACCATTTGATAATTTCTCCATTCTGTTGGATCACCTTTCTTTGGAATAGGTACAAATATGGATCTCTTCCTGTCAGTTGCCCAGGTAGCTGTCTTCCAGATTACTTGGTATAGATGAGTAAGTGCTTCCAGGGTGGAATCTGTTTGTTGAAACATTTCAGTGGGTATTTCATCATTTCCTGGAGCCTTGTTTTTGCCAATTCCTTCAGTGCAGCTTCTACTTCTTCCTATTGTATTGTGTTCAATACAATAAAATACCATTGGTTCTTGATCATAAGCCACTTCCTGAAATAGTTGAACATTGACCAATTATTTTTTGTTCAGTGACTCTGTGTATTCCTTCCATCTTCTTTTGATTCTTCCTGTATCATTCAATATTTTCCCCGCAGAATTTTTCAATGTTGTAACTCAAGAATGGAATATTTCCTTCAATTCTTTCAGCTTAAGAAATGCTGAGCATGTTCCTCCCTTTTGGTTTTTTAACACCAACTCGTTGCACATTCCATTATAATAATTAATTTTGTCTTCTGGAGCTGTTCTTTGAAATCTTCAGTTCAGCTCCTTCATCTTGTCATTTCTTCCATTTGCTTTAGCTATTCTCCATTCAAGAACAATTTGCAGAGTCTCTCTGACATCCATTTTGGTCTTTCTTCCTTTCCTGTCTTTTTAATGGTCTTTTGTTTTCTTTATGCGTGATATCCTTGATTTCATCTCACAGCTTGTTTGGTCTTTGGTCATTGCCATTCAATGTGTCAAATGTATTCTTAAATGATCTCTAAATTCAGGTGGAATATAATCAATATATTTTTGAACCCCAAATTATAAAGCCTATCCTTTGCTGGGACATTTTCTACAGAGTAATAGGGATTTAAAACTATATGAGACAATGGTATTACTCTCAAGGAAGAGGTTGGTGTATTACAAAGAACGCTGATGAAAAGCACTAAGTCTAGGCCTAGTACTGACTAGATGTGTGATTTTAAACAAATTACTTGAAGTCTTTGAATTTTAGTGTTTCTATTTTTCTGTTGGGTACTAAGTACCTATGTCATGGAAGTTAAGTTATATATCAAGTGCATAATAGTTTATAAATTTTATATTCATCTTTCTTGCAAAGAACTCTCAATTTGGTGCATTATTTTGATATATATCTTCAATTTTCTATAAAGTATTTCCTGAAAGCAGGGAATACTTACCTCATTTTTTATATCTGCAATGCCTACCATGTGAGTTCTCAATAATTATCTGTAGAATACATAAAGTGTGCAACCAGTAGGTACATTTGGATAGGTCTTACATGCCTGGACACTTAGATTAATCAAAGGAAATGCAATCCTATGACCTCTCATAGTTTATATCCAGTCCAGCATTCTAATACATCAATAATCAGTGAGAAAAGACAACCATAATGGAATACTGGATCCCAAATGAATGACATAGGATTATTTTCCAACATTGTATTTGTATATAATTCAAATATGTTGTGTTTTCTTCAGGCCACTTCATGAAAAAAAAAAAAAAAAAAAAAGCATCCAAATGAAACAAACCTAAATCAGACAGCACTGCAGAAATATATTTAAGTTTTCTTTAAAATTCTGTGATGTACATCACACAAAATGGAACACAAAACAGTTTCAGAAAGATCTGCTTTACACATCTGCATCTGTGGTACCCATCTTAGAGCAGTGGCTCATCTTTTATCCTCTGCCTTCTCTCTTCTACTCAGAAACTCTTCTCTCTGGGTAAGCAACTCATTTTATTCCCTGGTATCTCTATGTCTTTTTAAATTTTTATTTTATTTAAACATACATGAATTAAACTTCTCTCAGAGAAACACTTTCCTTATTCCACACTCCTTACCACCACCCCAGGAGGCCTGGTGGTGGAGTGGTTAAAGGACTCAGCTGCTAAACAAAATTAAAAAACAACAACAACAACAAAACATTGCCTTGGAGTTGGATCTGACTCATAGTGACCCCTCCTTGGGTTTCCAAGGCAGTATCTCTGCAGAAGTAGATTGTCCAACCTTCCTTCTGAGGAGTGACTGGTGGGTTTGAATCTCTTGCCTTCTGGTTATCAGTCAAATCAGAAGCTCCATGGGAGAATGATGTGACAATCTCCTTCCATAAAGATTTACAAACTCGAAAACTCCATTCAGCAGTTCTACTCTGTCCTATGAGGTCGCTATGAGTCGTAATTGACTTGACAGCAGTGGTTTTACCACCATCCCTGTTCCACATCATGACAGAGCTTAGGATTCAGACAGCAGAGTATTATAGTTGTTTGACACTCTTTATAGCTCTTATAATATATGCTAAAATAAATGGATTACAGGAGGAAACTCAAGAAATAGCGTCTGAATATCAGGCAGTGTCATGACCTCATAGAGAAGTTGAAAAGGGAGAGGATTTGTAACTGGCCTTTTCTCACTGACAAGTATTCTCCACTATCTCAGTCTTCACACCTGTTTTCATTTCCTCACCTGTGCTGGAGGCTTTTTCTATGGCTGCATGTCTATGGCTTTTTGATCTTGGGACAGACTGAGAAGCACTGTGCACAGTGATTAAAGAATGAAAGTCTAGTTAGACAGATGAGGTTGTAACTATCAGTCAGGCACCACAGTAGAAAGAGCACAGCCTTTGCCCTCAGAGTAGCCTAGGTTTCATTCTCAGCTGAGATATTTTAATCAATGCTGAGAGCAGAAAAATGGAAGAAGTCACTTAAGTTCTCTAAAGTTCAATTTCCAAACATGTAAATTCAAAGCATTTTCTGTCATAGGCATATTGTGAGGTCTTCAAAAAAATATTACATATACATGACTGGAACCAAGTGGATATTTAGTAAACATACTTTCACTCTTTTCTTTATTTTATCCATTAGTTTTTCATGTGAATAATAAGATTATCACAAATTCATAAGAAACTGTTGGAGATTCAGTTAGATATGCAGAGTTACTGCTAAATAAATAGAAGATTTTATCATTTTAAGCTACTCTACACCAATGGAATAGATTTCTTAGTCTGTCCAAGGCAACATATTATTCAAGAAAAATTGTACCTTTCTCTCTGACCAGAGGCAGAGCATCGTGTAAGAAATGGGTTCATCTCAGTGAACACCCAGTGGATTTGGTTGAACTATTGTGATATTATTTGTTCCTTTTATTTCTAAAGCAGTTTGCTCTCTTCAAAGTATTTCCATAAATAGCCTCAATAGTTATGTGATGTATTCATGGCTTGTGAAATTTTATTTCTTTGTTAATTTTGAAAAAACAAGAAAATAAAACAAAATTTTAAACAGTGTAACATCACATACCCCAATGTTGGCAGAGAAACTTCTTGCTCTCTACTTTCTTCTCTAGATGCCAATAGTTAAAAAAAAAAAAAAGGCAATAATTATGGCTATAAACACTAGCAATAATAAGATGACCTCACACTTATATAACTCTTTAACGACAAGACTCTTTCACACCTTTGAACTAATCTGACAGTCACAGAAAATTACAGAGGTTAATCATGGCAGGAATTTTAATCAAAATGATCTTCAAATGAAGAAAACAAAGCACAAGTTAAGTGGTCTTCTCTAGGTCACAGAGTTAATGCATGTGCACAGTTTTATTTTACTCTAAAGAATATTTGTTAAATAAGTACATAAATGAGAAAGTCATATAAAACACAGCTCCTCACTAATCTATATAAATTCCCACATACTTCAATGGAAGCTTTTTATGGAAATCACTTGACAAAGAAAGTCATCATTGAACAGTAAGGCAAGGATTATGGACAATTTTCCAAATAACTATGTCTTCACCCAGCTCAAAAAACCATTCTTAAAATATACTTAACTTAGAGAAATATTTTAAGCATTTAGCAAGTTAAATCCACCTTACTTGAAAGCATAGCATTTATTTCATCTGAAGGATGCATGAAAAAGGACATACACTCCAATGTTCAATATTATTGGATACCAACAATGAGTTGTGGTGCTGGCTAAGAATGCTGAAAGTACCATGGACTGTTAAAGAAACTAACAGATCTGTCCTGGAGGAAGTGCACCCGAAATGCTCCTTGGAAGCCAGAATGGCCAGACTTCTTTCACCTATTTTGGTCATGTTGTCAGAAGGGACCGTTCCTTGGAGAAGGATGTCATGCTTGGTAGAGTGGAGGGTCCACGAAAGAGGGGGAGGCCTTCAACGAGATGGATTGATACAGTGGCTGCGATGATGGGCTCAAGTATTGCAGGGATAGTGGAGCTGGCGTGGGATCGGGCAGTGTTTCGTTCTCCTGTGCATGGGGTCGCTATGAGTCGGAAACGACTCAACAGCACCTAACAACAACAACAACAACAGCAACAACAACAACAATGGTTCTGTAATTTATTAGTTCCTACAGTCACTTAGCATCTTGAGGCCTCAATTTTCCCTTCTGTAAAAAAAAGGAACAATATCTGTAACCAGCGGTCTTCAAGTAATTTCCGACACACGGTGACCCATGTGTATCATAGTGGACCCTGTGTTCCGTAAGGTTTTCAATGACTGATTTTTTTTTTTTTTTTTAAGTGGATTTAAGGCTTTCTAAAATGCCTCTGGTTGGATTCAAACCTTCAACCTTTCAGTTAGTGGCCAAACATGTTAAGTGTTTGCACTACTCAGCGACTCAGTAATGCCTATTTTATTGGGTGGTTGTGAGAGTTAAATAACACAGTGCATGTAAGACACTTAAGAAATACTTATGAATCTTGTGTATTATTAATGGTCATTATAACAACATATTGTCTAAAGACAGAGGGGAAAAACCTAACATTATATTATTGTCTATAAAATATCAAACCAAACCCACTGCCATCATCAATTTCTACTCACAGCAACTCCTATTGAGTTTCCAAGGCAATAAATCTTTATGGAAATAGATAGCCTCATCTTCCTTCCATGGAGAAGCTGATGTGTTTGAAACTCTAACCTTCTAGTTAGCAGTCATATGTCCTAGGCACTGCACCATCAGAGTTCCTTATTATTGTCTATAAACAGAGTTGAAAAAAAAAAAAAAGGAAAAGAAACTAATAGAAAAGTGTCTACAGAAAGAGGCCTGATACATGCATGCTGAGTCCCCAACAGCTATGAATAATGGTAATAGTGATATTGCTGATGACCATGATAAGGATAGAGGATGGCAATGATGATAGAAGTGTCTATGTCAGGTATGAATGGAGGTTGGAAAGGGCTTTAACTATACTCATCACCAATTTTAAGCTTTGCAATCTATCCCTCTTATTCACAACTTACAAATGGATGCATGAAGAAAAAGAGCCTTTAACTATCTTGATAGATATTTCTGAAACAATTTACTTTACCCCTAGACTTTAGGATTCTTCAATTATTACAAAAGTTTGACAAAAATTCATTGTTAAGTTTAAAAAAAATGTCAAAATCGAGCAGCCAGAACTTTATTATTATTTTCCTGAGAATTTTTAATGTAGAAAATAAACAAACAAACAAACAAAACTCACTGCTGTCGAGTCAGAGCGGACTCATAGAGACCCCTCCTTGGATTTCCAAGGCACTATCACTACGGAAGTAGATTGCCTAACCTCCCCTTGGGATGTAGAAAATAGGTCAAAATAAATAAAGGCAATATTTGCAAGCTCATAAATTGATCTCTTCCGTGTTCTTTGGCTGTAGTCAATGACAGAATTTAAGAACAGTGTTCAAATGAAGGAGACAACAATCTGCCAGCGCAGAGTTTGGGGCTGCTTTCTGTGTAATATTTAAAGAGTCACACTGGCACAGCAAGACTTCTTCAGGGGTTAATTGACCAAGATGGGAAAGAGCTAGAAATCAGATTACAGAAAGAATGGTAGGTAGAAGAAATTGAATATCCATTACTTTTTTCAAAGGCAAGAAATTATTTTTACATATTAAAAGAATATTATATAGGAGGCAAGGGTCTGAGTTTATGTCTCCAGAAAGCTATCTTAGGACCAGTGCATGGAAATTTCAGGGAGAAATATGGGCTCATGATAAGGAAAATTTGCTAAGTGAACTGCTGAATGGTGCTTCTAAAGGTAGGAGTAGAGTTAAGACTGATATTCATTGTGCTCATTGTATGTTTCTGTGCTTTCCAGCCCTTTCTTTAAAGTATATATAATTCATGCTATAATCAGAGAAGAAAACAAATAAATACTGTAATATCAAGGGAAGGAGGAATTAACATTTATTGAGGAGCTATTATTGCACAATATCTGACGGGTGTTACTGAATAAACTAGTCATAGTCTTAGGTTGGTGGGGCATATGCCTGAGTTTTTTTTCTAATCATTGCCCCTAAATATGCCATACTGAATCTTCTTTTATCACTCTTAATTAACTTCTAATTGGTCAGTAGATCAAACCCATCAGCTGCTCCATGGAAGGAAGATGGGGCGATTTACTTCCTTAAAGATTTACATCCTTGGAAACCCAATGGGGGTTGCTGTGAGTCGGAACCCACTCGATGGCAGTGAGTTTGGGTTTTTTTTTTGTTGTTGTTGTTGTTGTCTAATTAATTTCTAAAGTGAGTGCTGTGAATCTCTGGTCATTTTCAATTATTTACAATTGATTCCTGTACTGCATAACACTCCAAACCTGTTACCCTCTCCCTTCCAACAACTGTTTCAAATTTGCTTCATAGACTTAGAAATTACAGGTGTGCATGTGTGTAGGAGTTCTTGGATAGCACAAACAGTAAGGTGCTTGGCTACTAACCAAAATGGTGGCAGTTGGAACCATTCAAAGCCACCTCAGAATATAGGTCTGACGATCTGCTTCACAACCATGAAAACCTTATGGAGCAGAGCTGTGCTCTGCAATGCATGGTGGTTCCATGAGTTGTAAGCAACTCGATGGCAACTGTTTTTTTGGTTTTATGTGTAGGGGATAGGGTCTGCACTTTCACATGTTCGTTCCTCTTCCTAGTCACTCTTACTCTTATTTTTCTGTCTCAGGGAAGGAGGGAAAGTTGGGAAAAGTAGAGAAGATCATTTATATTTAACTGTTTTAGCAGTTGCATCTTCTTCTGGATGTTGTTATTTCTCAGATGAATAAAGATTGGTCTGTGTGGCAGTTGTTCAAATTAAGGCTCTCTTATAGGCCCCATGTGTGAATTCTTGCACAGTGCTGTAAAGAAGATATTCCTACTTGACATTTTTTCAGTCATGAAATCTCAACCCATGCCATCAGCAATACACCTCGGTCTCTTACAACCAGAGTCCCCATACCTATATAAAGTAACGCTAGCAAAATAACTCAATTAGAATTACCTCTGTGGTTTTTTTTTTTTTTCATTCACAGGAAATTTGTCCATCCTTGCCACAACAAGTGGTGGGTAGGAACCCCTTTAGCTGAAATCTCCTTTATCCACTCTACTATCTGCCTCCAACCTCCCTTTTTTTTTTTTGCCTTGCTTTATGAGGCATGCTATAGATCACAGTTCACTGCATAAGGAGTTGTCTAGCACCTAAGGTACTTGACTGCTAACCAGAAGGCTGGCAGTTCAAACCCAACAGCCACTCCTTGGAAGGAAGATGGGGCAATCTACTTCCGTAGTGATACTGCCTCGAAAACCCAAGGAGGGGTCACTATGAGTCGGGTCTGACTTGATGGCATGTAACAACAACAACAACCCAGGGAATGAGATGCAAGTCTCCCCTTATTGAAGCTATTCCCATTCTTTAGCATTGAGTCTGTTGGAGGCTCCTTCATTGGTTTTAGGCTAAGGAGGAAAAAAAGGATAGCATTACCTCTACTAGGTCAATTACTCATGACTCCCGTGGTGCTCACTTTTCTGTCATTTTCTTCTCAAATTCTGATGGAAGTAGTAGCTGGCTGACTATAAGTGGTAGCAGAGCTATTTACTTACTTCTTGCTAAGCCATAAGAGAAGCCCCAGTTATCAGCTCTGTTGCTATTGCTTTATAGTGTTAGAAATTTAATGGCTTTTTACCTTCCATTTTGAGTCCTGCTCTCCAAATTTAGGACAACAAGAAAAGTCCCACTTAACATCTGTGATACATATAGAGTTTAAGAACATGATCTTAGCTAGAATTCTAGTTTTTATCATGGCCAGTCCAATTCTCTGAGATTTAATCTCCCACTCTTCAAAATGGAGATTATGATAGTGTCTCCCCACAAATGACTGTTGTGAGGATTAAATGTGATTTTATTTTATTTTTTTTAAATCTGAAGTGTTTGACTTGAATCCTAATACTTTGCAAGCAATCAATAAATATTAGTGATTGGGTTTTGCAAAGGGGCCTAAATATGGTGTATAGGGTAAAAGAAAAAAAAAAAAAAGAAGTGTAGAGTAAAAATCTATAGTGTATAGGGCAAAAACACTTACAAGTAGGGAGGTAGCATCAGGAAACTCTGGTCTCATTCCAAGGAGAATTGTGCTCATGCAGAGCAGTATTGTATGCCCCACAGGAAGTGTTCTAATAAATGGGGTCTCTAGTGCCTAAAGCAGGAGCTCTGGTAGCATAGTGGCTAAAGCACTTGACGCTAACCGGAAGGCTGGCGGTTCTAATCCACCAGTCACTCCTCAGAAGGAAGATGGGGCAAACTACTTCCATAGTGATACTGCTTCGGAAACCCAAGGAAGGGTAGCTATGAGTCGGGTCCCACTCGACAGCACCTAACAACAACAACAAAGTGCCTAAAGCATTTGACAGCTAACCAGAAGGCTGGCAGTTCAAACCCACCAGCCACTCCTTGGAAGGAAGGTTGAACGATCTGCTTCTGTAGTGACACCACCTTGGAAACTCAAGGAGGGGTCACTATGAGCTGGACTGACTCAACAGCAGTGAGTTTTTTTGTTTTTGTTTTTTACTCCCATGATTGAAGATAATTGAAGATGGGCTCAAGTATAGCAAAGATTATGAAGATGGTTTATGACCAGGCAATGTTTGGTTCTGTTGTACATAGGGCTGCTATGAGTTGGAGCTGACTCCACAACACCTGACAACAACAACTCCCATAATAAAGGAGCTCTGGTGAAGTGATGGTTAAGGCATTTGGCTGCTAACCAAAAGGTCAGTGGTTTGAATCCACCAGCCTTTCTGAGGAAATAAGATGAGGGAGTCTGCTTCTGTAAAAATTTACAGCCTCAAAAATATGATGGGGGTCATTATGAGTGGAATTTACTCAATTGAAGTGAGCTTGGCTTTTGATTTTACTCCCATAACCAAAAAACCAAAACCAAACTCACTGTCGTCAAGTCCGATCTGACTCATAGTGACCCCTGCTTGGGTTTCCCAGGCAGTATCTCTCCAGAAGTAGATTGCCCAATCTTCCTTCCAAGGAGTGGCTGCTGGGTTTGAACCACCAGCCCTCTGGTTAACAGTCAAATGCCTTAGGCACTACACCACCAGAGCTCCTACTCCAATAGCGCTATTTTGCATCTAAATGACTTCCTTTTTGTTAAGGGAGAACTCCTGAGTTCAGCCTCTGCTATCAGTGTTTTTGTAGAGCTCAAGGCTGTTAAGTCAGTTTTCTGTGAAGCTACTGACAAGGATGGGAGGAGCTCTGGTAGCATAGTGGCTAAGACACTTGCCTGCTAACCAGACGGCTGGCGGTTCAAACCCACCAGCCACTCCTCGGAAGGAAGGTTGGGCAATCCTACTTCCGTAGTGATACTGCCTCGGAAACCCAAGGAGGGGTCACTATGAGTCGGGGCCGACTCGACGGCACATAACAACAACAACAACAACAACTGACAAGGATAAGAAAACGAGCTTTCACAACCCTCTAGACTGGCCCCTTCTTGGGAGGCAATAACTATTACTCGACGGCACATAACAACAACAACAACAACAACTGACAAGGATAAGAAAACGAGCTTTCACAACCCTCTAGACTGGCCCCTTCTTGGGAGGCAATAACTATTACTGTAGTGTTGTTTTTGTTTTTTTAGGTAATGATTCACACAATAATTATAATAATAATAAACAGAGGAGTATACACAAAAATGTTCACAAATAATGAGCTCCCTCAAAAACTCACTCACCCACTGCCGTGGAGTCGGGCCTGACTTCTTGCAACCCCTCCTTGGGTTTCTGAGGCAGTATCACTAAGGAAGTAGATTGCCCAACCTTCCTTCTGAGGAGTGGCTGGTGGGTATGAACTGCCAGCCTTCTGGTTAGCAGTCAAATGCCTTAGGCACTATGCCACCAGAGCTCCTAATGAGCTCCCTATCTCTGGAAAATGTTTAGCTGAAGACTGAAGACAGCATCCCAGTTAGAGGTTGAAGATAGGACCTACAGGTTTCCATTCAACTCCGAATTTCTCTCAGTCTCTACAAGTGTCTTGAAATAGTTGGTTCCAAGCCTTCCTTCCTGGCTTAAACCACTCCATGCTATTTCCATTTTGAGCAAGCAATGAATCCATCCCCAAAGGTGTCCAGTCCATCTGCACCACTAAATGTAAATGTTGATGAAGAAGAAAAACAGAGCTCATTCCTTAAGTCCAACATACCACATTTGTTTTTCTCTTCCTAAAATATGCAGCCAGTTTCTTTAGACAGCCCAATGGCTCAGCTCTTGTTACTTATTATTCTGAGTAGATGTATTTGCTCACATCCGTGACACTGAGTTGTGAAGAAGCTGAGATTTAACATAGATGCAAGCCAAGTGTTTGATAGTGTAGCACAATCTCATCAGAATGATCAATTATTTCTGTTCCAGAACCATTGAGCATTCAGCCTTACCCAAAAGAAGTACTTACTGTGCTACTTTGGACTCCCATGTCACTATTTGTTACCAAACGAAACACTGCCAGGCCAAACTTACACGGCCTCATTTCTTCAGGTCTACAGAGACTTTTCAGGTTGGTTTAGCGTGAACTGCTGGGTGAACAACTGCATCTGTGAAAGTTAATGTCCTGTACCTTAGCCCAGAACAAATAAATCCATCTCTTTACTGGCAACATGAAGACTTTGCTTTTTTTTTTTAAACATTAGAGTTATTTTTTATTCATTCAGCAAATTTTTTAGCCAAGACCACCTGATTTTTGAAATAGGGTTCTTTTGTGTTCCCAGTTAAATAGAAAAGGCCAAATATGAAACATTAAAAAGAAAAGGAAGAAAGAAAAGCTACCAACCACACTGAAAAGCATTTAAGTCTATTCCTTTATGAATAAAATTTCCTTGAACACAGAAAAAGCCAAGAATTTGGAAGCTTGTTTTTTTTTTTTTTTCTTTTTTAAATATTACTTTTCTTCAATTTATTTTTATACTGGTAGATGATGTGAGACTCATTACATTTTATAATCCTGAACAAAATCTTAGAATTTCTTACTAATATTATGCAATGACATAATGCCATTTGTAGAGGTGTCGCATAAAGCAATTGACTTTTACTGGCTTCTGATGGCAGGACTTGCCATTTTATACTCTGTTTTATGTAAGCATTTTCCAAATTTATCGGTCTCACAGGATTTCTCAAGTTGCTTAATTATGGTAGGAAGAAGATATCTCTGTGCCTGACCCAAGAGCCTATTAAAACCCCTTTAAAAAGGGAATGGAAGAAACGGAGAGGTGAACGTAGCTAATATTAAATGAATGTTTACTATGGGCTGGATGCAAGGAATGCAAAAATAAAAGGAGGGCACCTATAATATTCCAGGCACTGCCTTGGCAATATCTTACAAGGTATATTTGTTTTCCTAATTTCAGGGATTACTGAGTTGTTACGTTCAATATGCTTTTAATGGAGGAACTAGGAAATCCACTTAGGTTTGTCTGGCAAACCTACAAATTCACACTGTAGAGTCACAAAGGAAAACAATGCTCACACCATGGTAGACCCATCTCTTGGGGGAACCTTTTGAAAGTGGGTAGGTACTCATGGTGAAAGAATTTACACAGTCCATGAAGGCGCAGAAGTACTCATCTGGTGGATTGGGACTCAAAAGTTTGTTTGCTTTTATGATCTCTTTTTGTTTGTTTCCAACTTTTATTTAAAGTAGCTGTGGATGACACCAAGAAAATTCGACATTATTTTATAGAAGGTTGCTAAAAATATGCAAAATGTGAAAGCTTTCACTGTAGTTCTCCAAATACTGGTATTCCATCCATCTGACACTAAGTTCCTCCCCTAAAGAGTTTGTCTTTT
Source organism: Orycteropus afer afer (assembly GCF_000298275.1). Classification (NCBI taxonomy): domain Eukaryota; kingdom Metazoa; phylum Chordata; class Mammalia; order Tubulidentata; family Orycteropodidae; genus Orycteropus; species Orycteropus afer. Next base: position 1,404,264 of record NW_006921905.1, read on the forward strand.
TCCACTTACCTAATGCTGGGACCTCCACATCTGGATCCAGCAGGGTTTCTTAGAGTACAAGAGAGGCATAGTGTGGATACTGATAGGAAAAGGACTCCAAGTCACACTGAAAAAGTAGACTCTTAGTGCTCTAACAGACTTAAGAGATTCACTAGTCAAAAAATGCAGACTATGAGGCCCTGAAAGGGAAAATGAAAATCTACTTGAAGCCTTTTATGTACAATCTTTCACTGATACATATGCTTAAGTTGAAAAAAGCGTTTGGCTGTGGAGAAAAAGTCCAAAAGACACATTGATGGTCACATTGCCAACTGCCATTTCTTGGGAAAGACCATGGTCTCTTAGCACTTGAGCTTACCCCTCCTATTTCACTTATCACAAGGGTGTTCTTGCTAACACAGATTTCATTGTTTGCTGTATATTTTCGTCATTATCTACTCTCTCACGGATCCTCAGGACCATTTTCCTTTCTCCCAGTCCAAAATAAAGCCAAAACAAGATTCAAAGAGATTATTTACCTTTGTGCAAAAGGAGGTTTCTCAAATAATTGGCTGCATGTTTGCCAAATTCCTGAGATTAGATAATTCTGAAACTTGAGGGAAGGGAAGAGGAAGGGTAGAGTGATGACTCACATAGAAGAGGAAGGACAGATAGGAAAGAAGGGACAAGGATTAATTTATTTGTGAGGCAGAAAGAGCAACTTTCATTAGGAGACTGGGAGAGAAAATGGCAGGAATATAGAAGAAATTCTGCTTGTATACAATATCCACCAGGTTTATTTGACATAGCCTTCCTTAAAGAAGAGAAGGATAGTTGGATATCAAGGATGGGGATAGGATCATGAAGGAAGAACCTAAGTCCCTGACTAATGTGGAAACAAACAGAACTAGTTGGGAATTTCCCTACAAATAGTGCAGTAGTACAAAGGCCCAAAACATTATACAAGGTCCGAAGCTTGATTTCTTTTCTTCCTTCTCTATTGTGAGTAACTAGTGGGAGAGATGGTGTCATTCCTTTATCTATCCCCACACACCTATTCTAGTTTCTTGTGTGTCTCAGGAACTTGGAAAAAGTTTGTTGAGTGAATGAGCCAGTGTATGAAGTAATTTCTCCAAATTAATGTGCTGAGTTTAATGACATGTCTAGAATCCAAATCCAGGCTCCAAACGAAAGTCCAGTTGTACTTCCAAAAGTTTTCTGACTATTTATAGGCACAGAAAGAGGAATAAACCAAATATATCAAAAACAGTGCTGCTATAATTGAAGAATGGGTTGGTTGCCCAGAACATAGTCTAAAATGTACTTTTCATTCCAAACACTGGTTTTATCCAAGTAGGAAAACCACCTCTCTCAATCAGTAACTGGATTCCTAGAAGTGCATCTCCTTTAGCACAGAATTTCTTTATTCAACTCACATTGAGCAAGCAAAGGCTGTGGTAAAACAATGAAGACAGAGGTTACTTGCAGCTTTGAGACTCCTCTATTTTCCTTACAAGAATGTGACTATATGTATGACTATGAGACCAAAGAACTAGATGGTACCTGGCTACCACTGTCAACCACTCAGAGAGGAATCTATGTAGGAAATCCTGGACAGAGTGGGAGAACAATGTGGAAAAAAACTCAAAATCCTTAAAAAAAAAAAGGGATCAGTTTTGCTGGTCTGATAGAGCCTAATGGAACCACTAGGACTATGGCCCCTAAATGCCTTTCAAGTCTGGAATTGAACCCACTCCTGTGGCTTCCAGTCAAACAAAAGACAGCCATATGAGCTGAATATTTACTTTAGGTAGATACACTCCTTGAAGAGATCAATCATAGGAGAATAAAAATGCTGTGTATGCACAGGGAGACCTCATGAGGGTCAGGAGTACATGAGAGGGAAGGACACAGGGAAAAAGTAACTATGTGGAACAAGTGGGAATAGAGTTGTTGCATTGTGGGAAATTGCAGTCAGTGTTATGAGACAGTGTATGTGAGCTGCCGTATGGAAAGTGAAATTGCTCTGTAAACTTTCACCCAAATCACAATAAAAAAAAAAAAAAAAAAAAAAATGTAGCTGCAGAGTTGTGGTCAAATATATGCAGCTTCATTATCATCCAGAAGGATATTTTTCCAGAGTATAAATAACACCAGCCAGATCACAGGGTACAATTCCTAGAGGTGGAAGGGATATTGAAGACTAGTCCAGTGGTTTCCATTGGGGAAATTGTACTATCCAGGACACATTTGATAATGCCTGGAGATATTTTTGTTGGACAACTAGTGACTACTGGTCTCTGGTGAGTAGATGCCAAGGATACTGCTAAATATCCTATGACATGCAAAAAGTCCTTCTAGAAAAGGATTATCTGGCTTAAAATGTCAGTAGTATTGCTGTCTAGAGACCAGGAGCTAGGCCATATACTGCCCAATGTGGAATATTTCTACAGTGATTTGAGATGGGATTTTCTAGCCTCTATTTGAGTATCTCTAGTGATGTAGTGTTCAGTGTTTTACAGGAAATTTGTTCCACTATGGGGCAAGTGCTAACTTAGTTGCTTCTGTTTGGTGTTCCTATAAGACTGAGTACATATTACCACAGATTCATTGGATTGTGTGTCTGTTTGGAACTGTTGGATTAAGTGTCTGTTTGGTCCATTGGACAGGGAGCATCTTGAGGAGTTGTGCCTAGTTCATATTCCTTTTTGTATTCTCTGCTTCTACACATTGCCTAATACATAAGTATGCTGTAAACATTCAATGAATAAAAGTTTAGAGGTCTTACATTCCAAGTTAGCCTATTTCAGGACTGGAATTCTTATGCTTGGATTCAGTTCTAGGCAATTGAACTTTCCTCTTGGACTGTAGGTGGGGGAGATAGACACATGCTGCATCAGGCTCTATTTGACCCACTGGATCTGGGTTGTACTTGTGAGTTTGGGAAACTATACATACTTTTACTTTGCACTTTTCTTCTATTGGAACTAAAACTTCCTACAGAAGTGCCAATACTGAGGGCAAATGGAAAATATTTTATAATCAACAAGTTTAATTTGCTGAGTGCTTTGCATTAAATTCATTGCACTGAGTTGGCCTGACCAGTTCCCAAACTCCATTGCCAAACTGAGGAGCACATTCTGAATCTTGCTTAAAGTGGCCATGAGCCATTAGAGTATTGAACTTGAACTGATATTGAAAGGAAGGACATAGCACAGAAACCAATTCTTCCATGGAATTGAGAAGGCCTGAGTAATTGACTATACTTTCCCAACTCCAGTATCTGAAGTCTGAAAATAGTAACTCACATTTGTAAGGAGCTTAGATGAGACATTTACATCTTTCCCTCTTCTCAAACTTGAATATATATCCTCCCAGGAGGTAGGGGTTCCAGGAAATAGGAGGAACTACAATCCTGGATAAGTATGACAAACTTTCTAGAGAATCATTTTTTAAAAAATAAAATTTAGGAAGAAAAAATTTGTTATATAAAGATTGTAATATATTGTAGTGTAGAACACACCATTAGCATGATATTTTCAGATAAAACTAGCTTCAAGGAATCCCTGCATTCAGGGTTGGGGAGGGTGGGTCTGTGTTTCCAGTCCATTCTCTCACTTATTTTCTTAGGAAAATTCAGAGTAAACTTTGATATGATCTAGAATATATTATCTCTTTTAAATTAACAATTTATCCTTTTACTGAAATTCCCTCTCTTTCTCTTAAAAGATACTCTTACCTCAAGGCTCAATTCAATTGTCACCTCCTCTTTGAAGATTTATTTGACTTGTCAGGTTGTGACTTCCCTCTCCATGCTCTACCTGCCTGTGTTCTGACTTTCTTAAACTATGTTGTAATTAGCTATTTATATGTCTGTCTTCACTGATAGGCAAGGTTCTCCTTGAGGAAGATGCTATATTATCAATCTTTATGCCGCTGCGGGTACTGCAACACCTGGCACATAGAACGTGGATTTTTTCTCCATACCCCCATGGCATCATTTCTACTGAAACAGTCTGCAACAACTCAATCTCAGAAATGGGGACTATTGACAAAATTTCTTCTAAATATTTCCAGGAGACCATAATCATTATTTGCTTTCCTTGATGAATCAAATTTTACTCAATCTCTATATGTTTGTTGAGGTTTTAATGTGAACAAGGACTTGTATTTGATTATATGAATACAAAAAAAGATACAGAAATGGTTGACATACATTGAGAACCTACTGTGGGCCAAGCACCATCTATAAATAATCTTGTTTAGTTCCTACCACATCCTGTGAAGGACTATTGACTTCACTTTGCAGACAAGGAAACTAAGGTCCATACATTTAAATTGTTCACTCAAGGTTACACAGGTGAAATTTTTGTATTTTCTGTGAGATTTTAATCCTGTCAAGGCAATATGAATATAAACATACATACATACACACATATTCACAAATACTTTATTTGCAAAGAAAGATGTAGCATAGTAAAAAGAGTGGAGGATTTGGGTCCTGTATTGTGGCTCTGTAATCTAATAGCCATGTGACTTTAAATACTAGGAAAAATCTATTTTTCTCACTACAGCCATTCTCCCCCACCACACTTTTCTCATGGTGTCCTGTCCAGGTCCTGTGCACCTGGCCTCCATGGACTGCATTCTTTAGGCTCTTTTGCTGTCTGTCCTCAGGTTGGTTTTGGACAATGGGAAGAATCAGAGAAAGGAGAGAGAATTCAGAGTATTTGTTCATCTCCTCCCATCCTACTTCCTCATAGCTGGCCAGGGCTTAACAGGTCTCTGCTCGTGGAATCTAGAGGGGAAGGGCAGGGTGTTCACCTAAAAATATAACACTTAACTTATGGCACTGCCTTCCCTGGTCCCTTTAGGCATAAGCATAGTAATCCTTCTCAGTTGCTTATCCCTGTGGGTCTTCTTAGGGTCCCTGGAGGGTGCAAACAGTTACACACTTAGCTGCTAAATAAAAGATTGGCAAATTGAATCTAGGTAGAGGCACTTGAAAGATGGGCCTGGCTATCTACTTCAAAAAATCAGCCACTGAAAACCCAGATATTAACTGAAGGTCTATTATCAGTTAGGCCCTATGCTAACTAAATACTAAGAAATTTTGCTAAGCAGAGAATTAATTAAGGAGGGGAAGAGGCTGGTTTAGGCTAAGGGTGGGAGAAGGGATCTTAAAGGAAATGTATAGGATGACCTGGTCCTTAAAGGAAGTTGGAATTACTGCTATGTGAATCTTAGGGATGTGAAGAGTAAAAGATTCTTGGAGAAGGGAAGCAAGGGAGAGGATAACCAGAGGTGGGAAGATGCAAGTCATGGTTAGGATGTGTGAGTAAACCAGTTTCATGGGAGATGAGGCTGGGCATGCATTGTGGGACCAGATTTTCAAGGTCTATGTAAGGAGTAATTATATTCTCTAGAAGCCTGGATGAATAAGGGAAATAATTCCTATATACCTTAATTTTGTTTTCACTCTGCTATATGGCATCTGTCCTGTGAAAAACTCTGCACTGGAAATTAAATAATTCAGTGGGATTTGGATATCTTCACAACATGATTTGATTCATTGTCCTAATGGATTTTGCAGCAGATTGGGTATTAAAATGGCCAAGAAAGGATTTGATTGAAAATAGTCAATGTAGACCAACTGGTTCCTCTATCAACAAACATTTATTGAGCTTCTACTATGTGATACACTCTTGGGACACAAGGAGAAAAAAGAACAGTTCATTTGCATGGGGCCCTCAACATGCCTTTCTCCTGACACTCTCCTACACATGCACTGCTCTTACGTTTTACTATAATTTCCCTTTACTCTGGCCTACACTGCTCCCTCAGCCTGAAAATCCTTCACATAAAACTCTTTACATTCTGAGTGCTCATCTTTCTTCCACTTGCTCTCTTGGCCAACTCTTACTTCTCCTACAGGTCTCAACTCAGATATCATCTTCCCTGAAGGGACTTCTCTGAACTTGTAGCTTCCACATGCTGTCTCTGAACAGGAGCTTTGTCTAGCCTCCAATACAGTGTCTGGAACATTTGGTGGGTACATTATACATGTTTATCTTTTTGTCTTCTTGACAAAAAAAAAAAAAAGAATTGCTCATTAAAGATACAAGAGTAAAGCTGCCCAAAAGATGTTCTGTGATGACACGAAAAACAAAAACCAAACCAGCTGATATGGAGTTGATCTGACTCATGACGATCCCATGTGTAGTGGAGATTCCGAGTTTTTAAAGGTTGATTTTTCAGAAGTAGATAACCAGGCCTTTCGTCAGAGGTGCCTCTGGATGGGTTCAACCTAACAATCTTTTGGTTAATAGTTGAGTACTTAACAATTTGTGCAACTGAGGGACTCCCTGTGATGATAAAATTGTTATATATTTGTTATCTAACTTGGGAATTGCTGAGCCACTTGAGCTATTGAGCACTGGAAATATTAAATAAAACATGTTTTATTTAATTTTACTTATTTCAAAGTTAAATGTAAATAGCCACATTTGCTCTGTGACAACTGTATTAACACAGGTCTAGAGAAAGGAGTTCAAAACAAGAAATCTGCATAAAACCAATTCATCATGTCTCCAAGTTTTAGGTACCACGGAGTTGGTTTCAATTCATAGCCACCCCATATGGCAAAGCAGAACTTCCCTGTATGGTTTTTTAGGCTATAATCTATAAAGAAGAAGATCACAAGGTCTTTCTCTCATTCAACTGCTGAGTGGGTTTGAACTTCAGACTTTCCTGTTAGCAGCCAATCACTTAACTGTTGTGCCACCAAGTCTCCTGTGAAGTCTCCTTAGCACCCCATGATTGATAGAGTCCTTTCCTATGCAGTTTAATTGCTGCAATGTTTGAGCAATAATTTGGAAGCGGTTTTAGGCATTTCCAGTGGAGTCTTATCTTGTTACAGTTTAAAGTATCATTTAATCCATGTTTACTCACTTCTCTCCTAAAATGGTGAAACGAGGGTGGTGGGAGATGATTTTTCAACCATAATCATTGTGATTTATTAAATGTGTTTTATATCTGCTAGGCTTAAAATAGCACAGAATCAATGTAATAGCATCTATTATCTAATTTTAAAAAGCCTTAGTATACTTGTGATTGGGAGCTGTGGTAGCACAGTGCCTAAGGCACTTGACTGCTTACCAGAAGGCTGGCGATTCAAACCCACCATCCATGCCTCAGAAGGAAGATGGAGCAATCTACTTCGGTAGTGATACTGCCTTGGCAACCCAAGGAGGGGTTGCTATGAGTCAGATCTGACTCGATGGCACATAACAACAACAACAACATACTTGTGATTATACTGAGAGGCTGTTACATTTGACCTGCCAAACAACCAACCTGATAAAATCTTCTATTCAACAGATAGGATGGGTAAGCATGAATGTATCTATTACCATTATTATTATTGAAAAGTGGTGTGAATACATATATGCAAGGCAGGTCTTATTGACAATTATAGCAAAACATATAATATAAAATGAAATATAGCAAAATAGAATTCCCATAAGAAATATGGTGGCAAGGAAGCCTTTGCTTATTAAATACCTTAACATTATGCATCTTGAAACTACCTATCATTGATGCATCTCAGAGTCAGAATCTATGTTGCTCTGAGCTCAAACTGAAGAGAGCTAGGGAAATGGAAAATATACTACCTACTCTTCTAACCATATTAAACTATTTAGTGGTTCTCTGAATACTCCATGTTCTTTCACATTGCCACTACTCTGCCAGTTGAGTCTCCAGCCAAAGATGTCCTAATCTCTTTTCTTGACTGATGGATGTTGGTTTGGATGGATGTTGCCCTTAAGAATCAATGCAAATGGTATTTCTCTTGCTGAGATTTCCTTGACTTCCCAGTACATGGCGTGAGATATTTTGCCTGGAAATCTGCACATACTTCAGTTAGAGTAAATGAATTTCTATGGATATTTGTTTTCATGCTTGTGCACCATGAGAATGTGATTCCTTTGAGGGCAGGGGTTGTGTTCTAGTAATCTCTATATTCCCAAGAATTATTACAGTGCTTTATGGTGTTTAATACAAAGATATAAAAACATAATAAAGCACATTATGAACCACTATTCATAGAAGCAAGTTAATTTAAGCATACTTGTTGTTTTTATGTATTCATTGAGAGTTGTGTGATTGAAACAATTCAACACAGAGATAATCCTCAAAATTTTGGAATTATATACTAGATTATACTATATGATTCAAGGAATTTTGCCTTTTTCAGTGTGATTTGTTTGGGGTACTATTTCAATTTGCCCCTGCTCACATGAGCAAGTATTAATTCCTCAGATCTCAGTTTTAAGTCCTTATTAATTTGACTAAAAGGAAATAAAGTCTTTCTCCTCTACCTGTACTACACTACTTGCCAAGGATCCTAACACACAGTTATAATCTCTCAGTATTGCATAGAGAAAAGAGATGTGATTTTCTATATAAAATAGCCACTGCCAACACATGTATTTTATGACGAGCATTGCTTTTTTTCAGCTTTATTGCTGACACAAACCTAGAAAAGTGCTTTGTATCTCCTAAACACTCAGGAAACATTTTATGATAAAATTAATCAATGAATGTAATCAGAATTGTGCATGTGGTTATGCTTTTTCTACCATCCACTGGAATTCTCATCCCACTTAAGTGACCACTGTCACTCTGCTACTGTGGTGTTGCCTATGTCACTGCCTGGGCTGCTACTCCCCTCTGCTGGACTGCAACACTCCATACCCTCCAGACCACTGTCCATACCACTGCTAAATTTCTCTGTGCACCCTTCTCTGGGATGTGTTCTTCATCAGTTCAATTCTCTCCATTTAACATGAACTTCTTTCAGTGGGAGTTAATAGGTTGATGGGCCCATGGAACACTTTCTTCTCTTTAAAATAATTCTTCTCAGAATAAAAAGGTGACCCTGAGGTAATGGTGGTGAGCATATCTCTAGATGAGATAATAAATGATAGCATAATTGAAACCACAGCTCTCTCTAACAATAGGGTCCATTTGCTCTGTCTCACTCTGCCAAACTTCTAGGGTGAATTTTTCTCAGGAGTCTAATTTTCTTCTCCCCCAACCCAGTTCCCTTCATGGACCTGCAGTTAATTGTATAGCTATGGATCTGACTTGATGCTCTCTCTCACAAGGCTCCTGGACCCCATGTGTATTAAAATATGTGTTTGGGTATCTATATATGTTCTTTCCATGATTATGCCCAGAATATTTGGGTGATACCAGGTGTAGCACATGGAGCAGAAAAATTCAATAGAGTGAAAATGAAAATCTTTGTTGTAAAGAGATTGTTAAGAAAGTAATTATTGTTAAGGAGAATAGTAAATTACTGAATAGATGCTAAGGAGCTCTGGTGGCATAGTGGTTAAGGCATTAGCTGCTACTAACCAAAATGTCAGCAGTTTGAACCCATCAGCCACTCCACAGGAGAAAGATGAGGGAGTCTGCTTCCCTAATGATTTACAACCTTGGAAACCCTATGGCAGATTTGTACTCTATCCTATAGGGTTGATATAAGTTGGAATTCACTCAATGGCAGTGGATTGGGTTTTAGTTTTTGGATAGGAACTTTTCTTAATAGTGATTCACAAACTTAGTAGGGGATTAGAGTCACATGGGAGTCTTAAAACATACCCACACTTCCCCCCCACCACCACCACACACATATACCTGGAATTTACCTAAACCCAACCCACTGCTGATTGAGATGATTCCAACTCATAGTGACCCTATAGAGTATAGTAGAACTGTCCCACAAGGTTTCCAATCCTGCAAATCTTTACAGAAGCAGACAAGCACATCTTTCTCCCATAGAGTGCCCGGTGGGTTCAAACTGTCAGCTTTTCAGTTAGCAGATGAGTGCTTAACCACTGAGCCACTAGGGCTCCTTGGATGTATCCTAGAGTCCAAAAATTTCATTAAATGTTATACAGCACTTATAGCACACTCTCGTGATTTGAACAGCTGGTCATAGAGGGTGTCTAGTGTAGTACTTCCCAACTTTTATACATATGACACAAATAGAAAATAATAATGGTTAATGTTTATATGAGACACTGAAACTAATGAATACAATAGTTTGAAGCTGGGAGCTACTATCCCAAGGGGGCTCAAGGCACTCCAGAGCTAGCCTGGATACCCAAATTGATGATAGGCTTAATCTCAGAAAAAATAAACCAATGTGCCACTGCGCATTGTTGGGGAACTCTGATTAAGGGATAATGTGATCTAACTCAATCTTCCAGCCTATGTCAGATCTGAATGAGGCCAAATTAGCTTCTTAGGTCTTTATTTTCTGAAAGATATTTCTAAAGAAGATGGTAAAAGTTCAAAAAATGTGGAAGGAAAATGACTCTAAAATAACATATTTTCCATGAATAAATCCACAAAAAAGATAATGCACATTGGTGGTGTTGCTGCTCTTAGGTGCCGTTTTTGTTTCTTTCAACTCATATTGACCCCTGTGACACAGTAGAACTTCCCTACAGGGTTTTCTAGGCTGTGATCTTTAAGGCAGTAGATTGCAAGGTCTTTGTCCCATGGAGCTGCTGTGTGGGTTTGAACCACCAACCTTTTGGTTAGCAGCCAAGAACTTAATGATTGCACCATCATAATAATTGGAACTTACATGATATCACCTTATGTACTGTAGTAAATTACATGGTATGGTTTTACCAGCCATAATATTTGTTACTATTTCTGTTGGAGCAGCAGGAAGCAATCTCCTGGAAAGTTTGCTCTCTCTCAGGTGTGTAGGATTCTGATGTTGGGATTGGTTTGTTTTGGCCACTCTGCGAGGGTCAAAAAGAGCCCTCCTAGAAGCAAACAGAGTCTCTCTGACTGTCGGCTGAGAGAGACATGCTGCTGAAAGAGACAAACTGCTGATAGAGAGATGTGAGAGATGCACACTGCTGAGAGAGAGACATGCTACTGAGAGACTGAGAGAGACAGCTGGCTGCTGACAGAGACAGCTGGCTGAGAGAGACTGAACTTGAATTGTAGCCTGTTGCTTCACAAATAAACCCCATAATCTGTGAGCTCTGACCACTGACCACTGCAATGAATTATCAAACCCAGCAGAGAGGTGGCAGGTGCCACAGGAGGAATGGTTGGTGACAAGGATAGTAAGAGGGTTGGAGGGTAGCAGCATGTTTGGCCTTGTAAGAACAGACCTTGGGCTGCTAATGGTGATTCTATCTTCCTCTTGTGGAGTTGAAGGAGGTCAGAAGATGGTGCCTCCCTGCCTCTATAGCATTTTACTTTTGTTTTTCTTAAAAATCTTCAAGTTGAAACTCCTTTCCTTGGCATTCAAAGTGTTTTGTGTCTGGGATTATCATTCTTAAATTATCTCATTCCTTTCTCTGGAAGTTGATAATTTTCAAAAGCTCTTTAGGCTCATACTTGTCCTTCTTCCTAGATCACTCATTCTTCATGGACTAGCTCAGATTTCAATGTCCTTATTGAGAACTTTCAGATCTCTCCAGCCAGAAACCATCTTTTTTTCTTAAGAACTTCTACAAACTCCTGTGAGGATCTCTACTATTCTACTTTTCGTATCCTATCATTATAGTTATTTGTACATGATTATGAGAATTATGTTAGTTGTAGATAAGTCAGTTTTCAAGGCTGTGACCCTTCAGAAGCAGATTGCCAGACTTGTCTTCCAAGGTGCTTCTGGGTAGGTTCTAATCACCAGCCTTTCAGCTAGTACTCAAGCCCTCAACCATTTACACCATCTAGGGACTCCTTAGTGAGAATTAGTCAGGCTTTTATCTATCATCTTCTACTTACTAGATGGAAGATCTTGTAAAAATAATTTAAATTAACTGAACTTCAATTTATTAATCTGTAAAACAGTGAAATATGCTTCTATCATGCAAGTTGTTGTGGACTGTTGGCAAAATAACTCCAGTTCTCAAACATTTCCTATATAATTAATCTTTGTAATATGATATTGTAGCCCATTCATCAACAGATGGAATCTATTTGTCCACTCCTGAAACCCAGCTTGATTGGGACTTACTTTAGCCAATAGAATATGATGGATATGACAGTGTGCCAATTCTGAACTGAGGCCTAAAGAAATCTTGCATTGTTCCCCTTGCTTCCCTGCAACTCTGCTCAGTTGTCACATGAAGAAATCTAGGTTAACATCATGGATGATATGACAGCACTTGGAGTAGACAAAGGTTATCCCAGCTGAGGACAGTGTAGATCAGTCACCTCCCAGTTGATGCACCAGCAGGTGCATGAAGGAACACAATTGAGACAGATGAATTACCCAACTGAGCCCAACAAAAAATACTAACCCAGATAATTATGTTGTGAACTACAAAAGAAAAAAAAAAGGTTTTTTTTTTAAAGCTAGTGGTTCTCAAACTTAAGCTTGAATCAGAATTACTTTGAGAACTTGTTGAAACAAACATTTATGGATGCCATCTTCACAGTTTAATTCAGTAAATCTGGGCCAGAGTGTCTAAATTTGCATTTCAAACATGTTCCCAGGTGATGTTGATGCTGCTGGTCCAATACCACATTTGGAGAACCATTACTTTAAGCCACAATGTTTTAAGTAGGTTGTTAATACAGCTAAAGCTAACTGGTACACAGAGATATTGTGATGCTTAGTGATTATGTATATAAAGTGTCTGGTAAATAGTAGGCACAGTATATGTCTTGTTATTGTTATCTGTTTTAAAATTCAATAAGCAGGTGTGCACAATCATTTTGTTTTTTATTACTGTTATATTCCCTTTGATATATTTAGACACCTTCTACAGATAATGTAATACTCTTTGATCAATACTAAAATTCTTTCTTCTTTCCTACATCTATGTGTCTATGAACTTCTTGTACATAGATCAGAGAGGCAACATTTTAACAAGTGCTGAATAAAGATGCATAGTGCTGGGTTGAGGATGCTGGTAAGAAAGTACCTTAAATTAATTAGCCAAAAAGAAAGAAGCCCAAGGAAAGATTTAATTGGCAGGTAGAAAATGGGAAGATTAATGGACTGAAGGTGATTGTAGTGGGAGTACAAGTATAAAGGAGCAGGAAGAAGAAAATGTTATGGTTAGAATATGAGTTGTTGTTAGGTGCCGTCAAGTTGTCTATGACTCATAGTGACCCCATACACAGCAGAATAAAACACTGCCAGCTGCATGAACCCTGCTATACTTGAGCTCATCATTGCAGCCACCGTGTCAATCATCTCGTTGAAGGTCTCCCCCTCTTTTGTCGACACTCCACCTTACCAAGCATGACATCCTTCTGACAACATGACCAAAATATATGAGATGAAATCTGGCCATTCTCGTTTCCAAGGAGCATTTTGGGTGCACTTCCTCCAGGACAGATCTGTTAGTTCTTTTAGCAGTCCATGGTATTTTCAGCATTCTTCACCAGGACAACAACTCAAAAGCATCAACTCTTCTTTGGTCTTCCTTATTCATTGTCCAGTTCTCACATACATACAAGGCGATTAGAAATATCATGGCTTCTGTCAGGGGCACCTTAGTCCTCAAGGAGACATCCTTGCTCCTCAGCACTTGAAACAGTTCCTTTGCGGTTGACTTTCCCAATGCTACACGTCATCTAATGTCCTGACTACTGCTTCCATTGACATCGATTGTAGAACAAAGCAATGTGAATTCTTTGACAGCCTCAATCTTTTCTCCATTTATTGTGATGCTGCTCATTGGTCCAGTTGTGAGGATTTTTGTTTTCTTTATATTGAGATGTAATCCATACTGCAGATT
>NW_006921905.1:1418540-1434523 GCF_000298275.1 Orycteropus afer afer
CTTGAAACTGTCATTCCCAGCATAGTAGATCACATGGTTGTCTGATTCAAAATGGACAAAACCAGTCCATTTCAGCTCACTAATGCAGAGGATATCAATCTTTATGCATTCCATTTCATTTTTGACAACTTCCAATTTTCCTAGATTCATACCTTGTACATTCCATGTTCTGATATGATTAATGGATGTCTGCAGCTCTTTTTCTTCGATTTGAGTGGTGCCACATCAGCAAATGGAGGTCTTGAAAGCTTTACCTTATTCATGGGACTGAGGCTGGGTTTACTCAGATGTTGCAGCTCTTTCCCAGTCCTATTTTGAGAGCCTTCTAACCTAATGGGACTATTCATAAAGTTGTGCAGTAATGTATCAAACAGTGTTGATTTGCTATTCACAAGGTTTTCCCTGGCCAATTATTTGAGAAGTGGACGGCCTCTTCTTTCTTCCTAGTCTGTCTCAGTCTGTAAGCTGGGCTGATATCTGTTCACCATGTGCATCCTGCTGGGTTAGAAATACCAGTGGCTCTGCCTCAAAACTCACAACACGTCACCATGGTAGGACAAACCGACAGACAAGTTTGTCTCCCTATTGGAAACTTCTCATACCACCCTTATCTGGGTCCCTGTGGCTGACTCTTTCTCTGTCCCGATTCCTGGGCATTTTAATCCCCTTTCTCTCGCTCTCCTGCCCTGCTGCTTTGGGCGTGCCTGTGTTCCCTCTCCTCACCTGGATCCCTGAGGCTGACTGAGTTATTATAATTTAAACTTTAGAGGATGGACTTGTTCAGATAATGTTCAGAAATCTTTGTTTTAAACAGATACCAAATTGATTCTGATATGCAATATGTTTTATAATGAAATATTCTGCTATAATATGTTCTTTAATGTCACCAAAAGTCATGAAAAAGGGTAAGCATAAGATTTCTACTTATACAAAGTCTAGAATGTTCAGAACATCACCTGTTATATCATTTATGTTTTCTATAGAATCTCATATAAATTATTTCTTTCCAATTTGGTGCCAGAATAAAAGGTAAGATTTTATCTCCTAAAGAATTGTTATATTCCTTTCTTTGTGATACTGAAAGTTCTAAAATTTACCATGATCATCTCTTCTTCACGGCTGCTAAGAAGCTCAGAGATACCAATGAAGTCCAGTCATTTATAAATTTCTAAGAACTTCTCTTCTTTGCTCTCCTTTTATGAATATCTCTGTTCCACTTACACAGGTTGTTAAGTGCCATCATGTCATCTCCAACTCACATCAACCCTATATACAACAGAACAAAACACTGTCAGATCCTGAGCCAGCTTCACAATCCTTATTACACCTGAGCCCATCATTGCAGCCACTGTGTCAACCCATCTCACTGAGGTCCTTCCACTTTTTTATTGACCCTCCACTTTACCAAGCATGATATCCTTCTCCAGGGAATGGTCCTTTTTAACATGACCAAAATAGATGAGACAGAGTCTCGCCATTCATGCTTCCAAGGAACATTCCCACTGCACTTCTCACAGGAAAGATCAGTTAGTTCCTTTGACAGTCCATGCATGGTACTTTCAGTGTTCTTCACCAACACCACAACTCATTTTGCTTAAGTTATTCATTAAGTGTATTTCTTCATCATTTTACTATAAGCCCCTGAAAGTAGGGACCATATCATTTTACATTATTTGACCTATAATATCAGGTACAATGCCAGTTATGTAGTAAAACCAAACCAAACTCACTGCCATCGAGTCAATTCCAACTCATAGAAACCCCCTCTGGGTTCCTGAGGCAGTAAATCTTTACAGAAGTAGATTACCCAGTCTTCCTTCCATGGGGTGGCTGATGGGTTTGAACCAAAAACCTTCTGGTTAGCAGTCAAATGTCTTAGGCACTGTGCCACCAGAGCTCCTTTGTTATGTAGTAGGCTTTTTGCAAATTGTTGCTAAATTAATTGGAAATGGCACCTATTAGATAAATAAATCATATTAACACTAATATCAGATGTTCTTTTCTTTCTTTCCTAGGTTTTCATTTCATATTTTTCATTTATTAACATTATCATGTGTAGTTCATTACCAGGGGACAGGAGAAAACCCTTTCTCCCCATTTCTTGTTTTTCATTTAAGTGGAAAAAGCTCCACTAACCTTATACCTCTGACCTCTCTCTGCCCCTTTGCTCAATCTATCCCAAGATAGTTGGAATGACTTATCTGGTTGGTAAATCTTAGAAGAATAAACCAGATCTGCTTAGTCTAAGTTCTCCATTTTTCTAGTGTCATCTTTTAAACCCATTAGATCTATGTTTATTGTTACATCTCTTTTTATTTCTTCAATCATATAGGTCATTTGCCCGGTAAAACTTCAACTCCTTTCTTAAATATATCCTCCTGCTTTTTCTTATATCAAAACTTTAGTTTACATTCTGCCATTTTCAAAACTAGTACTGTTTCTCTGAAACCCTTATTGTCTGACTATAAAGCATCCTTCAGTGACTTTATCTGCTGCTCTAGGCCCTTGCAGTGTTTCTGAGCCAGCCCATTTTCCAAGACAAAGACATCACAGGAATGTTTCTTTAATATATTTTAGTTTTTGGATTTATGAAAATTTGTTTTTCCCACTTTCATTATTCAAGCAAAATTTCACCTCTAACTTGATAGCTGCCTTCATTTATTTTTATTTCTCTATTAATAAAATCCACTATATTTGAAAGGGTACAGCTGTAATCTGGGTCTCTAATATTTGTGATGAACAATGAAGGAGAACACAACATCAGGATTGGAGGAAAACTCATTAACAACCTGTGATATGCAGATGACACAATCTTAACTTGCTGAAAGCAAAGAAGACTTGAAGCACTTACTGAAGAAATCAAAGACTACAGCTTTCCATATGAATTACATCTAAACAAAAAGAAAACAAAAATCCTCACAACTGGACCAATGGGTAACATCACAATAAATGGAGAAAAAAACTGAAATTGTCAAGAATTTCATTTTACTTAGATCCACAATCAACACTCACAGAAGGAGCAGTCAAGAAATCAAACAGAATATTGAATCATGAAAACCTGCTGCAAAAGACTTCTTTAAAGTGTTAAAAAGCAAAGATGTCACACTGAGGACTAAGGTATGCCTGATTAAGTCATGGTATTTTAAATTGCCTCTTATGCATGTGAAGTCAGACAATGTATAAGGAAGATCAAAGAAGAATTGATGTCTTTGTGTTATGGTATCAGCAATCAATAGTAAATGTTCCTTGGACTGCCAGAAGAATGAACAAATCTGTCTTGGAAGAAGTACAGTCAGAGTGCTCTTTAGAAGTGAAGATGGTGAACCTTCAAGTCACATACTTTGGCCATGTTGTTAGGAGGGACCAGTCCCTGGAGAAGAAACTTTTTTTTTTTGGTAAACTCGAGGGTCAAAAAAAGAAGATCCTCAACGAGATAGACTGATCACCGTGGCTACAACAATGTGCTCAAGCACAGCAATGATTGGGATTATGGCACAGAGGAGTTAGTGTTTTATTCTATTGTGCATAGGGTTACTATGAATCAGAATTGACTGGATGGCACCTAACAACAACAACATTGTTCATAAACATGATTAGCAGGTGCTGCAATATATATCCTCAGAAATAATATAAACGTATACAAGCCATACAGCTCCAGGCTAGCCTTGGTTTAATTCCAGATGAAGGTCAATACTAAGGAGTTCTGATACTGTAGTGGTGAAAGTATTTGCCTGCTAACCAAAAGGTCCATAGTTCAAATCCACCAGCTGCTCTGCAGAAGAAAGATGAGGCAGTGTGTTTATAAAGATTTACAGCCTTGGAAACCCAATTGGGTTCACCATTAGTCACAATTGACTCAATGGCAATGAGTTTGGTTAGGTCAACATTTATAGTCTAAAGGCCAGAAAGATCTCAGAATGGCTTACAGACCTATCTGACAAATATGTTAGCTAATATAAAAATTATAATACTCTAGTATCTGAAAGTACTGGACAATTGATGCCAATGGAGGCAGCAGTTAGGACATCAGATGATGTATAGCACTGGGCAACTTGGCTGCAAAGGACCTCTTTCAAGTGCTGAGAGAAGCAAAGATGTCTCCTTGAGGACTAAGGTGAACCTGACACAAGCCATGATATTTTCAATTGCCTTGTATGCATGTGAAAGCTGGATAATGAATAAGGAAGACCAAAGAAGAATTGATACTTTTGAGATGTGGTGCTGGAGAAGAATGCTGAAAGTACCATGGACTGCTAAAAGAACTAACAAATATGTCCTGGAGGAAGCACAATTGGAATGCTCCTTGGAAGTGAGAATGACCAGACTGTCTCACCTACTTTGGTCATATTGTCAGAAGCAGCCATTCCCTGGAGAAGGATGTCACTTTTGGTAAGGTGGCAGGTTGACAAAGGAAGGGGAGACCCTCAACGAGACAAATTGACACAGTGGCTGCTGTGATAGGCTCAAGTATAGCAGGGATCACAGAGCTGGCACAGGACTGGGTGGTGTTTCATTCTGCTGTGCATAGGGTCGCTATGAGTCAGAGATGACTTGATGGCATCTAACAACAACAAATCTGAAAGTAAATAAATAATAAAGGGTTACTAAAAGCATAAATGAAAATAATCTGAATCAAAGATTTCATGATCCCTAGCTCAAGCCAGGGATCTTCAGGGCAGACTCCAAAATTATAATTCCCATTTTAGCCCAAGTTCTCAAATAATGAGTTAGCAAAGTTTCCTGGCCTCCGCCTTTACTTTGACAAGGCTAGATTGGAGGATATAGTTTATATGTGGAGCAGTAATTCCTAATATTTATCTAGATCACACAGGTTTATCTACCTAGCTACAGGCATGGCCAAGTATCCACAGGCCTCTTCAAATGGGACAAGTTCCTATAAAACACATGCCAAATAAGAGCTGGGGAGAATGGATGTTCCTTAGGAGCTACTTGCCCCAAGAGGAAAAGAGGGTAGAAATAAACTGAGCAAGCCTAGTTTATTTTTGTTGTTAGATGCCATTGAGTTGCCTCTGATTCATAGTGATCCTATGTACAACAGAAGGAAACACTGCCTGGTCCTGCCACATCCTCCCAATATTGCTATGTTTGAACCTATCATTGCAGCCACTGTCCATCTATCTCATTGAGGGTCTTCCTCTTTTTCGCTGACTCTCTATCAGACATGATGTTCTTCTCCAGGGACTGACCTCTCTGACAATATGACCAAAGTAGGTTTGACGAAATCTCGCTGTTCTCACTTCTAAGGATCATCCTGGCTGCACTTCTTCCAGGACATATTTGATCATTCTTCTGGCAATCCAAAGTATTTTTAGTATTCTTTGCCAACATCACGATTCAAAGGCATCACTTCTTCTTTGGTCTTTCTTATTTCTTCTCTAATTTATTCTCCTCAAATTTACACATTATATATATATATATATATAATTTCACTTTCCTTAGGATGGAATCCATAAAGACAAGCCACGAGTTTAGAAGTATTACAAAATTGGAGGCAAGGAGACTGAGATCAATCAAAATACTTAAGAAATCAATTTGAGTGAATGAATGCAAATGTACCTTTGTAATTGGAAATATTCCACTGGGAAAATAAACATTTAGATAGAAAAAGCTGTTCTGGAATTGCAGGGTATCACCCTTAGAAATCAGTTTTAAGCATCAAAGTGAAAAACTTATCAGAAATCATTAAAATTATGAGTAAATTTATTTTTTAATACCTCTACTAAGATTCATACCATTATCTGAGAGTAGCTAAATGTAATCCTATCAGTATGCAATCATATCAAGAAGTACTCACATAATTATAAATATAAAATTGAGAAATGAGCTGCCATCTTATTACAACAATAATGACAACAGAAGGGTTAACATTTATGAAGCATTTCTGTGTCAGGCAGGTTTTATATGTTGTAGATGTTGCCACATTTGCTCCTCAAAACAATCCTATGACTTAGATGTTAATATCCCCAGCTTATAATTTCTATAAAACTAAGTTACTTGGAAAATAAGACCAAGTAACATACTAAAGCTCAAAATGCTGAAAATAGCAAATTCAAAATTTGAGTCCAGGTTGGCTGACTACTCACCCTGTGTTCTTTTCCATACACCACAGTTAACACATCTGTAAATATTATAGGTCTGGATTATGAGAACTTCAGGCCCCTTCTGGTTTTCTATGTTTCCATGAGCTGACAGTGTGAATAGCTGCTGCTAGTTAAATGCTACCCCAGACCATCGTTTTTCTTCTTTCCTCTTTTCATTCTTTTTTGTTACTTCCCTGTTTGAAAGTTCCAATGGGCTAATTGGAAAGGACTTGCATAAATACAGTAAAAGTCATTATGAGGTTATCCAAAGGGCAAAATGGGGAAGGGGCGTATGCTACAAGTGGAAAATTGTTGTAAGCTGGAATTACAGCCTGGTTAAGCCTGACCAGTGCTCAGCAGAGGAAAACCTTATATGTGAGGCCAGCGCTAAATAGGTTTTACTTTAAATTCTATGGTAGAAAGAAGATTGTAATTTAACAATGGATGATAAATATTTTACAACTATGATGTTAAATCTAAAAATTTAAAAGATTAATCTCTGAAGAATTATGTAGAACCTTGATTATCATCATTCTAAGAAATATTCTAGACAATTCTTAAAATATATATGTTTCCTTAATTTAATAAATATTGTACAGAAAAGAATATCTGGCTTCTTACCCTTAACATAATACTTTGGAAATATATCCATGCTACTCCTATCTTATCCTTTTTCATTTGTGAATATTATTCAACTGTACAGATACACCATGTTTGCTTATCCATTTATTAGAAAGTGGGTATTTTTGGTGTTTCTAATTTTTTTTCCATGCTGAAGGAAGTTGTCATGACCATTTATTAACAATCATTTGCATGAATACATATTTTGATATCTTTGGGGAATATACTTATGAGTGGTAATATACTTTATTAGTATGTGTAATTTTATAAGAAAGTATAAAACTACTTTTTAAAGTTTTGTATCATTTTATGTTCCCACTAGTAATGTATGTTTGAAAAAAAAGAAAAACTCACTGCCATCCAGTCAGTTCTGATTCAGAGTGATCCCTCCTTGGGTTTCTGAGGTGCACTTGACTGCTAACCAGAAGGCTGGTGGTTCAAACCCACCAGCCACTCCTCAGAAAGAAGGTTGGGCAATTCTACTTCCGTAGTGATACTCCCTCGGAAACCTAAGGAGGGGTCGCTATGAGTCGGGGCCGACTCGACGGCACATAACAACAACAACAACAAATCTCTACCGAAGTAGAGCTCAGTCTTCCTTACCCCCAGCCTTCTTGTTAGCAGTCAAATGCCTTAGGTACTACACCACCAGAGATCCTAGTAATGTATAAGAGTTCTAATTAACCCACCTTCCCCAGCACTTGGTATTATCAGTCTTCTTAATTTTAGTGAATGTGTAGTGGTATCTCATTGAGGTTTTCGTTGGTATTTCCCTGATATATAAAAATGTTGATAATCTTTGCTATTCAAATATTTTATTTGATGAAGTGTCTATTGCCATCTTTTATACTTAAAAAACAAATTGTCCTCTTATCATTGGGTTTTAAGAGTCTTTTATATAAAAAAGTTGAATGTTCTTAATCATATATAAGTTTAACAAATATTTTCTGCTTTGCTTTATGATTTTCTTAGGTTGTAAAAGTCAAATGTTTTCTATTTTGGTAAAGTCACATTTATTATTTTTCCTTTTATGATCCATGCTATTGTGTCCTATCTAAGACACAAAGATTTTGCTTATACTTTTTTCTAAAAGTTGTGTGTTGCTTATTTATTTTTAGCTTTAGCTACTTCCCTTAGGTCTATGATCTATTTAGAGTTAATTTTGTATATAGTGTGAAAAAAAGTTCCTTTTACCTATATTGATATAAGATATAAAATTGTTGCTTCACATTAATTGAAAGGAAAACCTTTTCTCCATTGAATTACCTTAGCATTAAGATAATTAGGTAGTTGCTAAACCAACTGACAATTGCTGGACTTTCTGTTATAATCCAATGGTCTGTATGTCTATTCCACCAGTTTTAATTACTCTGAGTTCTCCAACTTTGTTCTTTTTGTTTATTTATTTGTTTTACTCTCAAAATTGTCTTGGGATAGTTACTCCAGTTCATTTGCATGTCCATTTTTTGGGGTTTGGACTTTACTTTGTGAGGAAGTTATTAATAATGACTTCAGTTTCTTTGATAGACATAACTATTCAGAATATTTATTTCTTCTTGGACTATGTTTGGTAGCTTTTGTCTTTGAATTTGTCCATTTCATCTAAGTTGTCAGATTTACTGAAAAAAAAGTCGTTCATAACATTCCTTTAAAAAAAAAAAAAAAAATGTCTGTAGGCTCAGGGAACTGCCAGAAATTCAAGCCATATTCAGACAAGGGCATGGAACAAGGATTATCATTACTGATGTCAGAAGGATCTTGGCTGAAGGCAAAGAATACCAGAAAGATGTTTACTTGTGTTTTATTGACTATGCAAAGTCTTTCATCTGTGTGAATCATGACAAATTAGAACACTTAATTGTGCTTGTGAGAACCTGTACATAGAACAAGAGGCAGTCATTTGAAAAGGACAAGGGAATACTGTATGGTTTAAAATCAGGAAAGGTGTGTGTCAAGGTTGTATCCTTTCACCATACTTATTCAATTTATATGTTGAACATATCTGAAAAGCTGGACTATATGCAGAAAGACATAGCATGAAGATTGGAGGAAGACTCATTAACAATCTGTGATGTGCAGATGAAACAACCCTCCTTGCTGATGGTAAGAAGATGATTTAAGGTACTTATTGATGAGGATTAAAGACTACAGTTTTTAGTATGGATTATACCTCAACATCAAGAAAACAAAACTCCTCACAACTGGACCAATAAGGAATATCATGATAAATGAGGAAAAGCTTGAAGTTGTCGGGGATTTCATTTTACGTGGATCCACAATCAATGCCCTTGGGAACAGCAGTTAAGAAATCAGACAACTTATTGCATTGGGCAAATCTGTTGCAAATGACCTCTTTAAAGTGTTAAAGATCAAAGACATCACTTTGAAGACTAAAGTATGCATGACTCAAGGTATAGTATTTTCTAATTGTTTCATATGCATGTGAAAGCTGGGCAATGCATAAGGAAGACCAAAAAGAATTGATCCATTTGAATTGTGGTGCTGGTGAAGAATAAGGAAAATACTGTTGACTGCCAGAAGAAGGAACAAATCTTTCTTGGAAGAACAGCCAGAATGCACCTTAGAAGCAAGAATAGCCAAACTTCATCTCACATAGATTGGTCATGTTATCAGAAGGAAGCAATTCCTGGAGCAGTATATCATGCTTGGTAAAGTAGAGGATCAGCAAAAAAGGGGAAAGGCCCTTGAAGATAGGATGGGCTCAAGCACAGCAAGGATTGTAAAGATGGTGCAGGACTTTGCATTTTTTCCTTCTGTTGCATATAGGGTCTCTATGAGCCGGAGCCAACTCAACAGCACCTAAGGACAACAGAGTCTGTATAGATATTCTTTCTTTTATTCCTGATATTAGTAATTACATATATTCATTCTTTCTTTTTCTTTAATTAGTCTGCTCAGAGTCTCATAAATTTTATTGACCTGTCACAGAACCAGGCTTAGGTTTTATTTTTTCCTATTGTCTTTCTGCTTATTTATTTATTTTATTAATTTTGCTCATATCTTTCTTATTTGCTTCCTTCTACAATCTTTGAATTAATTTGCTCTTTATTCCTCCCCCCCCTTTTTTGTGAAAGATCACACAATACCTTTGAGAACGTTCTTTGGCCATTAATTAAGCATTTAAATGTTATAAAATTTCCTCTAAGACTTGCTTTAGTTGCATCCCATAAATTTTGATGTGTATATTTTAATCTGCATTCAATTCAAAATATCTTCTAATTTCCCTATGCTTTCTGATTTGATGTATGTAGTATTTATAAGTCGTTTTTCAATTTTAAATATTTGGAAAGATTTCAGATATTGTTCTGTTATTGATTTCTACTTTACTTCTGTTGTGGTCAGAAAACATGCTTTGTATGATTTCAAATCTCTTTAGTTTATTGCAAAATTGCCAAAAAATAGTCTATCTGGATGAATATTCTGAGTACATTTTAAAAGAATGTTTTTCTGCTGTTGTTAAGTGGAGAGTTCTATAAATATCAACTAGGTCATGTTGGTTGATGTTGCTCAAGTCTTCTATGCCCTTCCCAATGTTCTGAATTTTTGTTCTATCAAATATTGAGAGAGGAATGCTGCAATTTCTAACTCTATTTATAGATTTTTCTATATTACCTTTAAGTTATATCAGTTTTGCTTCATGTTTTGAAGTTCTGTTATTAGATAGGTACACATGTGAGATTGTTATGTCCTCTAAATATATTTATCCTTTCATCATTATATGAAAAAATAAAAAAGTCCCTTGGTGGTGGAAATGGTTTGCACAAAACTGTTAACCAAAAGATCAGTAGTTTGAACCCACCCAGTGGTGCTGTGGAAGATAAGCCTGGTGATCTGTTTCCATTAAGATTTGAGCAAAGAAAAACTTTGACTGGGACTCTCTCTTTACACATCTGATATTAACAACTCATTCCAATTCTTTCTCATCCCGTAGCCCAGACAAGATTCACAAGGTCTTGGAAATGGTGCTAAATAAACCTAAGGCCTTAAAAAAGGGCCTTGACTGACAATGTAAGATTCTGGATTTGATCATTCATTCAACAAACACTTAATACATATCTACTACATGCCAGGTACACTCCCAGATACTGGATACACAGTGATGGACAAGACAGACCAAGTGTTTATGCTGTGGAAGGACATTCTAGTAGAAAACCTTAGGAGTGTCCTATAGAAAAATCACTCTCATGGACCTTTTACAAGCAGGAGAGAATCTGTGTTCTACGATGACTACCTTATTTCAGAGATAAGGAAATTAAGCTCCAAAAGTTTGAATTGTCTTCTATACAGAGAAAAGAAAAGAAAGAAAAACTCATCCTTTATGACTTCTAGTGCCTTTATGTTCATGCCTCTTTAGACTTGATTAAAAGATTCCTTCTCAGTGCTAATTGAAGAACGCTGTTTAAGATTCTCTCCCTCCATCAGAACTAATCCACTCTTTTTTTTTTTTTAATTGTGATTTGGGTGAAGATTTACAGAGCAAATTCACTTTCCACGCAGCAGTTCACATATACTTTGTCTCATGTCATTGACCACGGTTTACCACAATGCAACAGCTCCCCTCCCACTTCCTCCCCATAGTTACCTCTTCACATTGTCCATCTCTCCATACACTCCTGCCCCATGAGCTGTCTCCCTGTGCATAAGCATCCCTTCTTTCTCCCATGATTGTTCTCTCCAAGGAGTATATATACTTGAGGTAAATGTTTTAGCTCATATGCCTATATTTTGTTTGGCTGGAAGCCACAGGTGTGGGTTCAATTCCAGACCAGAAGGGCAGCTAGGAGTCATAGTCTCAGTGGTTCCATCAGGCTCTGTCGAACCAGCAAACCTGGTCCCCCCCCGACCTTTTTTTTCCCCCAAAATGATTTTGAGTTTTGTTCCACATTTTTCTCCCTCTCTATCAAGGATCTCCTACATAGATCCCCTTCCAAGTGGATGACAGTGGTAGCCAGACACCATCTAGTTCTTCTTGTCTCATAGCTGTATAGGCTACAGATCAGATGGTGTACCAGTCACTAGGACTGATTGTTCCCATGAATTTTTGTTTTCTTCATTCTTCTTTGCTCTGGACTAGGAGAGACCCATCGTTGCATCTAGATGGCAGCTAGAACTAATCCACTCTTGAATTTTATTACACTAAGGTCTGTTAGGTGACAAACCTGATTTAAAAAAAAAAAATCAGTATCACAGGGTGACGTTTTATAATGTTGTTTTTAATTTCCATCAAGTCAATCCTGACTTTTGGTGATCCCATATGTTACAGACCAGAATTGCTCTATAGGGTTTCCAAGGCTGCAATTCTTTCAGAAGGTGACTGCCACAGCTTTCTGTCACAGAGCGGCTGGTAGATTCTAACTGCAGGCCTTTAAGGTTAGCAGCTGTGGACTTTAACCACTGCACCCAGAGGGCTCTTTAATTCTTGGCCAATGCATTTGAGATCTATTTGGGACCTAGATGTATAGAAAAAGTTTAGGTGCATGTTACAGTTGTTGTTGTTGTTAGGTGCCATCAAATCGCTTCTGATTCATAGCAACCCTACATACAGCAGAACAAAAAACTGCCCAGTCCCACACCAGCTCCAAGATCCTTGCTATGCTTAAGCCCATTGCCACAGGCACTGTGTCAATCCGTCTCGTTGAGGGTCTTCCCCTCATCTATCATCTGTCCACCTTACCTAGCATGACATCCTTCTCCAGGCAATGGTCCCTTCTGATAACATGATCAAAGTAGGCGAAACGAAGTCTGGCCATTCTAGCCTCCAAGGAGCATTCCAGGTACACGTCCTCCAGGACAGATTTGTTAGATCTTTTAGCAGTCCACGTTACTCTCAGCATTCTTCACCAGCACCACAACTCAAAAGCATCAATGCTTCTTCAGTCTTCCTTTTTCATTGTCCAGCTCTCACATGCATATGAGGTGACTGAAAATACCATAGTTTGTGTCAGGTACACCTAGCCCTCAAGGAGATATCTTTGCTCAGCACTTGAAAGAAGTTCTTTGCAGCTGATTTGCCCAGTACTATACTTTGTCTGATGTCCTGACTGTTGCTTCCACTGGCATCAGTTGTAAAACCAAGCAAGGTGAAGTCTTTAACAACTTTAGTCTTTTCCCCATTTATCGTGATGTGATGCTGCTTATAGGTCCAGTTGTGAAGATTTTTGTTTTCTTTATATTGAGATGTAATCCATACTACAGACTGTATTCTTGAATCTTCATCAATAAGTGTTTTAAGTCATTCTCCCTGTCAGTAAGCAAAGTTGTGTTGTCAGTGTATCACAGGTTGTTAATGATTCTTCCTCCAATCCTGATGTCATGTTTTTCTTCATATAGTCCAGCTTCTCAGATTATCTGTTCAGCACATAGATTAAATAAGTATGGTGAAAAGATACAACCCTGATGCTTTCCCTTCTTGATTCTAAGCCATATAGTTTCCCTTTGTTCCATTTGGATGACAGCATCTAGGTCTATGTACAGGTTCCTCATGAGGACAATTAAGTGTTCTGGAATTCCCATTTTTCTCAATGTTATCCATAATTTGTTATGATCCACACAATCAAATGCTTCTACATAGTCAATAAAACATTAGTAAACATCTTTCTGGTATTCTTTGTATTAAGCCAAGATCCATCAATAATGACATCTCTCTTTCCACATCCTCTTCTGAATCCAACATACATTTCTAGAAGCTCTCTGTCAATATACTGCTGCAACCGTTTTTGACTTATCTTCAGCAAGATTTTAGTTGCATGCAATATTAATGATATTATTCCATAATTTCCTCATTCTATGATATCACCTTTCTTTGGAATGGGCACAAATATGGATCTCTTCCATTCAGTTGGCCAGGTAGCTGTCTTCCAAATTTCTTGGCATAACCAACTGAGTGTGTCCATCAGGGCATTGGTTTGTTGAAACATCTCAGTTGGTGTTCTGTCAATTCCTGCTGCCTTGTTCTTTGCCAATTCCTTCAGTGTGGCTTCAACTTCTTCCTTCAATACCATTGATTCTTGATCACATGCCACCTCCTGAAATGGATGAAAATCAAGCAGGTCTTTTAGGTACAATGACTGTGTGTTTTCCTTCCATCTTCTTTTGATGCTTCCTGCATCATTCAGTATTTTGCCCATAGAATCTTTCAGTATTGCAACTCGAGGCTTATTTTTTTTTTTCTTCTCAGTTCTTTTAGCTTGAGAAATGCTGAGCATGTTCTTCCCTTTTGGTTTTCTAACTCCAGGTCTTTGCACATTTCATTACAGTAATTGGCTTTGTCTGCTCGAGCTGCTCTTTGAAATCTTCTGTTCAGCTCTTTTATATTGTCATTTCTTCCATTTGCTTTAGCTACTGTCCACTCACAGGCAATTTTCAGAGTCTCTTCTGGCATCTATTTTGTTTTTTTCTTTCTTTTTCGTCTTTTTATTGACATCTTGCTTTATTCATGGATGATGTTCTTGATGTCATCTCATAATTATTCTGGTTTTCAGTCATTGGTGTTCATGGCATCAAATCTATTCTTTAGATGGTCTCTAAATTCAGAAGGGATATATTCAAGGCCATACTGTGGCTCTCATGGACTTGTTTTACTTGTCTTCGACTTCAAGTTGAATTTGCATATGAGCAGTTGATGATCTGTTCCACACTCAACTCCTGGCCTTATTTTGCCAGAAGATACTGAACTTTTCCTTTGCCTCTTGCCACAGATGTAGTCAATCTGATTCCTGTGTACTCCATCTGGTGATTTCCATGTATATAGCTGCCATTTATGTTGTAGAAAAAAATGTATTTTCAATGAATAAGTATTTGGTCTTGTAAAATTTTATCACGCAGTCTCCAGCATTGTTTCTGTCACCAAGGCCAAAATTTCCAACAACTGGTAATTTTTCTTTGTTTCCAACTTTTGCATTCCAGTCACCAGTGATAATTAACCCACCATGATTGCATGGTTGGTCAGTTTCAGACTGCAGAAATTGATAAAAATCTTCAATTTCTTCACATTTGGCTTTGGTGGTTGGTGCATAAATTTGAATAATCATAGCATTAACTGGTCTTCCTTGTAGGTTGTGGATATTATCTTATCACTGACAGCATCGTACTTCAGGACAGATCTTGAAACATCCTTTGTGATGATGAATACCATACTATTCCTCTTTAAACTGTCATTCCTGGCATAGTATATCATATGGTCATCTGATTTAAAATGGCCAAAACCAGTCCATTTCAGCTCACTAACGCCTAGGATATCAATCTTTATGCATTCCATTTCATTTTTGTCAACTACCAATTTTTCTAGATTTATACTTCGTACATTGCATGTTCCTATTATTAATGGATGTTTGCACTTGTTTCTCCTCAATTTGTGTCATGCCACGTGAGCACATGAAGGTCCCAAAAGCTTTACTTTATCTGTATCATTAAGGTTGGTTCTACTCTGATGATGCAGCTCTTTCCCACTCTTATTTTTAGTGCCTTCCAACCTAAGGGGCTGGTCTTGCTGCACTGTATTGGGCTATATTTCAGGGATATTCATAAAGTTGCCCAGTAATGTATCAGACAGTGTTTCTCTGCTATTCATAAGTTTTCCCTTGCCAGTTTTTTGAGAAGTGAATGACCTCTTCCTTCTTCCTAGTCTGTCTCAGTCTGTAAGCTGTGTTGAAACCTGTGCACCATGTGCAGCCCTGCTGACATTTGAGACACCGGTGGCACAGCCTCAAGCTTCACAGCAGCAGGCAAGCCACCACAGTATGACAAACTGACAGAAAAGTTTGTTTTCCTTGGCTATTCAAAACATCTCCACCCTCCCCTTACCTGGATCCTGTGGCTCTATTATCCCTGGCTTCCCCGCCTCCCTTTCTGCCTCTTGAGTGTGTGGCCTATCTCCCTTCCCTTATCTGGATCCCGTGGCTCTGTCTCAGCCACAGCTCCACCACCACCCCCATGTCTAGCTGCGTGACCTGTCTGCTGACCCTTACCTGCATTCCTGGGGCTCTGTTTTGGCCCCAGCTCCTCCTCCCCCACTGGGGAGAATTGGTATGTAGGAAATTGCAATAACTTCCTTTGGCATTGCTTGTGGATGACAAAACGCCTTTGGAAGACCCAGGCTTGGGTCCAATAGACTCTATTTATCTACCTTAATGACTCCCTGGACTTACTCCTGTTGTTGTTGTTGTTGTTGTTATGTGCCGTCGAGTCGGCCCCGACTCATAGCGACCCCTCCTTGGGTTTCCGAGGCAGTATCACTACGGA
>NW_006921905.1:1434952-1438927 GCF_000298275.1 Orycteropus afer afer
AAACACACCAGCCACTCCTCAGAAGGAAGATTGGGCAATCTACTTCCGTAGAGACACCACCTCGGAAACCCAAGGAGAGGCCGCTATGAATCAGGATTGACCCGACAGCAATGAGTTTGTTTTTTGGTTTACCCTGTATAAGTTAGAGAAGTTGTTTTTGTTTTGAAACTTTTCCTGTCATTGACAAGCAAAAATAAGGAACCCTGGTGGTACAGTGGTTAAAGTGCTCAAGTGCAAACCTTAATGTTGGCAGTTTGAACTCACCAGCTGCTCCATGGAAGATGTGGCAATCTGCTTCCATAAAGATAATGGCCTTGGAAACGCTGTGGGACAGTTTTACTAGCTCATAGAGTGTTGCTATGAGTCAGTATCAGCTCAAAGGCAATGGATTTGAGATTTTTTTTTTTTTTTTTTTTGACTGGTGAAAATAACTTTTTCTTTCTCTGTTTTCCAAATCTTTCATACCTGACACATAGAAATTATCATATTTTATTATAATTATTAGAGAAGCCCTGGTAGTGCACTGATTATGCATTCAGCTGTTAACCAAAATTGACAGTTAAATCCACCAGCTGTTCTGCATGAGAATGATGTGGTTATCTGCTTCCTTAAAGATGACAGGCTTGGAAACCCTATGAAGCAATTCTATTCTGTCCTACAGGGTCATTATTGACAGTAAAGGGTTATTATTACAATTTTGTTTGTGTCTGTTTCTCTAGGTATAATGTACTCTCCTTAGGAATAAAAAGCACACCTTTATTCCCACTCATTCTTAATCTCCAGTGCCTAGGATAGCATTAGCTGCATAAACCCATGACAATTTTCTAAAGAATTGGTTAAGTGAATGCTATATAATTCTAAAAATCTCTTCCAACTTAATCTTTTCTATGTCTGTCTTTATTGACTGCTATTCTGATCTTATAATTTATTTCATGACTGTCCTGGAACCCAGACATTTTCTCATCTAAAATTAGGTGAGAGGAAAGCACTAAATTTAGAGAGAAAATTCTATTTTCTTCAAGTTGCAACATCTGAATAAACAATTCACAGAACAACAAATCTGAAGGGCCAATAAACTTTTGAAAAATCTTCAACTTCAGTGATAGTTAATAACATGTAAATTAAATGAGTAATAGAATACAACTGCTCATCATTAAATTGACACAATTTATTAAGAGCCATAATAACTAGTGCTGGTGGGGATACAGGGTAGCTATCACTCTAGTATATCACTGATGTTGTTGTTGTTATTTGCTGTCGAGTCGGCCCCAACTCATAGAAATTTGAAATGTTGCAGACTTCTTAGAAAGAAATTTAACAATAGCTATTGTAATAAAATATATACAAACCATTTGACCCAGTAATTATACTCTTAAATTAAATATCTATCAGGATATATGTGCTGAATAGTCTTTTGAAGGCTTAGTTGTGATGTAAAAAGCACTGGAAAAAGCTTGAATGTTTATCAATAATGGAATAACTCAAAATGGTTTCATTAAGTAAGAAATGCAAGATAAAAGGAAGAGTATGTGGTATGACATTTACTTTACAACAAAGAGAAAAATTACAGTTAGTTTTTAAAGAAGTTCTTGCTTGAGTATGGATAAATGTATGGAAAGATATATATCCTGATGATCTTTGATTTTTTTTTTTTTTTTTTTTTTTTTTTTTTTTTTTTTTTTTTTTTTTTTTTTTTTTTTTTTGGTTTTGAGGAGTAATGGTGTTAGATGGGGAAAATAAGGGGGAAAAAAAAGAAAGAAATGTCAAAGAAAGACAGTAAAAAATATGAATGTCATTAAATAAATGTTGTTGTTGTGTTGTTATGTGCCCTCAAGTCGGACCCAACTCATAGCGATCCCTCCTTGGGTTTCCGAGGCGGTATCACTATGGAAGTAGATTGCCCCATCTTCCTTCTGAGGAGTGGTTGGTAGAATATTTTAATATATTAATATATATTTTGGGAGCTCTGGTGGCTTAGTGCCTAAGGCATTTGACTGCTAACCAGAAGATGGGCAGTTCAAACCCACCAGCTACTTCTCAGATGGAAGATTGGGCAAACTATTTCCATAGAGATACCCCCTCAAAAACCCAAAGAAGGGTCACTATGAGTTGGAATCGAATAAACAGCAGTGAGTTTTTTGGTTTGAATATATATTTAATATATTAATAGGATATTTTATTTTATATGTATATATATATATATATATATATATATGATATTTTGAGTATGCACAAAAATAAGTACTAGAAAGTGACATGGAGAAATTAAAACATTTATTTAAAAATAGCATGAAGCCATGGGAAATGTTCTTCTACCATTTTAATCATTTTTAAATATCCATAAAGATATAGTAAAACTGAAAAAGCAACATCAAGTTCCTTTGAAAAAAAAACTGTTGACATAGTTATAAAACCTATTTTATATACACACTTATATACATGTGTAATTGTGTCAACAGTTTTTTCAAAGGAACTTGATGCTGCTTTTTCAGTTTTAATATATGTTTGTGGATATATCAAAATGATAAAAAAAAAAAGAAAAAAAGAACTCATGTCACCACTCATCTGTCAATTTGTTGTGCTGTAGTAGCTTGTGTGTTGCTATAAGGCTAGAGGCTATTTCATCAATATTTCAAATACCAGTAGTAGGGCCACTCATGTTAGACAGGTTTCAGTGGAGCTTCCAGACTAAGACAGATTGGGAAGTAGGATGAGGCCATTCACTTCTCAAAGAACTGATCCATGAAAATCTTATGAATAGCAGTGAAACACTGTCTTATATAATAAAGGAAAACTTTATGAAAATCCCTGAAATATTGTCTGATATAGTGCTGGAAGATAATCCCCTCAGGTGGGAAGGCACTCAAAATACGATTGAGGATGAGCTCCCTCCTCAAAGGAGAGTCAACCTTGATGATGTGGATGGAGTAAAGCTTTCAGGACCTTCATTTGCTGATGGGGCACTACTCAAAATGGGAAGAAACAACTGCAAACACCCATCAATAATTGGAATGCATGAAGTATAAAGCTAGGAAAATTGGAAGTTGTCAAAAATTAAATAGAATGCATAAAGATCAATATCCTAGGCATTGATGAGCTGAAATGGACTGGCATTGACATTTCAAATCAGACAATCTTATGCTCTACCCAAAAATGACAAATTGAAGAAGAATGACATCACATTCATCATCACAAAGAATGTTTCAAGATCTATCCTGAACAAACTGCTGTCAGTGATAGGATTATATCCATATGCCTGCAAGGAAGACCAGTTAATACTCTTATCATTCAAATTTATGGACCAACCCTTAAAGTCAAAGCCAAAGCCAAAGAAATTGAAGAATTTCACCAACTTCTGCAATCTGAAATTGACCAAACACGCAATCAAGTGGTATTGATTATTGTTAGTGATTGGAATGCAAAAATTGGAAGAAAGAAGAATCACCAGTGGCTGGAAAATATGGCCTTCATGATACAAATAATGCCAGAGATAGCATAATAGAGTTTTGCAAGATCAATGAATTATTCATTGCAAATACCCCTTTTCAACAAAATAAACAGCAGCTATGCACATGATTCTCATAAGATGGAATCCATAGGAACAAGATCAACTATATTTGTGGAAACAGGCAAAGGAGAATCTCAATATCTTCAGCCTAAATAAGACCAGGAGCTGACTGTGGACAGACCACCAACTACTCATATGCAATTTCAAGTTGAAGCTTAAGAAAAGTAAAAGAAATCTACAGGAGCCAAAATTTGACCTTGATTATATCCCACCTGAATTTACAGTTCATGTGAAGAATAGATTTGATGCATTGAACACCAATGACAAAAAGCAAGGTGAATTGTGGAATGGCATCAAGAATACCAGAAGTTGTGAGAGCCATAACAAGAACAGATATATGCACGCCGATGTTCATCGCAGCACTATTTACAATAGCCAAAACTTGGAAACAACCTAGATGTCCAACA
>NW_006921905.1:1443127-1456160 GCF_000298275.1 Orycteropus afer afer
AATTAATGGAAACAATTAGTCCTAGCAACTGGTACACCATCTGATCTGCAGTCTATACAACTATGAGACCAGAAGAACTAGATGGTGCCCGGCTACTACTGTCAGTCAATTGGAGGAAGATCTTTGTAGGAGATCCTGGATAGAAAGGGTGAGCAATGTGGAAAAAAACTCAAAATCATTTGGAAAAAAAAAATGCAGGGAACAGTTTTGCTGGCCAGATGGAGCCTGGTGGAACCACTGAGACTATGGCCTCTAGCTGCCCTTCAGGTTTGGAATTGAACACACACTTGTGACTTCCAACCAAACAATAGACAAGCATATGAGTTGAACATTTACCTGAGGTAGATACACTCCTTGGAGAGAACAAGCATGAGAGAAAGAAAGGCTGGTTATGTGCAAGAAGACAGCTCAGGGGGTAAGAGTGCATGGAGTGATGGATACAGGGAGGAGGTAACTATTGGGAGTAAGTGGGAGGGGAGATGTTGTATTGTGGTAAGTTGTGGTCAATGGCATGAGACAAAGTGTATGTGAACTGCTGTATGGAAAGTATATTTTCTTTGTGAATTTTCACCCAAATCACAATAAAAAGAAAAAAAAAAAAAAAAACGAATATCGTACATGAATAAAGCAAAAGGTCATTAAAAAGAAAGGAAAGGATGAAAAAAATGGATGTCAGAAGAGACTGAAAGTTGCTCGTGAATGGAGAGTAGATAAAGCAAATGGAAGAAATGTCAAGATAAAAGAGGTGAACTGAGATTTCAGAGAACAGCTCAAGAAGACAAAATCAAGTATAATAATGAAATGTGCAAAGAGTCAGAGTTAGAAAACCAACCGGTAAGAACACTCTTGGCATTTCTCAAGCTGAAAGAACTGAAGAAAATATTCAAGCCTTGAGTTGCAATATTGAAAGATTCTGTGGGCAAAATATTGAATGATGAAGGATACATCAAAAGAAGATGGAAGGAATACAGAGAATCACTGTACCCAAAAGAATTTGTCAGTGTTCATCTATTTCAAGAGCTGGTATATAAGCAAGAACCAATGGAATTGAAAGAAGTTGAAGCTGCACTGAAGGAATTGGCAAAAATCAAGCCTTCAGGAATTCATGGAATACCCATTGAGATGTTTCAACAAACAGATGCTGCACTGGAAATACTCATCTATGTCAAGAAATTTGGAAGACAGCTACCTGGCCAACTGATTGGAAGAGATCTGTATTTGTACCCATTCCAAAGAAACGTGATCCCACAGAATGTGGAAATTATTGAACAATATCATTAATATCACACGCAAGTAAAATTTTGCTGACTATAATTCAAAAATAGTTGCAGCAGTATATTGACAGAGAGCTTCTAGAAATGCAAGCTGGATTCAGAAGAGGACATGGAATAAGGGATATCATCAGTGATGTCAGATGGACCTTAGCTGAAAGCAAAGAATACCAGAAAGATGTTTACTTGTGTTTTATTGACTATGAAAAACATTGACTGTGTGAATCATAACAAATTATGGATAACATTGAGAAGAATGGTAATTACACAACACTTAATCGTGCTCATGAAGAACCTGTACATGGACCGAGAAGTTGTCATTCAAACAAAACAAGGGGATACTGTGTGGTTTTTAAATCAGGAAGGGTGTGCATCAGGTTTGTATCCTTTCACCATGCTTATTCAATCTGTATATTGAGCAAATAACAAAAGAAGCTGGACTACATGAAGAAGAATGCACCATTAAGATTCAAGGAAGACTTAACAACCTGGGATATGCAGAAGACACAACATTGCTTGCTGAAAGTGAAGATGACTTGACACACTTACTGATGAAGATTGTTGACTACAGTCTGCAGTATGGTTTACACCTCAACATAAAGAAGACAGAAATCCTCACAACTGGAACAATAAGCAGCATCACAATAAATGGAGAAAAGATTAAAGTTGTAAAATATTTCATATTACTTGCATCCACAATCAACACCCATGGAAGCAGCAGACAAGAAATTAGAGTTGCACTAGGGAAATCTATTGCAAAAGACCTCTTTAAAGTGTGGAAGAGCAAAAATGTCTCTGAAGACTAAGGTGCACCTAATCCAAGCCATGGTATTTTCAATCAACTCACATGCAGATTAAAGATGGAAAATAAACGAGGAAGACCAAAGAAGAGTTGATGCTTTTGAGTGGTGGTGTTGCAAAGAATAGTAAAAGTTCCATGGACTACTAGAAGACAGAACAAGTCTGTCCTGGAAGAATTGCAGCCAGAATGCTCCATGGAATTGAGAATGGCCAGACTTTGTCTCACCTACTTTGGGGTCATTCCCTAGAGAAAGATATTATGCTTGGTAAAGTGGTGGGTCAGTGAAAAAGGGAAAGACCTTCAATGAGATGGTTTCACACAGTGGCTGCAATGATGGGCTCAATTATAGCAAGGATTATGAAGATGGCATATGACCAGTCAGTAGATTAATTCTGTTGTACATTGGGTCTCTATGAGTCAGAGTCAACTTGACGGCACCTAAGAACAACCACAATAAAATATATATACTTTTTGTATTATATATGTATATGCATAGATACCAAGCCTACTGCCATCGAGTTGATTCGGACTCATAACAACCCTCATTGTATTCTGAGTTGGTAAATCTTTATGGAAGTAGATTGCCCAGTCTTCCCTCTGTGGAGTGGCTGTTAGATTTGCACCACCAAGTTTCTGGTTAGAAGTCACATGTCTTAGGTACAGCACTACTAGAGCTCCTTATGTGTATTTGTTGTTGTTGTTATGTGCCATTGAGTCAGACCCGACTCATAGCGACCCCTCCTTGGATTTCTGAGGCAGTATCACTACAGAAGTAGATTGCCCCATCTTCCTTCCAAGGAGTGGCTGGTGGGTTTGAACCACCTGGTTAGCAGTCAAATGCCTTAGGCACTATGCTACCAGAGTATAGGTAGATATAATTTTGGGGGCTTGGGAAATCCAAGCTCAAGCCACAGAGACTGACACACTAAATGATGACCTTAATCTCTACTGTTCTAATTATCTCACCTTTCCATTCCTACTCCTTACAGTGATCCTAAGGGAAGTAACTCCTTTGATCTTCCTGGCTGTAAACCCCTAGAAGACAGATATTTTCTCTCTTCATCATTGTACTCCTTTTGTCTCCAATATCTGGCAGATAATGGGTATTCAGTAAATATATGATGAACTGTATTGAATGGAAGGGAATGGATGTTACTGGATACCACTGAAGAACCTGAATGGAGAAGATACTTTTGAAAAAGAAAAGTAGGGAGGTTCTGGCAAGAGTAGGGAACAGGCAGAAAAGCTACACAGACCTTGTGCTACAAAACAATAAGAAACTAATTGAAACAATACAGAACATGATCCTGGAAACTTGAGCTTTGAAGGGGAGGATAAAAAAGTGTATTTAATACCAACTAGTAGAAGAACCTGAATGAAAACAGTGAGTAAGGAGACAAATGGAGGTGCAGACTGCTGACTGTCTTGAGGGTGCAGCCATTTTGAGTATTTGCAAGAGTGTCCCTTAGA
The DNA here is from genome assembly GCF_000298275.1 of Orycteropus afer afer. Lineage (NCBI taxonomy): Eukaryota > Metazoa > Chordata > Mammalia > Tubulidentata > Orycteropodidae > Orycteropus > Orycteropus afer. The sequence continues at coordinate 1,446,671 of NW_006921905.1, forward strand.
AATTTAAGAATTAGCTTTGCTTACCAAGGACTGCTTTTGCAAGGACTGCACTGGTGCCTGCCAACCAGGAAGGAAAACAGCAAAGAGGGAGATAAACAGACCTGTGCAATTCCAGTTGTCCTGAGAATGCAGCCATATTGAATATTTGCAAATAATGTGGCCATTTTGAATATATGTAAGTAGTGTTCTGACCTGGCCAGTGACCTAAGAGTAGGTTCCTCTTGCCAAGGACAGCATGGGAGACTGCACTGGAGGCTGACTACTAGAAAGGTGCAATATTCCCCTTGTTACTCTTACACCCCATGCCCTCTTGGTGAACAGAGGTGTTGCCATCCCCTGCCTCCACCCACCTTCTCTACCACCAGGAATTCCATCTTGGTCTGTGCCTTGACAGAGCCTGGGTGTCTTGCCCTGACCCCCACAGTTTTGTTATTATTTGTGTTTTATTCTTTTTACCTTCCTCCTTTCTTACTTTTTTAATTTAATTTTTCTCTTTCCCTTCCTTTTTTTTTTCTCTTCCCTTTTTCTGATTCTCTTCTTTTTCCTTTATTTTGGTTCCTCCTATCACTTCTTTTCCTTTTGCAGTTTTCCCATTTCTTCTTTATTATTTCCCTCTTGCTCTTCTCTCTTATCCACATCTCCCCAGATGGTTTTTTTTTCTCATTACCTTTCTTTTACCTTTTTTTTTTAACATATTTTAATTTTTTTCTTATTATTTATTGGCTTCTTTTCTTTTTTCCTTTTTTTGTGATTGTTCCTGTTCTTTTATGCAGTTTGAGTTTTTTGTTCTCTTGTTTTTACTTTTTGGTGGTTTATTTATTTATTTATTTTGGTCTAACTGAATGGGAGACAGCAACCATTCCCACACAACCAAACCACACCTGGACCTCCTACAGCCCCATACACTGAAACAGGTCCACCACTGCCATTTGCACCACCTGACCATTGATAAATGGCAGCTCATATCTGCTCAATTCACCCTCAACTGCTCTTTATGAACAGCTAACAGAGATCTGTACACACACTCTCATTCTCTCTCACATCTACCAGGATACAGGTGGTGAGCACTGAAGTGCTAATAACTAGCAAATAGAGGAGCACAGTACCTTGCTCACACAGATATATGGAAATAATATAAAGTAAAAAAAGAAGTTCTTGGGTGAATCACACCAACATAAAACCACAGATTAAATATAAATATCCCATTACAATGTCTCAAAGACAACTGAAGATCCAAGCACAAACAAGAAGCAGGATAAAGCAGTAGAAACAGGGGACCAGGATACAAACCCAGAAAACATCCCTGAGGAAGAAACAGCATTGGAATTCCCTGATAAGGAGTTCAAAAGAATTATATTTAGGTACCTTCAATGGATTGAGAGACAGATCAAGGAAAACACTGACAAGATCAAGGAAAATTCTGACAAAGAAAAACACAGACAAAACTCTGGAACAATTTAGGAAAACAATACAAGAAAAAATTGACAAATGAAACAAAAAATTAGAAATGACACAAAAATAATATACATAAATCTAGAAGATTATCATTGCCATTTCAAAAATAAACAACACATTGAATGAGCACAGTAGTAGAATTGGAAGATTGGAAGACAGAATTAATGAGATTGAAGACAAACACCTCAATGTTGTTGTTTTAAGGTGTCATTGAATTTTATCTGACTCATCGTGACCCTATGTACAACAGACCAGACTATGTACAACTGCCCTGCTCTGTGCCAGCCTCATGATCCCTGCTTTACCTGAACTCATCATTGCAGCCACTGTGTCAATACATTTTGTTGAGGGCCTTCCCCCTTTTCACTGACCCTCCAGTTTACCAAGCATGCTATCCTTCTCCAGGGAATGGTCTTGTCTGACAACATGATCAAAATAGATGGGACAAAGGCTGGCCATTTTTAACTTCCAATGAGCATTCTGGCTCCACTTCTTCCAGGACAGATTTGTTAGTTCTTTTGGCAGTCCATGGTACTTTCAGTATTCTTTGCCAACACCACAGCTCAAAAGCATCAACTTTTCTTCAGTCTTCCTTATTCATTGACCAGCTCTCACTTGCATATGAAGTGATTGCATATCAGGTGGTTTAGGTTAAGTGCATCTTAGTCTTCAAGGAGACGTCTTTGCCATTTAGCACTTTAAAGAGGTCTTTTGCAGCAGATTTGTCCAGTGCAATATGTCATCTGATTTCTTGACTGCTGCTTCCATTGGTGTTGATTGTGGAACCAAGTAATATGATATCTTCAATAACTTCAATCTTTTCTCCACTAATCCAATTAATCTCCATTAATCCAATGCTTATTGGTCCAGTTGTGAGGAATTTCATCTTCTTTATGTCAAGATGTAATCCATACTGCAGACTGTAGTCTTTAACATTCATCAGTAAGTGCTTCAAGTCATCCTCATTTTCAGCAAGCAAGGTTTTGTTGTCTGTATACCGCAAGTTGTGAATGGGTCTTCCTCCAATCCTGATGCCACACTCTTCTTTATATACTCCAGCTTCTTGGATTATTTGCTCAGAATACAGACTGAATAAGTATGGTGAAAGGAAACAACCCTGACACACTCCCTTCCTGATTTTAAACCATGCAGTATTCCCCTGTTCTGGTTCAATGACAGCCTCCTGGTGTACGTACAGGTGTATATACAATTAAGTGTTCTGGAATTCCAATTCTTCTCAATGTTATCCATAATTTTCTATGATCCACACAATCAAATTCTTTTGCATAGTCAGTAAAATGCAAGTAGACATCTTTCAGGTATTCTTTGCTTTCAGCTAAAATCCATCTGACATCACCAATGATGTCCCTCATTCCAAATTCTCTTCTAAATCCAGCTTGCATTTCTGGAAGTTCCCTGTCAATATACTGTTGCAACTGTTTTTGAATTACCTTCAGCATGATTTTACTTGCATGTGACAGCCAGAACACAAATGCTCATCTATGTTCATCACAGCACTATTCACAATAGCAAAGAGATAGAAACAACCTAAGTGCCCATCAGTGGAGGAATGGATAACCAAACTGTGATACATACACACAATGGAATACTATGGAACACTAAAGAGTAATATAGAATCTGTAAAATACCGCATAACATGGATGAACTTGGAAAACATCATGCTGAGTGAAAGACAAATATTGCTAGCACACTATTATAAAAACTCAAGGAAAGATTTACAAATGGAAGGGAAATTTCTTTGTTGATTACTAGGGATGGGAGTTGGGAGAGGAATTCCTAGATAGTTTTGAAAAAAAAAAATATATGTAGATATATACACCAAAGATTATTAGTAGATAACAGAGGTAGGAGGGAGGGGGGTAAAGGAAAGCTTTTGTTTGCATGGCATTGAGTTTATGCTAATGGTGGTGTAATATTTTGGAAAAGGGTAACAGTAATTGTGGCACAAGATGAAAAATGTCATCAATATTCCTGAGCTGTAAATGTGGGAGCTATTTTTATGTTGGCAAATGTTTTGTTGTGTATGTTTTCACCACAATAAAAGTAAAAAAATAAAAAAAAAATTAATACCAAAGAAAAATGAAAGCAGGACACATAGCTCAACACAAAAAATCTTTTGTGTCTTGGCAATGGAAATTACTGCATTAAATTAGTATTATCTACTTAGAGCAGAACTGCCATATCCAAGACATATATGAATGAAGATATAAATTGCCTTGATGAATGCACTTACAATGAGTTAATTGCCAAAAGACCACTGAATTGGGGGAAAAAAATAGTAACAACATAATTTCAACAAAACATTGGTGCCCAAAATTATAAAATACACTTGACCTACATGTAATCCAATCCTTCATACAAAAATAACCTACATGTAATCTACCTGCATTTAATCCACTCCTTCTAAAACTATGAAATGCTCTCTAGAAATGTTCCTTTTCCACTTTAATCAGAAATGTGTGCAGCTTATTCTGCTGTTATTTCTCTACCATCCCCACCCCCAACACTATGCCACCTAGCCCCTTCTCTCAGCTGGCAAGCACAGGCCCCAGATGCCAAGCTGTGGAAGATATTTTATCTGCTGCATCTGGTTCCTTAGCAGAATCGACAGGCCTTCGTGCTGGCAGCTTCAGAAATGCCTTTGGGCTTGTCACATGGTGAAAACTCCCAATTGGCTGTCGGAATTGGCTGCTGCCTCTTCAGACAACCATGCTTTTGCTCACAGGAGAGAAGACAGAAATGACATGTGTTTTTTTTATCCACCTATTGATAACCTCTTGAGTAAGTTGTCATTACGCTCTGCTCTGAAAAGTATGTACCCAAAGGGCAGGCTGGACGTGAGACTGAATGCCATCCTACTGACACAATTTAGCAAATGATACACAACCGAATTTTGTTTTCTTGGCCAGAGAGGACTTCCCAGCAATTTGGACTTCAGCATGTCTATTGCATGCAAATTCAGAAAGCATCAGCATTTTTGATTTGGAAGGAAAATTAAAAGTCAGCTAATCCATCTCCTTAATTTTTTTTGTTGAAGAAACTCAGGCTCTGAAAAAGGGAAGGGATTTGGCAAAGATGCATAGCAAATAGGATGAAGGAGGAGATTCACCTTGAGCAAGTGCTGGTGGTAGAGAAGTATGAAAGCAAATGGGAACAGGAAATGATGCATGAGAATGGAAAGTTATGAAAAAAGGATGCCTAGAGATGGTGTGGTATGGGGCAGTAGAGTAATAAACCCAGAAGGCAGGGAGATCTGTTTTGGAATATTGACACTGATATGTCCAAGCTAGGTGACTTTAAGCTAAGTGCAAATCCCCTAAGTATGAGTTGTTTGGTGAGGTCTCAGCGCAATCATTTTGGACATATCAAGAAAAACCAATAACTAGAAAAAATATGGGAGCTCTGGTAGCATAGTGGCTAAGGCACTTGACTGCTAACCAGAAGGCTGGCGGTTCAAACCCACCAGCCACTCCTCAGAAAGAAGATGGGGCAATCTACTTCCATAGTGATACTGCCTCGGAAACCCAAGGGGGGGTTTCTATGAGTCGGGTCCGACTTGACAGCACATAACAACAACAACAGAAAATATATGTTTGCTAAAGTAGAGTGTCAGCAAAAATGAGGGAAATTCTCAATGAATTGGATAAACACAATAGCCACAAAGATGGACTGAACCATACCAACAGTCATGAAGAAAGTGCAGGACTGGACAATGTTTTGTTTGCTTTTCATAAGGATGACATGAGTAGGGGCTGACTCAGTAGCAACCAACCACAATAAGGCCTGAGTTCATTCATCTGAAAAAGGAGTTAATCACACAACCTAATTTATTTAGTTGTTTTGAGGATAAAATGAGACAACAGATGTGAAGTGCCTGAGAAGGAGTAAGCATATGTCCTTTTTTTATTATTATTCAATAAGTACTAACTGAGAGTTTACATGTGCTGGACACCAAACACTTGATAGTGATTATAATTAATTTAAGAGATAAAGTCAGTAAATGAGGACAGACTGGTAAAAGTAGAACAGGAGAGTGAATCTTCTGAGTGATATCCTGTTGAGATGCATGTAGGCAGTAGGACAGTACACACAGACACACACACACATACAACGGCACTTCTGCCTTTGCTCTAATTCCCTCTGCTGCAGTGAACTCTGGTTTCCAGCAGGGGACATCCACAGCCCAGACTAGGAAAACCTGGGCCAATTCAGCACAGGGGTTGTATCCCTCCAGCCTTACAGATGATGAATGAAAATGATAAAGCACAGAGACATGGGCCGGAGAATGCCTTGTTATGATACTCCTTCCGTAAATACAAAAGTTCTGCAAAAGGATGACCCCTATAATCCTCCTGAGCACTGAGTTTGTGGGAATGTCAGTGAATTTCAATCTCTTTTAATCTTTTATTTACAAGCTGAAGCCCGAGAAACTGTTTTGTTCATGCTAATGGGGCATGATTCCCTTTACCTGCCTAGAGCAGATAAAAAAATCCAGGTCTCATTCACTACAGCTCACATCCAAGATTATCCTGGGAAAACAGTTCCTGAGATGAAGTCTTGTCATTCATCTGAAGGAGCATGAATAAAAGAACATTCTGACTGTACTTCCAAGATAGATTTGTGTATTCTGTCAGTCCATGACATATTCAATATTTTTCATCAACATCATAATTCAAAGTCACCAATTCTTTGGTCTTCCAAAGAATTGGAAGTTAAAGCTGTGTGTCAACTTGCCTGGGCCTGGTTTCGAGTGGCTGGGCAGCTAGATGTAATTATTCCCCATGATGAGATTGGTAATTAACTCCATGGTGGAATCTACTGGGGCAGTTGGGTAGCTGCTTTAAGGATATGGCCTGCTTCTAGTATATAAGAAGCAACTTTGAGGAAGGTCTCTAGCTTTTTGGCATGCTTGAACCCTTCATGTAGCCAAGTTGTTGTTCAGTAGCCTTCCATGTCCTGCCGATCTTGGGACTTTTTCTGGACCTGAATTCATGGCCTCCCATGTTGTTTGGTATTATCAAGACTTTGCCTTTTTACCTGTCGACTTTGGGTTTGTCAGCCTCAGCAGCCAGCAGCTGCCTAAGTGAAGAAAAGCCTCCAGTTGCAGTGGGCTGGGAACAGGAGGCAGAGCTAAAGCCCAAGGTTGAGGAGCTTTCACTTAGCCCCTGGAGACTGGCACTTTGAACTTGGACTTCCAGCCTCCAAAACTATAAGAGAATAAACTCCTGTTTGTTAAAGCTATTCCTTTTGTGGTATTTTTCTGCTAGAGTAGCAAGAGGTAGCCAAAATACTCATCATCCAGCTTTCATATGCATATGAGATGAATGAAAATACTATGGCTTGAGTCAAGCATACTTTAGGCCTCAAAGTGATATCTGCTTTTTAACACTTTAAAAAGGTCTTTTGCAGCAGATTTGTCGAATGCAGTACATCATTTTCTTTCTTTCTTTCTTTCTTTTTTTTTTACATTGTATTGTGGTTTGGGTGAAAGTTTATAGAGCAAATTAGTTATCCGTTCAACAATTTATGTACATTTTGTTTCGGGACATTACTTGCAGTTCCCTCAATGTAACAGCTCTCTTCCTACTTCTTCCCTGGGTTTCTTGTCTCCATTGGCCCATCTTTCTTACCCCTTCCAGTCTTCTGAACTTTGTTTTTGGACAAATGCTGCCCTTTTGATTCCTTGATTGCTGCTTCCATGGGCATTGATTGTGAATTCAAGTAAAATGAAATCCTTGAGAACATCAATATTTTCTCTATTGTTGGTTGACGTTGTTTATTAGTCCAGTTGTGAGGATTTTTGTTTTCTTTATGTTGAGGTATAATGCAGACTCAGCTGAATTTTGGTTTTCAGTAAGTGCTTCAAGTCATCTTCCCTTTGGTAAGCAAAGTTGTCATTTGTACATCTCAAATTGTTCATGAGTTTCTCTTCAACCTTAATGCTTCATTCTTCAGAGTACAGTTTTTTGGATTATTTGCTTAGCATATAGATTGAATAAGTAGGGTGAAATGATACAACTCTGACACAAACCTTTCCTGATTTTAAAAAAACCCATTATACTCTTTTGAAAAAAAAACAAAACATTTTTTTGAAATATAATTTGTGAACAGTGAAATACACAAAACTAAAGTGACATGGGTCAATGAATTTTTTTTTTTTTTTTTGCAGGGTTCCCTTCCCTCCTCTCCCCTCTAACACTTGGTAACCAACAAATGAATCTTCCTTTCATATATAAACCTTTCCTTGACTTTTTACAATGAACTAATACTATGTTTGTCCTGTGATTGACTTATTTCACTCAGCACAATGTCCTTCAAGTTCATCCATGTTATGCGGTCTTTTGCAGATTCTACATTATTCTTTAGTGTTGCATAGTATTCCATTGTGTGCATGTACCACAGTTTGGTTATCCATTCTGTTGATGGGCATGTAGGTTGTTTCTATTTTTTTGCTATTGTAAACAGTGCTGCAATGAACATGGGTGTGCATATATCTGTTCTTGTCCTGTATCTCATTTCTTTAGGATATATCCCTAGTAATGGGATTGCTGGGTCAAATGGTATTTCTAATTCCAACCTTTTAAGGAATTGCCATAATGTTTTCCACAGTGGTTGTACCATTTTACAGTTCCACCAGCAGTGTATGAGAATCCCAAACTTTCCAGATCCTCACCAGCATTTGTTATTCTCTGTCTTGTTGAACTTTGCCATTAGTGCTGGGGTGAGATGGTATCTCACTGTTGTTTTGATTTGCATCTATCTAATGGCTAATGATCATGAGCATTTCTTCATATATTTGCTGGCCACCTGAATACCCTCTTTGGTGAAGTGTCTATTCATGTTTTCTGCTCATTTTTAAATTAGGTTGTTAATCTTTTTTGTTGTTGAGTTGTTGGAGTTTTCTATAAATTTTAGAGATAAGTCCATTGTCAGATAGGTTGTTGCCAAATTTTTTTTCCCAGTCTGTAGGTTCTCTTTTTACTCTTTTGGCAGTGTAATTACCAACAATTATTAATTCATTGCTGTCATTTTGTAATGTACTTTTTCATGGTATTGCTGATATCTTTGTTCCATATAATTTTCTGTGCTGAGCTCGTTTTGTTTATGAATCATATTATCACTTCTTTCTTTGCTATTCTTTTACTCTTTGCTAAATATTTGCGCTGGTGCTCTTTTTTATTTTGATGTGAAGGTTTATCATTTTTCTTTGAGGTTTCCCTGTGATTTATAATTTTCTTCCCAAGTGTAGAACAATCCATTCTATCTTGCAGTGGTCTTGACTTCCCTACCATCTAGAAGTTCTGTAACTACACAGTTTTTTCCTACTTTTTGGTTTGTAATTGTCCTCATTTGTCAACTGATGTCTCTGGTTCCCTGTTTACAATTTTGCAGGCTTATTTACTTTAGATATCCATAACTGGGTTGGTTTCTGGGTTATGTCATCATGTGTGTTAATGGTAAGTTGTTGTTTGCTGTTGTTGGTTTTCTGCCCAAAGGACTCCCTTTAATATTTCTACTAAGGTTGGCCTGGTTTTAACAAATTCCCTTAATTTCTGCTTATCTGGAAATGTCCTAATTTCACCACATAGTTGAAGGATAATTTTGCTGAGTATATAATTCTTGGTTGGAAATTTTTCTCTTTCAGGCTTTTATATATACCATTACATTTTCTTCTCATCTGCATGGTTTCTGCTGAGAAATCCAAGTTTAGTCTTATTTGTTGCCCCTTGTAGGTAACTTCTTTTTTCCTGTGCTGCTCTCATGATTCTTTCTTAGTCTTTGGTTTTGGTGAGTTTGATGATGATATGTCTGGGTGATTTTCTATCCTGTTTTGGGTTTGTCAAACTTCTTGAATGGATATAGTCTCATCTTTCATCATACCAGGAAAATTCTCTTCCAACAAATCTTTGACAATTTTCTCTGTGGTTTTATTTGTCTCTTCCTGTTCTGAAATTCTAATTACATGTAAGTTATTCCTTTTGATGATATCCCACATGAATCTTATGTTGTCTTC
>NW_006921905.1:1458630-1459123 GCF_000298275.1 Orycteropus afer afer
CCAAAACAAGGCCAGGAGCTGATTGTGGAACAGACCATCAACTGCTCATATGCAAGTTCAACTTGAAGTTGAAGTCAATTAAAATAAGTCCAAGAAAGCCAAGATATGATCTTGAAATATCCCTCCTGAATTTAGAGACCAACTAAAGAATAGATTTGATGCATTGAACACCAACGACCAAAAACCAGAAAAATTGTGGGAGGATATCAAGAATATTATTCTTGAAGAAAGCAAGAGATCAGTAAAAAGACGAGAAAGGAAGAGAAGACCAAAATGGATGACAGAAGAGACTCTGAAACTTGCCCTTGAGTGGAGAGAAGCTAAAGCCAGTGGAAAAAATGACAAGATAAGAATGCTGAACAGAAGATTTCAAAGAGCAGCTTGAGCAGACAAATCCAATTACTATAATGAAATGTGCAAAGATCTGGAGTTTGAAAATCAAAAGGGAAGAATGTGCTCAGCATTTCTCAAGCTGAAAGAATTGAAGAAAAAT
>NW_006921905.1:1459223-1459747 GCF_000298275.1 Orycteropus afer afer
TTTGAGAAGTGGACGGCCTCTTCCTTCTTCCTAGTCTGTTTCAGTCTGTAAGCTGGGATGATACCTGTGTAACATGTGCATCCCGCTGGGTTAGAAACACCAGTGGCTCAGCCTGAAAACTCACATCAACACGTCACCATGGTAGGACAAATTGACAGACAAGTTTGCCTCACTGTTGGAAACCTCTCATACCACCCTTACTTGGGTCCCTTCGGCCGACTCCTCCTTTGTCCAGATTCCTAAGCCTTTTAATCCCCTTTCTCCTGCTCTCCCGCTCTGCTCTTTTGGGCATGCCTGAGTTCCTCTCTTCACCTGGATCTCTGCAACTGACTCCTCCTCTGTCTGAGTTCCTGGCTTTTAATCCCCTTTTTTCTGCTCTTCCACACTGCTCCTTTGGGCATGCCTGAGTTCCTTTCCCCACTTGAATCTCTGCAGCTCTACACGTGGACTTCACCAGATGGAACACACAGGAATCAGATTGACTACATCTGTGGCAAGAGGCAGTGGAAAAGCTCAATATCTTC
>NW_006921905.1:1462997-1475497 GCF_000298275.1 Orycteropus afer afer
AGAACTAACAGATCTGTCCTGGAGGAAGTGCACCCAAAATGCTCCTTGGAAGTGAGAATGGCCAGACTTTGTCTCACTTATTTTGGTCACATTGTCAGAAGGGACCATTCCTTGGAGAAGGATGTCATGCTTGGTAGGGTGGAGGGTCAATGAAAGAGGGACAACAGCTATGATATCCCTTCAATGAGATGGATTGACACAGTGGCTGCGATGATGGGCTCCAGTATAGCAGGGATTGTGTAGCTGGCGTGGGATCAAGCAGTGTTTTGTTCTGCTGTGCATGGGGTCTTTATGAGTCGGAAACAACTCGACAGCACCTAACAACAAACACATAACAACACTTTAATAGGTGATTGTTTGTTGGAGTTACTTGCACACAATTTTTGTTTTATTTGTTTTGTTTGGATGTTATCTGCATAAGCAGGATACTGTGCTCCTCTATTCACTAATTGGCAGCACTTATATACTCACCATCTGTCTCCTTTCCCGTTGTTAGCCTTCTGTATGTCCCTGCCATCCTTGGAAAACAGAGCTTATTCTTTGGTCCCGGGAATCTGAATGAGAATGCTGTCACTCTAAATATCCAGAATGGCCACCACTTGTAAACAATCAAAGTGGCTGCACCCCTCAGACAGCTGGAAGTCCACAGCTCAGGTTGTCTTCTTCCTTGCTGTTTCCCTTCCTAGTCATAGGCCACCAGTGCAGGCATCCCTGCAGCCATTAGCAACCAGGGCTAATCTTTAGGTCAATTCTCAGGTCCCAATACCATTTGGAAATATTCTAGTTGTTGGTGCTGTCAGAGTAGCTGACAGTCCACAGCTCTGTTCATCTCTGTACTCACTGTTTTTATTCAGGTTTTTCCATTAGTTGGTGCTTAATCCACTCCTGTATAATTCCTTTCAAAATTCAGGGCTCCAAAATTATCTTCTCTAACTCTGTCAATTGTTTTCTCTTTTCTTCGTTGAAGAGGGTCTGTGTGTATCCCACCATCTTACTGGAAGTCAAACAACCCATTATACTCTTTTTTTTTTTTCAAATGACTGACATTTGATCTCTGTACAGATTCCACATAAGCATAATTCAGTGTTCTGAAAGACCATTCTTCCCAATGTTATCCATAATTTGTTGTGATCCACTAATTAGGATTAATGCCTTTGCTTAGTCAATAAAGCACAGGTAAACATCTTTCTGGTATTCCTGCTTTCAGTCAAGATTCATTTGACATCAGCAATTATGTCTCTCCTTACACATCCTCTTCTGAATCCAGATTAATCTCTGGAAGTTTACTGTTGATGTGCTGCTGAAATAGTTTTTTTAATTATCTTAAGCAAAATTTTACTTGTGTGTGATATTAATGATACTGTTCAATAATTTCTGCATTCTGTTGGATCACCTTTCTTTGGAATGGGCACAAATATGAATCTTTTCCAGTTAGTTGACCAGGTAACTGTCTTCCAAATTACTTGGCATAGACATGGAAGTGACTCCAGCACCACATATGTTTGTTGAAACATCTCAGTGAGTATCCCATCAATTCCTGAAGCCTTGTTTTTCACTAATTCCTTCAGTGCAGCTTGAAATTCTTCTTTCAATACCATCATTTCTTGATCATATGCTACCTCCTGAAATGTCTGCACGTGGACCAACTCCTTTTGATAAAGTGACTCTGTGTAATCTTTCCATCTTCTTTTGATACTTCCTGCATCATTCAATATTTTGCCCATAGAATTATTCAATATTGGAACTAGAGTTTAGTTTTTTCTTCAGTTCTGCAGCTTGAGAAATGCTGAGTGTGTTCTTCCCTTTTGTTTTTCTACCTCTAGATCTTTGCACATTTCATTTTAATACTTTACTTTGTCTTCTGGAGCCACTCTTTGAAATCTGTTCGGATATTTTATTTCATAAATTCTTTTTCATTACCTTTACCTCTCCATTAAAGGGCAAGTTTCCAAATCTCTTCTGACATCCATTTTGGTCTTCCTATCCTGTCTTTGTAATGACTTTGGCTTTCTTCATGTATAATATTCTTTATAATATCTCACAACTCATCTGGTCTTTGGTTACTGATACTCAGTGTGTCAAATGTATTCTTCAGATGGTCTCTACATTCAGGTGGGGTATAAACAAGGTTGTATTTAGCTCTTGTGTGATTTTTTTTTTTTTATTTTCTTCAGCTTCAACTTAAACTTTCATATGAGCAATTGATGATCTGTTCCACACTCAGCTCCTGCCCTTGTTCTGATGGATGATATTGTTTCTTCATCATCTCTTTTCACAAATGTAGTTGGTTTGATTCCTATTTATTCCATCTGGCAATGTCTACATGTATAGTCACCATTTATGTTGTTTCAAAAAGGTATTTGCAATGAATAATTTGTTGGTCTTGCAAAATTCTATCATATAGTCTTCAGTGTCATTTCTTTCATCAAGGCCATATTTCCCAGCTAGGGATGCTTCTTCTTTGTTTCCAAATTTTACATCCCAATCACCAGTAATTATCAACACATTGTGATTGCATGTTTGGTCAATTTCAGACTGCAGAAATGCTAACCCTTAGTACCTGTGAACATGATCTTGTTTCAAAATAGGGTTTCTGAAGATACATAATTTAAGTTAACATGAAGTATGATGTCATACAGCAGCATTATGGCTCCTTATCCAATCTGAGTGCCATCCTTACAAAAGAAGAAAACAGATACAGAGAAGCAAAGAGAATGGAGATGGAAAAGTAAGGATGCATCTTTAAGCCAAGGAACACCAGGAAACACTTGGTGCTACCAGAATCTGGAAAAGACAAAAAAGTGTCTTCTCCTAGAGAGGAAAGAGAGAAAATGGCCCTGTTGATATCCTAAATTCAGACTCCCAGTATCCAGAGAATAAATTTGTTCTTAAATGTTTGTGATATGTGTTATTTTGTTACAGTAGCACATGGAGAATGAACATACAGTGCAGGAGAATGTGCCCCTTAGATCAGAAGGTTTTCAAAATATGACAAAGAAAGAGCTGCATCATCAAAGCAGGACCAACCTTACTCATATGGATAAAGTAAAGCTTTCAAGACCACCATTTGCTGATGTGGCATGACTCAAATTGAAGAAAATGAGCCGCAAACATCCATTAATAATAGGAACATGGAATGTATGAACTATGAATCTAGGAAAATTGGAAGTAATAAAAAATGAGATGGTATGCATAAAGATTTATATCCTAGGCATTGGTGAGCTTAAATGGACTAGTTTGGGCTATTTTCAATCAAATAACCATATGATCTACTATGATGAGAATGAAAATTTGAAAAGGAATGAGGTGGCATTCACCATCACAAAGGATGTTTCAAAATCTGTCCTGAAGTACAATGCTGTTAGTGATAGGATAATATCTATATGCCTACAAGGAAGACCAGTTAATATGACTATTATTCAAATTTATGCACCAACCACAAAAGCCAAAGATGAGGAAATTGAAGATTTTTATCAATATCTGCAGTCTGAAATAGACCAAACATGCAATCAAGATGTGTTAATTATCACTGGTAACTGGAATGCAAAAGTTGAAAACAAAGACAATCACTGTAGTTGGAAAATTTGGCCTTGGTGAGAGAAATAATGCTGGAGATCAAATAATAGAATTTTACAAGACCAATGACTTATTCATTGCAAATACCTTTTCTTGACAACACAAACAGTGGCTATACATGTGAACTTCACTAGAAGGAGTACAAAGGAATCAAATTGACTACATCTGCGGCAAGAGGCAATGCCAAAGCTCAATATCTTCAGCCAAAACCAAGCCAGAAGCTGATTGTGGAACAGACCATCAACTGCTCATATGCAAGTTCAACTTGAAGTGTAAGACAATTAAAACAAGTCCATGAGAGCCAAAATATGACCTGGAATATATCACTCCTGAATTTAGAGACCATCTAAAGAATAAATTTGATGCATTGAACACCAGTGACCTAAAACCAGAAGAATTGTGGGATGACATCAAGAACATCATCCATGAAGAAGGCAAGAGGTCATTAAAAAGATGAGAAATGAAGAAAAGACCAAAATGGATGTCAGAAAAGACTCTGAAACTTGCCCTTGAGAAGAAAGTAGCTAAAGCAAATGGAAGAAATGACAAGATAAAAGAGCTGAACAGAAGATTTCAAAGAGCAGCTCGAGCAGACAAAATCAATTACTATAATGAATTGTGCAAAGACCTGGAGTTAGAAAACAAAAAGGGAAGAACACACTCAGCATTTCTCAAGCTGAAATAACTGAGGAAAAAAAATGTAAGCCTTGAATTGCTATATTGGAAGATTCTGTGGGCAAAATATTGAATGATGCAGGAAGCGTCAAAAGAATATGGAAGGAATACACAGAGTCATTTTACCAAAAAGAACTGGTCAATGTTCATCTATTTCAGGAGGTGGCATATGTTCAAGAACCAATGGTATTGAAAGAAGTCTAAGCCACACTGAAGGAATTGGCAAAGAACAAGTTTCCAGGAATTGACAGAATACCCATTAAGATGTTTCAACAAACAGAGGCTCCACTGGAGGCACTCACTCGGTTATGGCAAGAGATTTGGAAGATAGCTACTTGGTTAATTGACTGGAAGAGATCCATATTTGTGCCTATTCCAGAGAGGTGATCCCACAGAATGTGGAAATTATTGAAGAGTATCATTAATATCGCATGCAAGTAAAATCTTACTGAAGATAATTCAAAAACGGTTTCAGCAATATATTGACAGTGAAGTCCCAGAGGTGCAGCCTGGATTCAGAAGAGGATGTGAAACAAGGGATATCATTGCTGATGTCAGATGGATCTTGGCTTAAAGCAAAGAATACCAGAAAGAAGTTTGCTTTTGTTTTTTTGACTATGCAAAAGCATTTGATTGTGTGGATAATAAAAAATTGTGGATAACATTGAGAAGAATGGGAACTCCAGAACACTTAAGTGTACTCCTGAGGAACCTGTACGTAGACTAGGAAGCTGTTGTTTGAACAGAACAAGGAGACACAGCGTGGTTTAAAATCAAGAAGGGAGTGTGTCAAGGTTGCATCATTTCACCATAATTCTTCAATCTATATGCTGAGCAAATAATCTGAGAAGCTGGACTATATGAAGAGAAATGTGACATCAAGATTGGAGGAAGCATCTTTAACAACCTGCAATATGCTGATGACACAACTTTGCTTGCTGAAAGTGAGGTTGACTTAAAGTACTTATTGATGAAGATTGAAGAATATAGTCTGCAGTATGGATTACATCTCAATATAAAGAAAACAAAAATTCTCACAGCTGGACCTATAAGTAGCATCATGATAAATGGAGAAAAGATTGAGGTTGTCAAAGACTTCACATTGCTTGGTTCTACAATTGACCTCAATGGAGGCAACAGTCAGGACATCAGACGATGTATGGCACTGGAAAAATCAGCTGCAAAGGACCTCTTTCAAGTGCTGAGGAGCAAAGATGTCTCCTTGAGGACTAAGGTGTGCCTGACACAAGCCATGGTATTTTCTTTCACCTCATATGCATATGAGAGCTGGACAATGAATAAACAAGACTGAAGAAGAATTGATGCTTTTGAGTTGTGGTGCTGGAGAAGAATGCTGAAAGTACCATGGACTACTAAAAGAACTAACAAATCTGTTCTGGAGAAAGTGCAGCCGGAATGCTCCTTGGAAATGAGAATGGACAGACTTCATCTCACCTACTTTGGTCATGTTGTCAGAAGGGACCATTCCCTGGAGAAGATTGTCATCCTTGGTAAGATGGAGGGTCCAAAAAGGATGGAAAGGGCCTCACCAAGATGGGTTGAACAGTGGCTGCCGCAGTGTGCTCAAACATAGCCGTGATTGCAGAGGTGGTGCAGGACTGGGTGGATTTCATTCTGCTCTGTATAGGGTTCCTATGAGTTGTAGACAACTTCACAGCACCTAACAACAACATCAACAGCCCATGGAGAATAATACATAGAGGATGTTCTAAAAAGATGTGTAGAATGAATGGCAAATTTACATGAGGTTGAAATTATTAATAGTGTGCTCTTTTAACAAATGAGGAAACTGAAACTCAGAGAAGATGTGAATTGCTCAAAATAACAGCCAGTTAGAGTCAAAGAGTGTCCAAGATCTCGAGTGTATTGTTTCCATTTCAATACTCATTTTACTATACTGTTAACTCATTAAGTTGAGATTGGTTAAATGGTTCTAATCAATACTCTTGTTTTTATTTCACAAATTTCTCAGCATGAGGAAACACACGATTTTTTTTTTCCCCATTGGGTAAGCTGGACCCCAGAATTTTCAAACAAAAATTCTGGAAATTCAGATCAAGAAAGCTACACATGATAAAACAATTGGAACATGGTTTACATCATTTCTGCCAAGAGTGTATGGGTGAGTGTATGATAGGTGGGGTGGGTGCTACTATGCAAAGGCTTGTGTTCATATGTTCACATGTATGTTGTACACCTTGATTTATTAGGAAGAGAAAAAGTGAAATGTGGTAATTGGTGTTTTCCATCTTTGGACCTTGTGGAAAATACTTGAATCAAGAAAAAATGCTCCACTTGACCTTAATGCTCAACAAAAATTCTTTTCCATATCAGTTTTAAATCACAGCATATCTATTGTGAATTTAAGCTCATGCTTGTATACCTAAGGTGCTTAAGAGTTCATTTGCCATATTTTTATGTTTCTAAAAGTGTTGATCGGAAGGAAGGTTGGGCAATCTACTTCCGTAGTGATACTGCCTCGGAAACCCAAGAAGGGGTCCTATGAGTGGAGTCTGACTCAATGGCACATAACAACAACAACAACAAAAGTGTTGATGTTTAAATCTTCTTGACAGAGAAGACCTATTATGCTTAAAGATGAAAAAAAAAATGGTTTTCCAAACTTTCTTTTAACTCAACATTTATAACCATGAAATTCTTTATTTGTGAAACTCTATCTAAAGGACTTATATAGCAGAAAGTCACATGGAAGGGAAAATGGAATTTGTCTGTTTGTAGAAAATGTTGCATAACTTAGTTCAGTCCCTTAGTCAGCTATATTATGACTTTGACCAATATTCTTTTATTTTTTTGAGCCCAAAATTCATTCTTTGTTGAAAATTAAAATAATAATAGCATCCAGCTAGCCTTTCTACATTTAATTTAATCCCCACCAAAAGCCTATGAGTTGTTCACTGTTCTCACTGTTTTACAGGTGATGCAACTGATGTTCAAAGAGTTTATGTCACTTACCCAAAATCACACAGTAACTTGCAAAGCTGGACCTTTTTCCCAGACCTCTCTGACTATAGAATTTCAGTATCATCACATTTCTGTGATGTCACATTCCTGACTAGTCAAAAAAGTTAGACTTCAAATGCTCATTTACATTTTAAAGCATTTTAAAGCACAGTAGTTAAGGCATTTAGCTGCTAACCAAAAGGCATTCACAGACATTGAAATCAGAAAAACTTGAAATTTATTCTTGACATGATCTTAGAAAATTAGTTGAATTCTTTTGAATCTTAACTTCTTTATACACAGAAAGCTTAATGATATCTATCACACAAGACTGTAAAATTAAATGATAAAACAGAAGTAAATGTCTACCATGTAATGTCAATAAGTATAATTACTTTCATTATCTAAATTCCAAAAATTATACTTTTTATCATATTTGTTTTGGTTCCATTTAAACTGGAGCTGGAGAACAAAAAATATTCAGGAACTGAAACCACTCTCCCAACACCTCCTTCTCTCTACCCCCTATGCCCTCTTTTCTAATGATCACATACCCACAAAAACACACACATACATGCACATATACACAGCCCTCTGTGATCTAGTTCCAGGGCCTTCTCATATCCTATTTCCTCATCTATGTATGCAGTGCCAGAATTTTTTTAAGGGAGAAATTATGTGGGACATTTTAATTGTGGAAAGATAAGGCTTAACACAATGATCTGAAAAGTAGATTTATAAGATAAGGAGGAAAACTTTGTTTTCATTAGTAAACTATGAAGTTAGGGGCAGTTGAGATAAGAAAGGAGGACAGAAAGAGAAAAAGATGGAGAGGTTAAAATGTACCCATTAACAAAATTCTAAAGAGATGAATAAAACCAAAAGTTTAGAGGCAAAATTCTAAGGTTGAAATAGTCAGTGAGAAAGTCCCAGTGTTGGGAAGGGCTGATGAAATTACCTCTTCCCAGAACACTCTAGTGGCGTAGTGCCTAAGGTATTTGACTGCCAACCAGAAGGCTGGCGGTTCAAACCCACCAGCCACTCCTCGGAAGGAAGATGGAGCAATCTACTTTCGTAGTGATACTGCCTCAGAAACCCAAGGAGGGGTCACTATGAGTCGGGTCCGACTTGATATGGCCCATAACAACAACAACAACAGAACATTGACAGATTCATTCTCTCTCTCTCTCCCTCTTGTGATTAGGTTGGGGACATTGACTGATTTCTGGTCAAGAGGATGTGAGCAGAAGTTATATTTTCCCTTCCTGTCTTGGCCCAGAAGTATCCCTGGCCATAATCCATGGGCTCTCTGCTTATCTACTTGCTGAATGAAGAAAATCCACCAGAAGATTCCAAGAAGATCCTGCAGATGGTGGCACCTCAAAACGAAAGGGGCATGGATGGTTCCCTGATCACTGATAGCACAAGAACTACTGACTTGAACAGTGAGGTTAACACACTATAAACTTTTATTTGGTTAAACAAAATAAAAGCTCATATTAATTAACATAAAATGGAATCAATTCAGTCCATCAGCAACCCAGAGAGACTCTGGATCATAATACATAGGAAAATGAAAGTGAGAAACATGGCTGAAAACAAGGGTAATGTTAAGATCTTTAAACAGCAAGCAAGTAGAGAGGATAATACAGGAAGTGAAATTGCTCTCCATCTTCTTATACCTCAAAGAGAAAGCACAGACAACCACATTCCTGCTGTCAAAATACTAGACTGCTCTTCTCTAAAATTCAAAAAACAAAACAAAAAACCCAAAGTCACTGCCATGGACAAAAACAAAACAAAACAAAAAAAAAACACCTCACTGCCATTGAGTTCATTCAACTCATAGTGACAGCTCCTTGAGTTTTCGAGGCGGAATCTATGGAAGTAGATTGCCTAATTTTTCTTCTGAGGAGTGGATCATGGGTTTCTTCTGGTTAGCAGTCAAATGCCTTAGGCACTACTCATAGCTACCCTGTTGAGGTTCCAAGGCTGTAAATCTTTACGGAAGTAGATTGTCTCATCTTCCTCCCATGGAACAGCTGGTGCATTTGAACTGCCAACCTTTTTGTTAGCAACCAAAATGTCTGAATAAAACTGTGTTTGTTGATAGGAAAAAAATAAAGCAATCCTTATTGAAGTAATTGCCATGATTGGAAGAGGTAGGGGGTTCTGTGGGCCAAAGGCAGGCTACACATTACCAAGAGAGAATCTGGCCATCTGATAATCCCTGCATTATCTCACATGGAACAATGGGTCCAAAAGTTCTACTCAGTGAAGACAGCTAGCCAAAACAGATCTAACTGTACAGTAGCAGAGGAAACCCGCATATGTTACTCAGTACTTTCATCTTAAACATCAACAGACAAACAAGAATCAAAAAATAAGAAAATGTAACAAGATGAAGAAGGGCAATATGAATAAGCAGATGTGTTAATTAACATATTCAGGTAAATCTGAGAATATTATACTTATTTGCTGATAAATTTAAAAAATATTTATTGAACATTTACTGTGTGCCAAGCTCTTTCTTCTATGTTATGAGGATACATTGGTGAAAAAGACAGACAAGATCCCTTAATTTAGTGGGATAAGTGAAAAAGCAGCACATAAAATTAATAAACACAGTCAATTCCTTTACAGATAAGTTCTGTGGACAAAATATAATAGCATAAGATACAGAGATTTACTGAATAAGATGATGACGGAAAGCATTTCTGATAAGGTGATTATCAAGATAAGAATTTAATGATGAGAAGGAGCCCATATGAAAGATTAAGTCACTGTATTTTAGGAGAGGAGTCAAATATACAAAGGTCATAGAGCAAGGAAGTTCTTGGTATATTCAAGAAACAGAAAGAAGGTATGAGTATGATAAAGAACCAGGGATCGGAATAAGGATTTCATCTTCAGGCATTCCTCCAAAGTCCCAACATAGTATACATATTGTTTTATTAGAGTGTACTAAATTCCATCAGCAATTAGTCCCTAGTTTACTATCAGAAAGTTCATGGGTCCAAAAATGAAAATAGTCCTCAAGAAAATACCTTGTTTAACCTACCCAGTTTACAGATGAGGAAACAGAGACCCACTAAGAAATGGAAAAACATTCAAGGTCATCCAGCCTGTTGAAGAATGAAATAGAGTCTAAGCCTTTATAATCCCCTGATCCTTACAGGGACCACCCAAACTTCTGGTAGCTGTATATTGTGTTAATGGAAAGAGAAGGAGAATCTCTTTCAGTAGTAATTAGGTCTCCACCAGAAGTCCTTCAGATCTGTGTCCTAAACCTGGCTAATCATTGTCTATATCTTATAAACAATCAGATATAGAAGTCTCACTCTCAGAGGTGCTGATTCAGAAATGTAATTGCAAGGCTCTAAATCTTTAGGGGGGAGCTCTGGTGACGTAGTGCCTAAGGCATTTGACTGCTAACCAGATGGCTTGAGGTTCAAACCCACCAGCCACTCCTCGGAAGGAAGGATGGACAATCTACTTCTGTAGTGATACCGCCTCGGAAACCCAAGGAGGGATTGCTATGAGTCAGATCTGACTCGATGGCAGTGAGTTTGTTTTTATTTTATTTTATTTTCTAAAAATCTTTAGGGAAGCCAACTGCCATATCTTTGTCCTGCAGAGTGGCTGGTGAGTTTGAACTACTGCCATATTGGTTAGCAACTGAATATTTAGTCACTGAACAACTAGGGCTCCTTATTCAGGTGGTTATGATGATCAGATATGTTAAATATCAAGATACAGTGGATAAAGCTCTGATTTTGTGTTCAGAGAAACTATATTCTCCTTCCAGCTTCCCTAATTACTAACCATGTGACTTACATCTCTAACCTCATGTCCTCATCTCAATAAAAAGGCCGATGCCAGCCTTGCATATCTTATGGTATTTGGCAGAAAATCCCTGTATCTCTGTCCTCCATCATCTCAAAGTTTTGATAGAGAGCTTTGTAAATAGTGACTATAATGAGTGTGCATTCCTTTTGATATTTCACCATCTTTTAAGTCAAGTTCATCTGAACAAGCGGACAATGTTCCCAGTGTACACCCTGATTGCTCGCTCTCCAGTCTCTACTCTCTCTCTATTGCATCATATTGCCTGTCTTAATAAGCTTTATCACCTATTTAGAGTAATTTAAAACAAAATTTATTCTTTTAAAGTACTTATTTGCCAGTGAATATACTAGTTTACTTTTCAGGCAGAGAGAATGAGTGGGAGTTACTATTTTACACTATGTTAAAAGAAGAGTCAAAATAAAATCTCAGGAGATAAAGACCTGATTTGTATAAGTGAATTTTTAAAAAGGAAGTTCTATGCCCTTTATAATGGAGTACTTGTAGAAGGTGCTGCCTCCCCCTTCCCTGCCCTTTTCCAGGTGTCCCACCAGGATTTTTGAAATACTGCATGAGAGCTAAATGTTTCCCCATTGCATCATAGATCCCAGCAAAACTCTAGGCTGGTGAGAATGGTGCTAAGTAAAAGCAGCACAAATGCTGCTGACCAATCTAGTTCAATTACCCAAGCAAAGAGAAAGCAAAGAGAGCAGAAGAGTTAACGTGGCTTTAGACTTCATAGGTATCTTACTTGAAGACAATGATGACAAACTTTTTTTTTTTTTTTTTTAATCATTTGTGCCAACTCTTGGAGCTCCAGTGGCACAGTGGTTAAGGCATTCAGCTGCTAACCAAAAGGTCAGTGTTTGAACCCACCAGCCACTTTGCAGAAGAAAGATGAGGTGGTCTTCTTCCGTAAAGATTTGCAACCTTGGAAACACCATGAGGCAGTTCTACTCTGTCTTATAGGTTTGCTATGAGTCAGAATCGACTCACTGACAGTGGGTTTTTATTTTATTTTAATTTTTTGCTAACTTTGGTTAGATGATAGCAGAGGTGTCAGGGCTGTTTTGAAAATAAATCTGAGGCTGAGTCTGGCCTAAGCCCTGAAGAAGATTCTGAGTGATGAGAAATATCTCCCATGGACCTAGGAGAGGGAGGAGGGTAAGGTTGTGGTGTGCCAGGGGTTTGCCTTCTATGGAGTGGAAAGAATATTGGTCTGCTAAAAAGCAAAGGTTGGAAAAAGATATATCAAGCAAATGGCAACTGTAAGAGAGCAGGAGTGGCAATACTAATTTCTGATCAATTTGACTTTAAGACTAAAACCACCATACGAGACAAAGAAGGACATTATATAATGATTAAAGGATCAATTGAACATGAAGATATAACCATAATAAATATTTATGGACCCAATGAAA
>NW_006921905.1:1480029-1494214 GCF_000298275.1 Orycteropus afer afer
AATACTGGTCTGGACTCTTGTCCAGGTATTATACTACCAGTTTAGAACCAACCAAACCCACTGCCATCGAGTTGATTCCAACTCATAGCAACCCTCATAGGGTTTCCAAGGTTGTAAGTCTTTACGGAAGCATATTGCTTCATCTTTCTCCCATGAAATAGCTGGTGGGTTTGAACCATTGACATTCTGCTTAGCAGATTAATGCT
Organism: Orycteropus afer afer; assembly: GCF_000298275.1. Lineage (NCBI taxonomy): Eukaryota > Metazoa > Chordata > Mammalia > Tubulidentata > Orycteropodidae > Orycteropus > Orycteropus afer. The sequence continues at coordinate 1,480,236 of NW_006921905.1, forward strand.
TTATGACAACACTACCCAAGCTTCTAGCTTAGAAACAGAAGGTCTCAATTTTGACTTGGTCTTGGCAATTACTAACTTTGTGACCTTAGGCCAAATAGTCTCCCTATGTCTAAGTGAACATATTGGTGATATCTTAACTGGTGAATGAATGACTAACAAATCATTTCCCTTTGCAACATTCTTCACTATTCAATGACATTAATTTTGTTATCATGTTGTTCAACCATTGCCATTATTCATTTTTAAAATAAACATAATTATAAATTTAATACATAGGACTGTTATTTCATATATAAGTAGGTATATGTATATTTAGTTGATATTTCTTTGATTGTTTTGAAATTGAGTTTTTGGTTTTATTTTAAGTTTATTCTTTAATTGATTTTTGAGACCTGGCCCGTCATCCACTTAAAGACACTAGGATACAGACCTTGCTCTGGCTTTTCCTCTCTACTACAATGTTTATTCCTATGAATTGGGTGCAGACTTCTTTGGTCAATATTGTTCTAATTGTCTCCTTCAGAACTCAGTCTTTTTTTTTTTTTTTTTTTTTCCCTGACTCAAACTTATATTAGATACCTTTCTCTTACATATTTATTCTACTTTTTCATTCCCATCTAAAAAAATTCAAATCCAAACACAATGTCATTATAGAGATAGGCAAGGAGACTTGGTAGTGCAAGGGTTAAGTGTTTTGCTGCTAACATAAACATTGGCAGTTTGAATCTACCCAGTAGCTTTGTGGAAGAAAGACCTGGCAATCTGCTTCTGTAAAGACTATAGCCAAGAAAACTTTCTGAAGTAGTTCTACTCTGTTGCTATGTGAGGTTGCTATGTGTCAAAATCAACTTACAACAGCAACAACAGAGAGAAGCTTTACTCTATTCTTGTTTTTTAAAGTAGATTATATCTAAACTTTGGAAATTTAACTTCTATCTTAAAAATATTACTTCACTGAGTTTTACAAATGACTACATATTACTTATACTGTATATTACACAAGAACGATGCTGCCCTACACTGTACAACAGGGCATGCTTTTCAAACCATGGTGGGCACCCCAGGCAGTGCTGCTGATAAACTGTACCCCTGGAGTTATGCAGCACACAGCTCTGTCTCCTGGCATCTAAGTCTTTATATTTAAGTCAGAAGTGACAAAAATCTCCCAGAAATTACACACAGAGAGCATCTTTTAAAATCATTTGTTGATATCATTTACTTTTGGGTTTACTCATCTCAGTTTTCCCCTACAGCCCTGTGATTATATTCATAAAAATTATTTAGCCTTCTTGTTTGCCAGCTTCCTAGATCACAGAGATTCTCTAAAGGTGTGTTAAAAAAACATCATGCCTCCCCAAGTATCTGAATCTAAGAACTTTACACAAAGACTGAGGTGTCTGTCATCTCATTTTGCATTTACATATACCCATATATCCTACCCTATCTAATGGGCTAAAAATCAATATCTATCCTTAGGCTTAGGATAGAGAGAATAATTGTTACAACAATTTCCTTGTGTAAAAGCTCCTGGAGAAATTGACATTAAAAATACACCCTGTGTGTGGCTGCTATTCTCTTGGGATCGTAACTCACTCTCAAGTCAATTAGTATGAGAACTAGGAGGAAAAGGGGTCATCTTAAATCATTTAGCTACAGGCTTTAACGGTGCAAAGAGCATTAAATTCACCCAGAATAGGAAACCATTTCCGATAGGAAAAAAGTAAGAGTGGACACCCACCTAGTTCCACCCAACTAGTCCTGGCTGAATATTAAAGCTTTCGTTTATTGCTTTTTGTGGTTGCTGTTCTCCTTTCAATTTGTGTCCTTGCTCATTTATTACACACAATTCCTGTGCTTGATCATAATGTCACTGGGGGTCCTCTGTAGCATGCCCTATCAATATGGACTCCCGAACCTCCTGTCTGTTGTCCAGAGTTCCTTATTACTTGGTGGGGTCTTCTCAGATGAAATGCTTCCTTTCAAGTTGGGCCCCCATATGTGTAGCATTAATATCTCTGCCTGTACGTAATTCATTTCAGGGACTCACACCAGCTGAGAACCCCATATGGGAGTCCAGATTTACAGGGCTGTTTTATTTTGTGCCTTGCCAGCCTAGAGGAAAAGATTTTCTATTTGAATTTGGAGCATTTTTCCTGGTTGCATAGTCCACTAGAGATGGTTGATTAAGAAGCCACATTCAAGGAGGGGCCCATGCAACAGCAGGTTGAGCCTGTCAGTAATCCAATAGAGCCTCTCTGTTGACTTTGCTTTAAGCATCACTTGAATGCTCCTTGTCCATTCCCTTTCAGGCTTCAGCTGCTGTGTCTGCATGTTGTTACCATAGGCCCAGCTTGCTTTCTGCCTTTACTATTCTTCATTTCTTTTAACTCCACCAGTTTGCCTTCTACTGTGTAACTTAGACAGATAATTTCTTCTCTCTAAGCTTCAGTTTCCTCATCTGTAAAATGAATGTGTCCATATGTCTGTGGGATTGTGTGTGTAGTAAGTATATGAGTAACAAATATGTAGTAAATATATGAGTAACAAATCATTTGCGTTTACAACATTCTTCACATATAAAACTCAGTGACATTAGTTTTGTTTATCATGCAGTTCAACCATTGCCATTATCCATTTCCAAAGTTCCTCATCGCTGTTAATAGAAGCTCAATGCCCCCTAAGTAGTGATTCTCCCTTTTCCCTTCCCACCTGCCCCTGGTGACCCTGAATAAACATTGGTCTCTATACACTTGCCTATATTAGATATGTTATAAAGGAATATTATTATCTTTAAGATTGTCTGAATTCAAATAGAATTGAAGACCATACTCTCACACCAGGAACCCCCACCTCCTTGCAAGATTTGTGAAGGGCAGAAAGTGAGACTCAGCATTCAGAACAAGAAGTAGCTACTGAGTTGGGACATTGTCACTCACGTTGGGCTAACTTCTATGCATGGCCTTTAAACAATCACAGTCCTCATCTCTGCCCAGAACCTAGGCATTCTTCTCTTTTTCACAATAAATTGCCAGGAGAGGAAAAATAATTCAACAACAACAACAACAACAAAAAACACCTCAGTGCCATTCAGTCAATTCCAACTCATCGAGATCCTCATTGGGTGTCAAATGCTGTAAATATTTGTAGAAGCAGACTGCCTCGTCTTTCTTCCACAGAGCTGCCAGTGTGTTCTAGCTACCAACCTTTGAACTAGCAGTCCATCTCCTTAACCACTACACCACCAGAGCTCCTTAGGAGAGGAAAAGGAAGATGCAAATCTTTTTGAAAGGAGATAGGCAACTGAAAGCATATCTGGAATAGAATACCTTGTCAAGAGTCTCCAAACAGAAAGAACTTTTCCAATTCTTAGCATAACAAGGTAGACAGCTTCCCACAAACAATATTCTTCTGCCACTGACTTGTATTTTTCACCTGTTGTTGTTGTTGTTATGTGCCGTCGAGTCGGACCTGACTTACAGCGACCTCTTCTTGGGTTTCTGAGGCGGTATCACTACGGAAGTAGATTGTTCAACCTTCTTTCTGAGGAGTGGCTAGTGGGTTTGAACCACTAGCCTTCTGGGTAGCAGTCAAGTGCCTTAAGCACTACACTACCAGAGCCCCCCTAAATGTATATATTTTTTCTCTGTTCTATCCATGTGCTAGTTGTTTTCCTCCAAAAAATAAGGTACTGGGTTATAAAACCATCTACAAGATTACAAATTTGTCTTGAAACTGGAATAGGAACAATACCTTCTGCTAATTTTATTTACATTAACTATTTATCATGAGCATACAGTGCAGTTTTCTTAAAAAAATCTGATGCACAAGGCTGTGATGTCCCTGGTCTAAAATTAAGAAGCTAATTGAGCAAATGTGACTAAGGAGAGTAGCATAGGTAAGGGGTGCAATTAAAGAAATAATACGGTAGAGAGGTGCTTGAGAAGTAGAACATGGCCATCAAATTGCAAGGGGGTGGAGGGATTAGCAATAAATCAAGAGCTCCGGATCAAGTAAAATGGGGACAATGGGAAGTACAAGCAAGCTCCCAACTCTACAGCAAAGACAACACTCTCTTCAATTAAGCCAGGGTAAGAGTTATGAGCACAGACACGCCCTATTTTGCTTAAGATTGTAATTGAGACACACATCCTAGCTCCAAAACCACTTTTACTTTAAAATTCTCGTGAAGTTAAAATAATTCATTAGACTTCTGTTAGTCATTGACCTACAAATGCATTTACATGGTAATTGTTACTGGTCCACTTAACTTAATCATTTGGTTGTGTCTCCATGCTTCAGAAGAGAGCACCTACTGGGTTATGACTTTTGGCATCTTGAATAAAACCAGCTTCATTGAGGTATAATTGGCATGATATAAACTGCACACATTTAAAGTGTATAATTAATATGTTTTGACATATGTATATACCAATGAAACCATTATCACAATCAAGATCATTAACATATCTATCATTCTCAAAAGTTTCCTCAAGCCCTTTTGTAACTCTTCTCTCTCATTTTTCTCAAGGCCCCCAGCTGCAACCACTTCTGATCTGGTTCCTGTAACTATTGATTAGTTTACATTTTTTAGATTTTCACACACACACACACACTCACTGCATCAGTCTATTCCTACTCATAGTGATGCCCTTTGGGTTTTTGAGGTGGTAAATCCTTACTGAAGGAGATTGTACAGTCTTGCTTCCAGATTTTGATACTAGTGAGATCATATATTATATACTCCTTTTTTTTTTTGTCTAGATTCTGTCTTTTAGCATAATTAGTTTGACATTTATCCACCTTGATGCATGGGTCAATAGTTTCTTCCTATTTATTGCTGAGTTATATGTAATTAGTGTGTGTGTATGTGTGTGTGTATTATCATTTGTTTATCCACTTACCTGTTGATGGACATTTAGGTTATTTTCTGTTTGAAATTATTATAAATAAAATTGCTGTGAACATTTGTGTACACATCTTTGTTGTTGTTGTTATGTGTCATCAAGTCAGACCCGACTCATAGCGACCCCTCTTTGGGTTTCCGAGGCAGTATCATTATGGAAGTAGATTGCCACATCTACCTTCTAAGGAGTGGCTGGTGCGTTTGAACCGCCAGCCTTCTGGTTAGCAGTCAAGTGTCTTAGCCACTATGCTACCAGAGCTCCCGCACATTTTTGTATGGACATATATTTTCTTTTATGTTGAATAAACATCTAGGAGTAGAATGACTGGATATTACGATCAGTTAATGTTTAACTTTTTAGAAACTTCCAAACTATTTTCTAATGTAGTTCTAACATTTGATGTTTCTAGAGGCAGTGAATGTGAATTCCAGTTTCTGTCTATCTTAGCCAATACCTGGTATTTTTACTATCTTAATTGCAGAAAAGAAAAACAAAAATCCTCAAAGATGCCATCCATGTGCTGACTGACTCCTGCTATATGACAGGCACAGTGTCTTATGCATAGGATTTTTCAGGATAAATCAATAAAACGGGAGAATAGATTCTGCAAGCTGGAGACACCTATCTACTTGCTAAGGCCACAGACAAAAGTTGATGGAGATAGGGAGAGGATTTGGGTCTTCTGGATCAAGAGTCATTTTTTATGATGAATTTAATTCTTAGAAAGGCTGAGATAAAGGAAAAGGCAAAAAGCCTTTAAAAATAGGTTATCTAGATTAGATTTGAACCCACGATAAGGGAGGTCCTGAAGTATGTCAGTTACATAGTGTCTAAGGCATTTGACTACTAACCAGAAGGCTGGTGGCTCAAACCTACTAGCCACTCCTTGGAAGGAAGATTGGGCAATATACTTCCACAGTGATATTGCCTTGGAAACTCAAGAAGGGGTCACTGTGAGCTGGATCCAACTTGATGACAGTGAGTTTGGTTTGGTTTTGGTTTTATGAATAATGAGGAGCTCTGGTGGCACAGTGCCTAAGGTGTTTGACTGCTAATCAGAAGATCAGCAGTTCAAATACACCAGCCACTCCACTGAAGGAAGACCAGTCAACCTACTTCCATAAAGATTTACCATCTCTGAAACTCAATGAGGGTTACTGAGTTGGAATCAACTTGATGGCAGTGAATTTTTGTTGTTGTTGTTGTTTATATGAATAACATCTGCTGTAAAGCTCACAGTAGGCTATGGCTTTAATCACTTAATTGTTCATGCAAATAAGGAGACAGAGAATCAAGGAGATTAAAGGACTTGCTCTCAGTGTTACAGAGCTGGAAAGAAAATGAGTGGGCACATAAAAAATTTAAATTTCTACTTCTAGAGTTCTTTACTGTATTATAGACTTGGCATTAGTTTATACTTCAGGTTGACTAAATGTTTTCTAAACTCTCCATTTCCCGTGTATAGATGAAAATTGATAAGCATTAAAGCAACTAACAAGCACCTACTGTATGCAAATTGCTTAGGACTGTCATGGATCCGTGAAAGGGAAAAGGAGCTGACAACTCAATAGCCTTCCCCATCAGACCCCAGTTCCTTCCTGTCTGGCAGACCCTGTTTCATTCTAACAAGGTTTAAAATGATGGAATCTTCCTTTCCCAGTCTTCCTTGCTGCTGGAGCATGACATGTAACTCAATATTGGCCAATGGGATCTGACAGAAAAATATGCTGGGGGTATGAGTCGGATCCGACTCAATGGCAGTGAGTTATTAAGAGAGATGCACAAGACAAAATGCCCCTCCTCTTTTCTGGGTGTGGCCATGTCTGTAAGCATCACATGTGTCAGCCAGCCAGAAACTTTGAGAAGCGATTCGCCATCACACTGAAGATGGTAGAGCAGAGAAGTAGAAAGCACAATGATGGGAATTGTGAGCCACTGAATTTATCAACCTTGAAATTGCCCTAATGCAGACTTCTGATGATATGAGATGATAATTTTTCCTTACTCTTTAATTGACTTTCAGTTGGGATTTCTATTCTGTCCTGCTAAAGCATCTTAATGCTAGGCATGAAATTAAGTACCTTCAAATAAGTGATCCAATTTAATCCACAAAAAGGGCATGCCATAATTATTACTTTTCTTATTTTGAAGATGAGGAAACAGAACCTCAGTGAGGTTATATTACTAACCCATATTTACACAGATAACAAGTGGTGAAGAGTCAAACCAAAGATTATTAGAATTTAAGTCCATATGTTTTTTTATTGCACTATGACAAGTCATTGGAGAGACCATAGTGTAAATGAAAATTTAATTAGAATATACATTAACTTAATTAATGATGACAACAGCAGCATGCTACTTGTTTTACTAAGGTGCTATAGTTCAACTTTATCTATCTATCTATTATCATCATCATCTTGAGTTTTAGCATAGCAATCTCAAAAGTCTAGATAATCACACTCTTTCAGTTATGTTTTTAAAACTGAATGTTTAGTGTCTGCTTAATGTGGCTTGATAAGATAGAAAAACTAGGGATAGGAAGAAGTGAAATACACGATCCTTTCCAACAAACTTTGAGTTGGCAGGTGTTAAATAATATCTGAGACGTGTCTTGTTGTTGTTGCTATGTGCCGTTGAGTCAGAGCCGACTCATAGCGACCCCTTCTTGGGTTTCCAAGGTGTATCACTACAGAAGTCTTGTTGTTGTTGTTGTTGTGTGCCGTCGAGTCGGCCCCGACTCATAGCGACCCCTCCTTGGGTTTCCGAGGCAGTATCACTACGGAAGTAGGATTGCCCAACCTTCCTTCCGAGGAGTGGCTGGTGGGTTTGAACCGCCAGCCATCTGGTTAGCAGGCAAGTGTCTTAGCCACTATGCTACCAGAGCTCCCACAGAAGTCTTAGCAATAACAAATTAAACATCATTACAAAGTGTTTTGTAATTCTTTATAGAAACACTGTGTTTGAAAGTTCAAAACACTTTATTACATACTGTTACTTAGAGTAGAATGACTAGTTTATGATGATGTTTAGTTTACGTGAATAAGAAGAGGTTTACCTGAATGGATCAACCCCTAGAGTAGGTGGGGACACCTACATGGATCAGCTAAAGGAAGCCTCCAAGTGCTGGTGGGAATCATTTGTGATGGCAACTGTGAATCTCTCCCCAGAGGGTTTCACCTGAGGCTGCTGGGGCTGGACAGAATTGATGCAGCAGGCTATGTTGTCCAGGAGTCTAATTGAACCTTCATGAGAACAGAGACTCACCCTGAAATGAATAGAATAAGAAACCAGCATGTGGTAACCTACTTCTCCCCCATATAGTAGGTTCTTGGTAGAAAATAACAAAACAAATAAATTTTAAAAGGAAATTTTCGTACCAAACCAACCAGTTTGAAACAGCGATGTGTATCAGACCGCAGAATACTCTCCCCCAATGGAAGCTGTAAAAGCCCTCTCCACCTGAGTCATTTAAAGTAGCCTGGTTAAAATAATTAGAAATTTACTCCAGGGAACAATCCATTAGTGACCAAGGGTGTACGAGATGAATTGATAGATCCCCTAAAGTCCTACTTTCCATAGCACAACTCTCTGGGCATCAGGTTTTTGTTCTTACTTTCTCTCTCTTTTAGTTTTGTTTTCTTCAAGGCACCAGTATTCACGGACAGAACAGTAATAAAGAAAGTAGTCTGGGCCAGAGCAAAACTGACTGCTGTGATTGCTCTGATATGTTACTTATTTCACTTATTAGGAGATGGGGAAGGAGGTTCCAGAATCTCCATCAACTCCGCTTGAGGAGACTTGGAAGGACTAGAGGTGTGACTTGAAACTCCAGTCACCTTTTAGGTGACCAGTTTAGGCTGGTCTGGCTTACCAATACCCTGGCACAGTTTTTCACACAAGCAGGAAAAAAAAAAACAACATGATTTTTGTGGAAAAAAAAAGATGCCCTTTTTTGTGATACTCAGGTGGTTTGAGATAATGTCAATTGTAGTCTCTAAAAGACAAGCTACAAACTTATCCCTTATCTTTTTATTAAAGGATAAAATACTAACCCAGGATCAGGGCCAGCAAGGCAACCAATTTAGAATCACCAGGGAAACAACAAAATACTTCCACAAAACAGCACAGCTAATTCTATGGACTCTGATGAATTGTGATGATTAGAAGGGGATGATGAAAGGTTCTGTTATGGGTTGAATTGTATCCCCCCTAAAATATGTGTTGAAGTCCTAACCCCTAATTCTTGTACCTGTGAACCTCTGAACCCTGTTTGGAAAAAGGACTTTCCTTTTGTTATGTTAATGAGATCATGCCTGGGTAAAATAGATCCTAAACTTAACCCATTCTGAGTAGTCTCCTATAAAAAGAGCAGAACAGACACAGACACATACACACACACACACACACACACACACACGGGGACAGAGATACAGTGACAACAAAAGCAGATGCAACTACAAGCCCAGGAACACCAAGGATTATTGGCAGCTACTAGAATCTGAAAGAGACCAGGAAGGACATTTCTCTAGAGCCAATGCTTTGATTTGGATTTCTAGCCCTCAGAAGCATAAGAAAATAAATCTTTGTTGTTTAAAGCCAGCCACTTTGTAGTATTTTGTTACGTCAGCCTTAAGAAACAAAGATGGATAATATGGAAATAGTCCCCTAAAAAACAACTTTAATTTTCACTAACTAGAACTTTAGCTATTGTGCCTGCCACATACATTTTCCCCCTTTCTATCTTTCCTCCTCTTTCTCCCTTTTCGCTTAATTTATTCATTTATAGAACACATATCACGTGCCAAGCATCTGCTAGATACTGGGAATGCAAAGACAAACAAACAAAACAAACTCACTGCCATAGAGTCGGATCCGACTCATAGCGACCCCTCCTTGGGTTTCTGAGGTGGTATCACTATGGAAGTAAATTGCCCAACCTTCCTTCTGAGGTGTGATCGGTGGGTTTGAACCACCCACTTTCTGGTTAGCAGTCACATGCCTTAAGCACTATGCAAAGATGAGTTTATACATGTTAGGTACAAGTTAAGATACTCTAACCAAAGTTTCCCAAATACAGTGCGTTATATAATACTTTGGTCATGTTGGCAGAAGGGACCAGTCCTTGGAAAAGGATATCATACTTGGTAGAGTGTTAGAGAAAAAGAGGAAGACCCTCAATGAGATAGATTGACACGGTGCATACAACAATGGGCTCAAGCATGACGACGTTTGTGAAGATGGTGCCAGTCTGGGCAATGTTTCCTTCTGTTGTACATAGGATTTCTGTGAGTCAGAAAAAGTCAACAGCACCTAACAACTTATAGGATAGAAGTTTATTTATTTGTTTGTTTGTACTTTGGGTGCAAATTTACAGAGCAAAATTTGTTTTACACTCAACAGTTCATGTACTTTTGATTTCACACCCTGATTACCATCCATGACCAGAAGAAACTCTCCTCCCCTCCCATCCCTGTGACTACCACCCCTTCTTAACTATGCACTCCTGTCTGTCCAGCTTCCCGTCTGTGTGAATACTGTCCCTCTGGTGCCCCATGGCTGATTACGCTAACGTGTATCCTACTAGAGCAGGTGAGTGCATTGTCCTAGGGTAGGTGTTTTGCAAGTATGTCTTTGTACCGTTGGGCTGAAAGCCAATCCATGGGTGTGAGTCCAATTCTAGGCCTGAAGGGTAACCTGGGGCCATAGTCTTGGGGGTTCCACCAGGCTCCATCTGACCAGTGAGTCTGGTCATTTCTTTGTTTTTGAATTTTGTTCCACATTTTCTCTTTTTGTTTCTTTACTGCAGACTGGCGGTTCTAACCCACCAGCCACTCTTCAGAAGGAAGGTTGGGCAATCTACTTCCATAGTGATACTGCCTCAGAAACCCAAGGAGGGGTCTCTGTGAATCGGCTCTGACTCCAAGGCATTGAGTTAGTTAGTTAGTTAGTTAGCAGTAGTTTGGAGGTTCACGGTCCATGGCTTTTGGGAGTTCCTGCCCTACAGAATTATAGAAGAATGGAGGGTTTTTCTAACTATATGCTTACCATCCACTAGGATGTTGTCTTCCTCACTCAACACAGTTCAAGATCACTCAGAAAAAAAGCAGGTGGAGGGAAGGCAATTCCCTTTTACAGAGGTGATGCAGAAGTTGCACATTTTCCAAACTGCCATACAAGAAAATGTAACATTTATAGTGTTGGGCTATATGACCTGCTAAAACCCAGAGGTTTCTATTCCCAAAGGTGAAGGGGAACTACTAAATACCATGAGTAATTAATCTTTGCCATAATAGCACACTGAAAAGACAATGGGGAAAAAAAAAAAAAAAAAACAGAAGACATCAATAACTTATCTGGGCACTATGGGAAAGTCAGTTTGTTTTTCTGTCTTTGATCCTTGATTAGGAGCCCTGGTGGCACAGTGGCTAAAGAGTTCACTGCTAACCAATAGCCAGCAGTTTCTACCCATGAGCTGCTCTGTGGGAGATACATGCAGCAGTCCGCTTCCATGAAGATTTACAGCCTTGGAAACCTTATGGAGCAGTTCTTTTCTGTCCTATAGTATTGCTATGAGTTAAAATTAATTAGATGGCAATGAGTTTTGGGATTTGGTCATTGGTTTCCTCATTTATATCTGAGGAATTGAACAAGATATTTCTAAAGTCCTATTCAACATCAGTGTTCTGTGAATTGTTTTCCTCACCCAGATTTTTACCTCTGACATCTATTTTCATAACTTCAAAAAGGAGTGAGTGAACTTCAATTTACTTACCAACAATGAACAATGCTTCCTAATAACTTTTGCTTATTTTTTTACTTTTTAAAATAGAAAATGGAGTGTTGTTGCTTTCATTTTGATGCATTGTTGAGTGTATTTTTCATCATTCCCCTTCACTTCAGTCTCCTCTTATATTAGCAAGTAAACTGGTTGTTCCCAATAAATGAATCAGTTCGGGAAGATTTTTTGAGAAGGTTTAGGAAACACAAATCCAGGTTCATGTTTGTTCCTTTTTTAACTAATTAGATATTATACCCTCACTTGTTATGTATGCTAGCTCCTCATGAAAAATGAAAGGAGCAGGAAAAAATGCAGTAGAAATGAGAGTACATAGGGCACTCATTGGCTGGACAAACCAGGATCAGAGAGAAATTTGGAAGATGAAAGAAACTCTGATTTAAAAAAAAATCTATTGATACTGTTACAATAAACTTAGAGAAATATTTAATTCTACATCAAATTGTTTTGCAAAACAAACACAGCTTCTTAAAAAAAAAAATACCAAAGACTACATTATTTATTGTACTTAACTTCTCTTGTTGTTGTTATGTGGTGTCAAGTTGGACCTGACTCATAGCAACCCCTCCTTGGGTTTCTGAGGCAGTATCACTATGGAAGTAGATTGCTCCATCTTTCTTCTGAGGAGTGGCTGGTGGGTTTGAACCATCAGTCTTCTGGTCAGCAGTCAAGTGCCTTAGGCACTTCACTTCCAGACCTCTCTAACTTCTCTTAGTAAAAGATTTATGGAGATATACTTTAAGTACAATGCAATTTGGTATTTGATAGTTTACAATTTAATGGTTTTTAGATACTCAGAGAGCTGCACAATCATCACTTCTATTTAATTTTAGAAAATTTATTAATTTCTTGTGTCCATTACCTGTCACTCCTATATCTCCCTAAACCTAGCTCCTAATCATTCTGTGTCTATGGATTTGCCAATTCAAAATATTATATATATATAAACCAAACTCACTGCCATTGAGTCAGATCCGACTCATAGTCACCCCTCCTTGGGTTTCTGAGGTGATATCTCTATGGAAGTAGGTTGCCCAATCTTCTTTCTGAAGAGTGGCTGTTGGCTTTGAACCTCCAGACATCTGGTTAGCAGTCAAGTGCCTTAGGCACTATGCCACCAGAATAATACAATTTGTTGTTGTTGTTGTTATTTGCCGTCGAGTCGGCCCCGACTCATAGCGACCCCTCCATTGGTTTCCGAGGCAGTATCACTATGGAAGTAGGATTGCCCAACCTTCCTTCTGAGGAGTGGCTGGTGGATTTGAACCGCCAACCTTTTGGTTAGCAGTCAAGTGCCTTAGGCACAATGCTACCAGAGCTCCTAGGAATACTACAATATATAACCTTATTTCTGGACTCTCATTTCTATTTAATTGATTTCTATGTCTACTCTTATGTCAGTTTTACATGGTGTTGATTATTGTAACTTTGTAGTAAGTGTTAAAGTTGGCAAGTATGAGTCCTCCAAATTTGTTCAGCTTGTCAAAATCATTTTAACTATTTTGTGTCCTTTGTATTCCCACATAAATTTTGGTATATGTTTGACATTTTCTGCAGAAAAAGCAGATGAGATTTTTATGGGGGTTATATAGAATATGTATGTTGTATACACAAGATCATGTTATCAGTGGATAGAGATAATTTTACTTTTCCATCTGGATTTTTTTTTCTTACTGATTTTCCCTGGCTACAGCTTCCAAAGCTATGTTTAATAGATATGACAATAGAGCTTAAACTGGTTTTGTCCCTGATCTTGGAGGAAAACTTTCAGTTTTTCACCATTAAATATAATCTAAGATGTGAATTTTTCATAAATGATCTTTATAAGATCAAGGATGTTATCTTCTATTTCTAGTTTGTTTTTTGTTTTACTTTTTTTCTGTTTAGTGTCCCTCCCCATGAAATAATGTTTGGTTTTGGCAAATTATTTTTCTTCAAAGGAGCAATGGTGCTGTACTTGTTAAGGCATTTGACTGCTATCCAGAAGTTTGGTGGTTCAAACCCACCAGCTGCTCTGAGGAAGAAAGATGGGGCAATCTGCTTCCATAAAGATTGACAACCTTGGAAACTCAATGGGGGTATCTATGAGTGAGAATTGACTCAATGGCATTGAGTTTGATTTTGGTTTTGATTAGGCTGGTCAAGTAATTTTTATCTTTTATTTTATTAATATGATCTATTAAATCTTTCTCCACACTTATTCAATCTATATGCTGAGCAAATAATCCAAGAAGCTGGACTATATGAAGAAAAATGTGGTATCAGGATTGGAGGAA
>NW_006921905.1:1494849-1495954 GCF_000298275.1 Orycteropus afer afer
CACAAAAGAGGGGGAGGCCTTCAACGAGATGGATTGATACAGTGGCTGCGATGATGGGCTCAAGTATAGCAGGGATTGTGGGGCTGGCGTGGAATCAGGCAGTGTTTCGTTCTACTGTGCATGGGGTCTCTATGAGTCAGAAACGACTCGACGGCACTTAACAACAACAACAACAACAACAATTAAATTATTACCAACCAAGATTAAACCAACCTTGCATTTTGGGAATAAATCCCATTTAGTCCTGGTACAAATCTTTGTATGTCTGTTTTGGTTACCTAGAGATGCTCTAACAGGAATATACCACAAATAGGTTGGCTTTAACAAACATGAGTTTATTCTCTTATAGTTTGGAGGCTTTAAGTCTGAGTTCAAAGTATCAAGTTCTCGGGGCTGAGCAAAAGCCCTTCAACCTTGGGCTTTAGCTCTGCTTCTGCTCACAGCCCACTGAAACTGGAGGTTTTTCTTCAATCAGACAGCTGCTGGCTTCTGAGGCAGACAGCCCAAGGTCAACAAGTGAAAAGGCATAGTTCCAATGTTACCAAATAACACGGCAGGGCATTGGTTCAAGTCCATTGAAAGTCCCAAGGTCAGCAGAGCATGGCAGGCTGCTCTGAACAATGACATGGCTACATGCAGGCAATGCCATAAGCATGAGCTGCTTCTTATATGTGGGAAGCAGATCACATCCCTAAAGCAGCTAATCAAGAGCTGCTTGTGGTAGATCCCACCATGGAGTTGATTGTTAGTCTCATCACAGAGAATAACTACCACCAGCTGCCCAGCCACTCAACCAGGCCCAGCCAAGCTGACACACAACTTTAACTACCACAACGTCTTACTAGATTTGAGTTGTTAGTAATTTTTTACTGTTTTTGTGTCTGTTGAAAGGAGATATTGGTTAATAGGTTTTTTTTTTTTTTCCTGTGGTATCTTAATTTTGGTATCAGGATAATTCTCACTTCATACAATGAGTTGGGGAAGGTTCCCACCTCTTTTTTTTTTTTTTTTAACAATTTGTGAAGAATTGGTGTTAATGCTTCTTTAAATATTTGGTAAAATTCACCAGTTAAGTTATCTGGGCCACTTTTTTTTTTTTTCTTTT
>NW_006921905.1:1496834-1498056 GCF_000298275.1 Orycteropus afer afer
ACCACATCCCAAAGGCAGCTACCCAGCTACTTGTGGTAGATCCCACCATGGAGTTGATTGCCAGTCTCATCATGGGGAATAACTACCACCAGCTGCCCTGCCACTCAACCAGGCCCAGCCAACTTGATACACAAACATAACTACCACACCTCATAATCCTTTTAATTTCTGAAAGATGGTTATAATGCTCCCCTTGAATTATTTATCTTAATAATTTGGGTCCTCATTATTTCTTGGTCAGTCTAGTGAAGGGTTTATAAATTTTGTTGGTCTTTTCAAAGACTCAACTTTGGTTTTGTTGATTTTTCTCTATTGGTTTTCCACTCTCTACTTCACTTATTTCTATTCTAGTCTTTATTATTTCTTTCCTCTTGATTGCTCTGTGTTTAGTTTGATCTTAAATTTCTAATTAAAGATAGAAGGTTAGATTATTGATTTATTTCATCTTTTTTTTAAATATAAGATACATAGAGATAAATTTCCCTCTGCTTTCTATGTATCCCATACAATTTAGTATGTTGTATTTTTATTTTGTTCATCTTGATGTATTTTCAAAATTACTTTGTATTTTTTTCTTTGACTCATTGATTATTTAGGCCTGTGTAATTTAAGATCTATGTGTTTGGATGCTGTATCAAGATGGTGGAATAGGCAGGAAGACTGCACAGACCCTCTTCAACAAAGAAAAGGGAAACCAATTAACATAGACACAGAAGATAATCCTGGACCCCTGAGCCTTGAAGTGAAAGATATAGAAGTGGACTAAATCCCAACTAGTAGAAGAATTTGCATGAAAATACCAGAAAAGGAGACATATGGAGCTGTGGTCTTGCAACAATCCGATCCTGAGCGATCCTGATGACACAGACAGCTTGGAGATTCCCAAGTGGTGGTAGGACCTAAGAATTAGCCTAAAAATCAGCACTGCTAGCCAGGGACTGCATGGAGGACTTCTCTGGTGGCTGTGGAATAAAAGAGGAAGCAGCGGTGAAGAGGGAGATGGGCTGAGCTGTGGAATTTTGCTTGTCTGGAGGATGCCACAATTTTGAATGTTTACAAGCAGCTTGACCATTTTGGATATTTAAAGAGACAGCACTCTCCCAGATTCCAGGGGCTTAAGAACAGGTTCTGCTTGCCAGTAATCCCAAGGGTACTCTGGCCCTGAATAACTGAAAAGGTGCAACATTCCTCTTGTTAATTTTATATCCCACACCACTTAGTG
>NW_006921905.1:1498425-1499745 GCF_000298275.1 Orycteropus afer afer
TTAATTTTTTTTTTTTTTAGTCTTTTTTCCTCATGGTAAACTCTGGTACTTGTTTTTCTTTTTGCATTTTTCCAATTTCTTTCTTCATCATTCTCCTTTTCTACCTTTTTTCTTTTAGTGCCCTATCCCCAGATATTGTAGGTTTTCTTGTTTTTTCTTCTTCTTTCTTCCCTTTTTTTTGGTAACTGCTCTTGTGTGAACACATGGTGTATTTTTGTCCATGTTCTTTCAGTTTTTTGATGGTTATACAATTGTAATTTTTGTCTAACTGAGTGGGAGTGAGCAACAGTCCCCATAAGATACAACTACAACCACACCTCCTGCAACTTCACTTACTGAGCAAGACCCACCATCTCCTTTTCCACCAATGGGCCAATGATAAAAAACCACCAAGAAGAGCCTGAATAACCTTTGGTTGCTCTTCACAAACAATTAACAGAGATCTAAATACAAGAATGCCACAATGTCTCAGAGACAACAGACCATCACAGTGCCCACAAAGAAGCAAGATAAAGTGGTAGAATCAAGGGAACAGGATACAGACACAGAATACATCCCCGAGGAAGAAGCAGCATTGGAACTCTCTAATAATGAATTCAAAAGAGTCATATTTAGGTATCTTCAAAGAATTGAGAGATAGACCAAAGAAAACACAGAAAAAACCTTAGAAGAATTTTGGAAGAAAATATATGAACAAAACGACAAAATTAGAAATGATTCTAAATATACAGACAGAAATACAGAACACTAATACTAAGTTGTTAGAAATAGATAACACATTGGAAGGACAAAAGAGTAGAATTGATGCAATGGAAGACAGAATTAATGAGATTGAAGAAAATACCTGAATACTTCTTAGGAAATAGATCAATCAGAAAAAAAAAAAAAAAACAAAGCAAAATGAAGAAAGCCTAAGGTTCATGTGGAATACCATCAAAAGGAATAACCTACATGTCATTGGAACTTCAAAACAGGAAGAGAAAAATAAAACCATTGAGAAAATTGTCCAAGATTTGTTGGAGGAGAACTTCCCTGATATGATGAAAGAGGAGAACATATCCATTCAGAAAGTACAACGAAACCCACACAAGATAGACCATAAAGGAAAATCACCAAGACACATGATGATCAAACTCATCAAAACCAAAGACAGAGACAGAATGCTGAAAGAAGCACAGAGAAAACAAAAAGTTATCTACAAAGGACAGCTAGTAAGAATAAGCTCTGATTTCTCAGAAGAGACCATGCGAGTGAGAAGGCAATGGGATGGTATATATAAAACCATGAAAGAGAAAAATTTTCAACCAAGAATTATATACC